>NW_006206203.1:895971-897868 GCF_000334495.1 Tupaia belangeri chinensis | reverse complement strand
GGTTACTGCACAAGGCAGGAGCTTTCCTTCCTGGTTCTGCTGTTTCCTGTGCCTTTTTTTTTTTTTAATTTGCTATAGGGCACATTCACTTATCAGCGAGAGACAGACAAAGAGAAAGAGAAAGCATCTCTAGGGGGATGGCCATGCTGTAATCCCTTTTCCTCCACTGTCCTCTTGGGATTTGGGGCATGCATGCACAGGTGACTGGTATGTTTTTCAAGTCACTGGGTCAAGGGCTCCAACCATGTAGTTCACCGTGTGGGATCCAACTACCTTAACCACCATACCAGTGGCTATCCCCCTTCTTGTTCCAACTATTCAGGGGTCTGCAGCATGTGTAGTGGATATCCAGTCTCCTGTACCCACAGCATTCCAGTGCACCCCTATGGTCAGTTTCCTGCCCATCAAATTTCAGAGGTACTTCTGTGGTCAGATTTCCTTTCAGACTTGTAAGTATCTCAACAGTCAGCTTCCAGCTTTGACATGCCTGCAACCAAGTTGAGTGTTTCCTGCTTGCCCGGTGACAAGGCGCTCGTTCTAGCTCAGCCTACCCAAGAACTGCTCCCATGCAGTGAGCTGTAACCACACCTTTTAGGAGGAGTTCTGAATCTTGACCCTGGAGAAGGAAGGGACTCCCATTCCATTTCCCTTGGAAATCCTCCTTCAGCCCAAAGGTATTGTGCAGTGTTCTTTTTATCTCTTATGTAATATGGATTTTCTGTTAGAGGTTATAGTCTTTCTATTAAGCTTTCCCTTTCAAATTACTACATTGTTTCCATATCCTGACAGATCCTAATTGATACAGTAACTTTGGAAAACAGCCTTTAATCTCTCAGGGTGCTTAAAATGAGGCAACTAGGCCAGTGACCTCGACTGTTCTTTCTAGCTCTAAAGTGACATGGTTCTAGGAAATTCAGGGTTTTGTTCTTTTGTCTATGGGGTGTGCCCTAATATATTATATTGAACCCTAGGTTGTCTTCCCCAGGCTCACTCATAGTAAATGAATCTTCCTTCTCATTGGAATAATGGCTTTCTCCTTCTGGGTCAAAATATTAAGTCACAGCAGCAGCCAGTATCATTTCATGCACACAGTGGGCAGTCAAATATTACAAAGCCTCTGTGAAGGTTTTAACTTGGAAGCTATCTAAGGAATAAAATGGGAAACTGGAGGTTTTCGTATGAGTATGAGAGTTTAAAATACATTATAGATATCATATTTTCCATTTGTGAATATAAATATTGAAAGGATACATTAAGTGTAGAAAATGTTCTCTCTGATATTGTTTATAACACATTATAGAAGACTCCATTCACACTTCTATTACCACACAATTTAACATTTTTCTTTTACCTTTCTCTGTCTTTTATTGACTGTTCAGCCATTAATTTCTTTAGTTCTTCTAGACGCTGAAGATCTCTCATTTCCATTTCTTGCCACTTCTGCTCTTTCTTAGCCCAGTATCTTCTAATCTATTGTATAAATGTTACATAAAATTTAAATTAACAACGGAAATGTAAAAATGAGAGGAAAAGCTATAATATTACCCATTGGTTCAGTTTGCAAAGATTGAATTTAAATGGCACTTCATTTTTTGTTTCTTAGATCTGCCTAGAATATATTGGTAACAGAAAAATAAATTAAAACATGAAGACATGTCTTGAGAAACTTCTTGGTTTAACAATTTCTGAAGTGGAAATGTAACTTGGGCTGAAACCTACAGTTTTAATCTATAGCTAAAATAATTGACTTTCAGGGAACCACATTAAAAGCATATTATTGTCTCTAAGGCATATGATCTACCTGTTACTCAAGAATATTTTTATCCTTTCATGGTAATACAGTCTTTAACAAATAAAGCATTAAAACCATTTTTGGTTTAAAAGCATGGGCTTATTT
>NW_006206203.1:895110-895777 GCF_000334495.1 Tupaia belangeri chinensis | reverse complement strand
TGGAAAGCTTTATGCTTCTAGGGAAGTGGTAGGAGAGAGGTGGGAGGAAGGAGGAAAAGAACAAATTAGCAGGGTTGTGGTATACAGTAGTTCTGACTTCTGTGGTAAAATAAAGGTCAAGCTTATCAAGTACAATGAGGCGAAAGCATTGTTCTTACCAGGCTGTTTTTGTTTCTCTTCTCTAAAAATGGAGGCAGAATGAGAAAACCAGAAATATACATGTGATACTTTCAGGAGGCTCAGAACATTATTCAGGATTTCCAATGTGATGTGGCAACTGAAGTTAATGCTGACTTAACAGAGGCCCATCCCACCACTCTAGCTAGCCATACTATGGGTCAAGAGACTGGATCTTACTGGCGAGCAGAAGAGTACCTCAATACGAATGCTAGTGTGTGACTGTCACCAGAGGGTCTGTTGTAGAGGCAGGGTTACTGGGTTGGCCTCGCCCCCAATGTGGTGAGAGGCCATTAGGAAAAGCTCAGTGGTTTGCTAACTTCCCCTAGCAACACGGTCTCTAATCCTGGGTGAACCAAAAGAAGCATCGCAAGCCCCACAGTCACAGCCTTAGCAACTCTACAGCTCAGTGCTCAATGGATGAGCTGGATGAGCTCAATGTGAAGTGATCCGCTCTGGAGATGATCAAGATCTGAATTTAGGAAGAGCG
>NW_006206203.1:855114-894868 GCF_000334495.1 Tupaia belangeri chinensis | reverse complement strand
AGACAGAAAGATAGTAGTGCCAAAGATAAAGAGCACAAGAGAAGGTAAGAGAAGAAACACTGACAGACAAGTCATATTCCTGAGTCTCACCCCATAAATGCCAGATGAGAAAGGTTAACAATGACGTTTATTATCACTAGCTGGAGATGATAAGCAACTTTTGTTTTAGTTTTTATACTTCTTTTTTTAACAATGAATATGTATTTTTTCCATAATCAGAAAACTAGTTACTTCAAAACTAAATTTTAAAAAAAGAACAGATACTGATTGAAAATGTGTTTTTTCTAGGCTCCATCAGATCAGTAAATTTTGCTTACTTCCAGCATTGGTCTTGGTGGGAAGCCAGTGGTCCTTTTGCAAACAATCCCTAGAGTGTAATCAGACTGACTCCAGGTTACTGGCATCCTCACATCTCTGACACTACTTGGTGCACTGTCCTGTGCAGGACCTAGAAGTATGTTACACCTGGGGATTTTTGCAATCTAAGGACCAGCTATTGCCATCTTTGACTGTGTGGTACCTTCAGCCATTGCTATCGTGTGAACTGGCACATTCGTGTTCATGCCATCTCTTCCCTCCCAGGATTGACTTCTCAGTGCCTTTGACTGGGTCTCTAGAACTTCTGTGTCATCATACATAAAACCTCCACATCTTCAACCTCCAGAGCACCCCTTCCTCGTTTTTGCTGAAGTTCTCTTGGAAGGATGCTGATATGTGGATGCCCCTATGTCAGAGCTGGGGAATGGTTTTGACATTTTCCCCATTAACTGTAATCGTGCTTCCAGACCACAGTGACATCCTTCTCCTTTTGTCTTTGATGTTTTCACCATCTGGATAATTCTTTCAGTTATTGTTACTGGCATGTGTGGATTTCCAGGTCAGTCCAAATACTCATCAAGAATTTAATACCCAAGACACAGCTTTCCCCTACACAACTCCTTGCACTTTCTTAGGCAGTTTGGCACCTGTCTGAATGTCTTCCAAACTTGTGATTTTCACAGTTCCATGACTTCCTTCATTCCAGAGAATCATCTCCTCCTCCAGGAATTTTTCATTGAAAATAGTTCTAGCTCTGAAACACTGAATTATAGTAAAAATCTCTGTAACCAGAACTTTCTCTTCCCTTTCACATTATCTTCTGGATTCTGGTTGTACAGTGCTATTTCTCATCACAATGCTTTGCTAATTAGTATACTCTTTCTTTCTCCCACTGGACTGCAGAAACTGTCATTTATTTATCTTGGCACATCCGAGAGCAACTGAAGAGCCTAGAACATAGCGTGTATTTAATAATCATTGGATCGATGACACAATTGTAGGAACTGGTACCAGATTTATGGTTTCCATGGGATCTTCAGTGACAAGCAGCATTGTTTTTATGAATTTCTGGTTAAAGTTTCTCAATTTCTCATAGCGATTTTCCAAAACTTGTTTATTCTGTTAAGCTCTCTACTTCCTCATTTTCATCAGAGGAAATAGAAGCTCTAAAAAGTAAGTTCCTTGGTGCCCTGTTCATCAGAGGTGTCCTCCCTTCTATTCAAGACTAATCTCTCACCTGGGCTGCAAATCCCATTCCCAATTCCATCTTTTCTATAACCTCACTCCATCACCATCCCTTCTCTCCCTTATACCTTCAACCTCTTGAACTTTGCCGCTTTCTGCTCCTTACATGGAAGAAAATACAAAGCTCTGGCATTAGATACTTTTCAAAGGACTTTCTTTAGACCCCCAAGATGGCTGTATGTCGCTCTTCATTTTTTTATTTTACTCAAGAATTTTAGAATACTTGCTGTTCTCCATTTTATGCCACCTCTATTTCACTCCTTACCCATGGCATTCCTCCTGTTGCCTTCCACTCCAAATTCACTGCTCTCACCAGTGACTTCAAAAGGATCAAATCAAACAATCCCTTTTAATTCTTATTTTTCTTTATGTCTCTGTATATTTTATTCTATTAACACTTATCTACAGTCTTAAAACATTATTGACTTTGGCATTCATCTGTTCAACAAATATTTATTGAGCACATGCTTGAAGTCAGATACTGTGCAGTGTATTTGGGAAACTATGCTTAAAGAGAGATAAGACCTTTTCCTTATGGAACTGAGACTTTCTAGAAAGGGAGAGATACAATAAATAAGTAAGTGAACTGGTTATTACATGTTATGTTAACTTCTAAGAAGGAGTTAAGTAAGGCAGTGATTTAGAGACAAAAATGGGTAGAATATTAGAAGGCATATTTAAAATGCTCTAAAAAGGACATTCAAATAAAAACCTGAAAGACAAGACTGAGACATCCATGGAGAAAAGATGGTGGGGAGTATTCATGAAGAAGAAGCTACAGTTTCAGGAGCATAGGGGGATGCCAAAGATCTCACATGTGTTGGGAATTGGGAAGAAGCCAGTGCAGGGGAGCATGTGCTGGAAATTAAAGCTGGAGGTGAGATCGGAGGGCTGCATGGGGGCTAAATGATTAAGTCTGGATCTTGTACTAGAGAAGAGGAAAGCCACCGAAGAGAAAGGAATGACATGATCTCACTTAACATTTTAAAAAGACAACTCTGGCTATTAAGTGGAGAATGGATGGTGGAGAAGCTTAGGAGAAATGAGGAGACCAGATGCAAGGGTAAGGAAAAGATGGTCACTTGGACTCAGGACTTGAAGTGTTTAGATTTCATATTTGCTCTTGAGTGGAATCAGAGTGCTCATTGGAATGGATATGGAGCTTGGAGGGAGGATAAATCAGGCATGATTCCTAGGTGTTTGCTTGAGCAACTGGTTGGACAGCAATTCAGTAACAGGTGGAAGAATGAGAGAATAACAGGTTTGAAAAACAGAGACAGTCAGGTGCTCAGTTTTGCACATGCACATATAAAACATGGCATAGCAGGTGGCGTAGTAGTTAAGGCTGCGGACTCTCACATGGTTGACCACGATTCAAGTCCCAGATCTGGTGGCTTGAAACATGTGTTGGGTATGTGTGCGTGCATGCCCAAAATCCCAAGAGGAGAATGGGGAAGAAGGGATTGCTGCATGGCCATCCCCCCAGGTCAGAGGATTTCTTGTTTTATTTTATTTTATTTTTTTCTCACTGTCTCTGTCGCTCCAGAAACACACATGCCCTATAACAAAAATCTCTCAAAAATGAGATAAAATAAAGCATGCCATGGCTATAAGACCTCTAAGTGGAGATGTCAAACAAACACCTGGAAGTATAAGCGAGTGGCTCAGGGGAGAACTCAGCGCTGGAGGCCTAAATTAAGGAGACATGCACTTAGAATGTGGATGCCACAGGACCAGATGAGATCTCTAGAATAAGAGCATAAATAGAAAAGTAACTATGCTCTTTCATGCTTCTGTACTTTTCAGATGACCTAATTTCCCTCCTCCACCTGTCAATCTTACTCTGTCTTTAGGATCAGAGTCAAGGTCACCTGCTTCTTGAATCTCACTTTGAACCCTCCAGGATAATCATTAGTTCTATCCTTGACATGCCAATAACCTTCGCTTCTGGTTTATTTTCCTCTTTTCTTTGCCCTGCCTTGTACTTTCTGATTCCTATTCATATGGCTCTGCCCCTGGGCCATTACTATTTGGGCATTTACTTCATACCTGGAATGCTAGGCCTTGCCTTGTTGCCTGGTGAAACTGTTCATCCTTTAAGACTCAGTTTTAGCACTGCCTTCTAAGCCTTTCTTCTCCAGACATAGCTAAGCGTGCCTTCTTATTTGTCCTTACATACCATTTCCCACATTGATCTGCATTATCTTTGTATCCCTGAACTTGTATCACGTCTGACACACAATAGACCTTAATTGATCACTGTTACGAGAGTGGAAGCTTCTTCTGGCCTCCAGTCCAAGAATAACAAAGTTATAGATGGGAACCAGGCCAGCAGTTTTGTTTGCAGGATGGTAAAGGCTGAGCTAAGTACTTCCCTAAGGACAGTTCCATTCACTTTTTAACGATTGATAGAAGTAGGAAGTGTGCATAAAGAATCGTGCGCTTTGCAAGCCTCAAATTAAAAATCAAGACCAAGGGTATTTAACTAGTCCTTTGGATATTTGTTGAGACCCAGATTTTTTTTTTTTTTTTTTGAGAGGTTTTCACTACAGGGTGCTTGCGCTCGCCAGACAGACAGTGACATAGAGACAGAAAGCGAGAAATCACCCCCCAGGGGGGATGGTCACGCCGCAATCCCTTCTCCATTCTCCTCTCGGGAGCTTGGGCACGCACGCACACGCGCCCGGCGTGAGTTTTAAGCCACCGGGTCCGGGACGCAAACCGTGGTCGACTACGTGGGAGTCCAGCGACATAGCCATTATGCTAACTGCTGGTTCCCGAGAGCCAGATTTTAAATGCACTGGTTTTTAGATTTTTGGAGTGATCTTCGTAGCATTCTGATGATAGGGGAATCAGGAAGCTAGTGCAAGTGGCGAGTTGCATTTATTCCAGCTTGTTTTCAGAGTTCCACAAGAGGTTTTTAGTAAAAGATCGCTTTTCTGAAAAACAAAACAAGCCCTCATTATCCCTCATCTCATTTTATTACCTCTGATTTGTATTGGATGCAAAAATGTTCCTTCCACAGTCACATTTTATTCACTTTGGTGAAGTTAAGCCAATAAAAGTGTAAATATGCTGAAGATACTATTCCCTATATAGATTTATGAACTAAAACAATCTTGTTATTTTTTTCAGAGGGTTGAAGATAATTTTTCTTCACTTTTTGAAATCTTTCAAACCATTCATTTTCAAAAAAAAAAAGAACTCCACTAGTAAATACATTTATGATATTTGAGTCCCTCAAAGCTTAACTTTAAAACACTTAGACTAATATTACATAATCCTTAACATCAGCATGAAATAAGAACCTATTTACACATGGACAGCAGAAAGTTAGGACCAAAGCATTACAGTTAGAAAACAGCTGGTGTCTTGTTTCAAGCTACCTCTGAGATGTTGACTCTTTGAACAACTAGACTGTACATTGTTTTTAGGTCATTATCCTAAAGGCTTTAATGACTTAGGTAGGAGGAGTTCATAACACTTACCCAGAAACATAAAGATATGAAATAGGAAGCTCAAAATATCTGGTTCCATTCTCCATAAACCATTAAGATAAAGAATGTTTTTATTCCATTTTTTAGGTTCTAATTTACTTAGTTTTTTGCATCTTAAAAAATATCTCCTTTCTACTTTTAGCCTGAGATATGTAACCCCCCCCACACACACACACAACCATGTTATAAATAAAAATGCACTAGGACCTCATCATAGCAAAGTATTCCATTTTTTTACTTTAACTTTTTTTCCATTTCTTTTATTTAGCTCAATGGTAGTATTTGTACCACACAAAATCACCACCAATTGAAGTGTGACTCCTACTTTTATATAATCAATCTGATGATCTATACTCTGCCACATAATTTTTCACACATTTGTGTGAACTTGTGAACAGTAAGAAACATGCCTTATACTAGAGTATTTATTCGTATCTACTATCATACCTAGCAGAGGAGAGGTACAAGATACCTGTTTGCTAAGAGGATCCAATGAGAAAGAATATAGAAAGGTAGCATTGCACTAAATATTTTTCTTATATCAGCTTATATAAATTCAATAATATTATTGTCTAGACATAATGATGCATTTTTTCGATGAGTGAGCCAAGGGTATGGAGGGACTTTTAATCCCAATGGAGCATGGGAGCTGATACTTCTCTACTTTAAATTACTTATGGGAGCCAGATTAAAGATTTTATGTTGCAGATGGACACTTATTCATCCCTACCTTCCTTATCGTTCAGTCAATGTTATCTCTTCTATACTTTATGGTATAGATATCTCTGTATGCTTTGACCTAGATTGGCTTAAGTCTCTGAATAAAAAGATGGCTTCAAAAGAATTACTCTGCAAGGTATTCATTATGCAAAGATGGGAAAACTATATGGGCAATAAACCAAGCTAGCCTTTTGGTTTTCAAAACAGAAAGTCAATTTTATCACCATCCATCCTGGTTATTTGAACATAATGACTTTTCTTTCAGTCCACAATTCAGACTGTTTCTATTTCAGCTATTTATTGGTGCCCTAAACTGATAAACAAGCTTAGCCACTGTTGGTAGGGGGACAAGTTGTCATATTCTTTATGAAGAATAAATAAGAAAATAATAAGAAAACAACTAACGAAAGCCCTAAGAATTAACAAATAAGTGTTTAAGGATTAAGGAGCAGAAATATCTGCAAAGATTTATATACATCCCAAACTGGGAAGGGCAAAAAATTGGAAATGTTGTAACTACCTCAGAATGTGAGAGTGATAATAATGCACTAGGCTAATGAAACACTGTGCAAGCATTAAGTTATGTGGTAGGGAAAACATGCAAGATATGCTGACAAATTGTGTGTGTGGGGGGGTGGGGTGGGGTGTCAGATTAGAAGTAATACATCCGGGACCAGCAGTTGGCATAATGGCTATGTCGCTGGATTCTCATGTGGTCAACTGCAGCTTGAGTCCCGGACCCAGTAGCTTAAACTCATGGTAGGCAAATGTGTGTGCGTCTCCAAAATCCTGAGAAAAGAATGGAGGAGAAGGGATTACAGCATGGCCGTCCCCCCCGGGTGGTGATTTCCAAAAAAAAAAAAAAAAAAAAAAAAACGAATACATCCAGTATGATTCTAGTTAAGTAAAAGTACCTGTGTATGTAGAAAAAAGAATGTAAGGACATGGTTAATTCTTGTGGTAGTGGTTTAGGATTTAGGGTAATTTTTATTGTGTTTTTATGCTTGCTTATATTTTATAAATTTTCTATAATAAAAAAATACAATGACAAAAATATGTTTTTAAAAGTCTGGCCAAGCAAACCAATATTTAAGAGGATTATCTAAAGGACATGACTATTGTTCATTGCTGGTTTCCAGACTTTCTGTATCAAATAAAATGACAAAAATATTGAATTTATTTCTAAAACATTTTTACTTTTTATCACCTAGCAGGTGACATCATTTTACATTCTATAGCAAAGTTTAAAAAAACTATGATTTAATTTTGTGCCCTAGACTTTATAAAGGCTGATGTAATATCATATGAGGGTTGATTTAAACTCTTATATTGAAAATGCCATCTATTGTGTAGGTTGCATTTTTCCCCAAACACACGTTGCCAGCTCCTCCTGGTGTGCTGATACGTAGTCTATTATTAGCAAATACGAGCTAAATGCTTCCCTTTAACTTGAACCACGTCTGAATATAACACCCTTCTTTAGGCTTGGTTTGTTGAGATAACTATATTCCCATCCCCTTGTTCTCTCGCCTCTCATTCTCTTACTGAATTTTTATTTTCATGATTTCTAATAGAAAACAGATGGCACGCTCAAAATGAGGATAAATTGAGAAGACTGTAATAAGGGGACTTTGACAAAGGAGCGCTGGGATGTAGGACAGCCACCAGGGATTATGGCGTGCTGGGCAGCTTTACCACCTGTAGACCAGAGTGGAGAGGGCCACCAGTAGCAGCTGAGACCTTCGGTGCAGGACACAGCTGGCAGCACAGTGCCACAGAGCGAGACGTGGGGTGAACAGCTCTTCAAATTTTACCTCCCTCCCTCTCCCTGACCTCCCTCCACTTTGACTGAACTCAACGAGGGGTGAGAGGCCAGTGGAGCCACATAGGAAAACCTTGGGCCACAGTGCAGAGTGGAGAGTAGATATGACCCAAGGGGAAGACTACTTGGCAGAATAGTATTAATGCTTTTTATTTCAAATTGTTTGGAGTCAATGATGTCTATAAACATAAATAAATGACAGGAATCCCTTTTCGGCAGTGTTCACTTTGGTCACTTATGTGAGCATTTTTCCATAGCAGAGCTGTCGACTCAAATTGGCAATCAGCTATTTTCTGCTGTAATGTAGTCTTATGTCCTTATAACATGATGAGCCAAGAAAGTACTCTGGGGTAAACACATTAGTTATCTCCCTCGTAATTGAAATGCCAGGTGGATTTAAAAATAACTATCATGTCTTCTTTAGGAGGATGGTCTATTTTCAGCATGGGCATTGAAATATTACATAATGATCATGTCATATGTTGATATTGCTGAAATGAATTCATCTGTAATCTTGTTTAATTTCTCTCTTTTCACTATTCATTAGGAAGGGAGTATGTATACTGAGGATGTTGTATTTCAAAACTTGAAGTGTCAGGGAAAGTGAAAAGTAATCAAACCTCAGAGTCATTCAATCATAACTTCTTAGAGCTGAGGTGATTTTTTTGTGATCATTTAATACAAATACCTCATTTTACAACTACAGAGGCAAAATCCCATAGAACCTACATAACTTGTCCAAGGTCACCTATCCTGTTTAGGCCTCCTAGCTTGGCATGTGTTCCTCTATACTCCAATATCAAAGTATGGTTGTATAAAACATGTTCATTACATTCATTCATTCATCTAATATTTTTTAAGTGCCTTGCCTCAGGCACCGAGGAAAAATCAATGAAGAAAATAGACAAATTCCCTTTTGTCATGGAACTTACCTTCTAGAAAACAAAGTGAAGGTAATAAGTAAATAAACACAGGGAAGTAGTAAATGCTGAGGATAAAGAGACAGTGACAGGGAAGGAAGGTGCCAATTTAAGCTGGACCATCAAGGACGTTTCTCTAAGATGACCCCTGCGCAGGACTCTGAACAAAGTGCAAGAGTGAGTTGGGCAGACATCTGAGTGAGGAGTTTGCCAGGTAGAGGAAATAGCCAGTGCAAAAGGCTAAAGGGACGTGTGCCAGCGTGTTCACAGAAAAGGAAGTAGGCTGTTTTAGAAGGAGGGGAATGAGGCAGAGGTGGTATATGAGATCGGAGAGGCATTGGTACAGTGCAGGAAGGAGAGCCTTGCATGTCATATTGAGGACTTTGGATTTCATTCTGAGTGGGATGGAAGTAATTAATATCTTCTTAGCAAAACTGACACATGATCTGAAGCAAGTTTTAGAACAATTGGTTTGAGTGCTATGTGGAAAATAGATTGCAGGGGTGGGTGAAAATGGAAATGGAGGAGGTAGAGAAATTAATTAGGAAGTTAGTAGGCCTTATAATAGTATAATAGTATAGTAGGCCTTCTAATAGTATAATAGTCTTACTGTATACACACGCACACATTTTTCCCCCATACAGCATGTGTACTTGAGAGAGAGAGAGACAGACAAACAGATACAGAGAGGGAAAGTGAGAAGTTACCCTTCAGGGGGGCTGGTCACACTGTAATCCCTTCTCCATTCTCCTCTTGGGATTTTTGGCACACATGCATATGCGCCTGGCCAGGGTCAGAAATTGGTATTTTTCAGCATGTAAATGGTATGTAATATTATATTGGATTGGTTAAGACTGCCTTGAAAGTATATGAGTGGACTTCAGAAAGCTCACAGAAAAAAAAAGAAATTAAAGTATGAGTTTATTTTGGTGCAAAAATCTTTTTGAAATCCATGCATAGTTTTTTATAATACATATCTTTCATGAATCTTTTGAAGATTTCTCATACATTCTTAGAGGAATGAACTCCTGGACATTCCAATGTTTAGAAGATGGAAGGAGGGAAATCCATCTAAAATTCCTGAGAAGGAGACACCAGTGAGATATATCAATCACAAGAAGTCCTGTGAATCAAGATTTCCAAGGAGGAAGCAGCAAGATTTCCAAGGAGGAAGAGTTGATCACTGGAATTAGTGACACAGAAGCCCATGATAAGTGTGCAAATGCAGCATTGATGGACAGAAGGGACAAAATGGTTCAAGAGAGAATGAGAGAACAGAAGTGGGAACACTACATAAGCCATGGAATGGTGAGACCTTCTAAAGGGGGAATGTAAGATCAACGAAGAGTGTTTTTAGGTGAACATTATAATAGTATAGTTGTAGGTTAATGAGAAAGAAAGGGAGAAAATGGTGTGCAGAGAGAGACTGAGACAACCTTGAATGGGACAGGGGGGATAGAATTCAGTGCACAAATGAAAGCCTGACCTTTGACAGGAGCAGAGATACTTCAGGCATTATGTAAGGAGGGAAAGCAGGGCAATGGTACAGATTCTGAAAGGTTGGTAGATTTGATATTGGAAGACTATCAAAATTCTCTTCTTATAAAACATGATATCAACAGGTAAAAAAATCACACCATAATCATTAATTTTTTAAAAAATCTACCTTTTAAAAAAAGATTGGCACCAAGAAGGTAATGAAGAAGGACCTTTGGATCTCTTCATGACACATGCTTTATATTAGATACTTTAACTTTGATCAAATTATAATGAACGGTCTGGTTCTTGTACAGTATTTAGCCATAGTGGTTCATTATCCCAGGAAGAGAAATTCCCAAAAAATATTAGAAAGGGTAGGGAGACATAGTGAGCTGTGTGCACCTTTAAAACAAAAACAATAGTCTACTAATAAGCAGAAGGGTCCTATTAAAAAGTGGCTGATATTATCAATCACTTATCCATTGAATAGTTCTGAGTAAACCAGGACAGGGCCAAAGCCATGAAAATAACCATGCAGTAAATTGTTTGAATCTAAGGTTTCTTAGAATTGCTTAATCACAAATTAATAGCAACAGTGATCCCAACAATGGGCAGCAAAGCACAATATTTAAAATTATGAAATATGAAGTCAAAGCCCCTGAGTTCAAATCCTAACTGTGCAACTTAATGATGACATAACTTTGGGGAAATTAATGTAACTTCCATGTGTTTCAGTTTCTTCATTTATAAAATGAAGACCATTTAACTATCTGCCCCTTAGAGTTGTTAAGAAGATTACATGAATATAGAGCAGTGCCTTGCACATAGCAAGCACTCTTTAGGTATCTGTTAATTAAATAAAATCACTATGAATAAAAAGACCTACACAGACAATAGAGCCAAAAATTGACACCTGAGTTTAATTTCTGAGCTCCTTCTGCTAAAACTGCCTAATAGGACATCTTTTGCAGAAAAACAAGTACATCTGGCTCTTGATTACTCAGGCTTCTTTTTTTCTTCATATGTTTTTTTTTAAACTATGTCCTGACCAAGGGTAAAAAGATCCTATTAGCTTTTCCACTTTTTAAAAAGACATTCTAGTAGAAGTTTTCACTTTTCAAAGACAACTGAAACCAGAACAGTAAGCTCCATCCTATCATCTTGGGTCAGCCTATCTTTTCCGGTGTCTATAGACTCACACACTGAAAACTGACATTTGGCCCCACGTTAGAAGGTTAGAATAAGCCAATTTAAAAGGTTCACTTTTATGTTTATGTCTAAACTTTAATAACAAAATGAGGAACATTCTGGACATTTTAAAATTAGGTGATCCTTGGTTTATTTACTTACTGGATAATTAAACTTTCCATTCTACATTCATTTCTTTACTGTTATGATAATATCTAGAGAACTGATATTAAATCTTCAGACAGTAAGTCTAAATTTACTGTTTATTTTAGAATTTTGTCTATGTAAAATATATATATGACCTTCTTCTTTAGATTATTATAATATTCTGAGAGTTGATTTGCCTGAGAATGCCTATGTTGGGATATTTCATCAGATTCCCACATTTAAAAAAAAAATTAACCACTAAAATCCTTCTGAAACTTTGCAAGAACACATTTCTAAGAATTAGTAATTAAAAGAATCACACAAAAGAGGGTAGGAAGTGGTTCAACACACTAGTCCTCAACACAGTAGGGCTACTTTAGCTCTAGTGGTTCATTTGCAAAGACGTTGCTTGCATGGACAGACTTGGTGATGGATGTTAGAGCAGAGGTCAAGCTAGTATTTAGATGCTCTAAATATATGTTTACAGAGTCCAAGAAGTCTGTAATAGTTCTTACATTCCATATTCTCAGTTTTATGAAAATGTTAAAAAGTGCTATAAGCCAATTTGAGATCATCTGAATGTCACTGTATTACTACCACAGTGTTTTTTGTTTGAGTTCACATTGTAGATGGTCCCAGCGATGTATTACCTAAGTGGACAATATTTACATTGTAAGTCATCTTAGTCTAATGAAGTCCAGTTCAATCTCTCCCTTTCCCCCCCTCAACCTCATACGCCCCCCCCAACACACACCTTAGATAGAGTCTCAGTCTCTACATTACACAAGGCTGAGAAGGAACATCAGGAGGGTAAAGGTCCTGAAAGAAAGAGAGGACCTGGGCCATGACCTGAAAGTACCATCTCTGGGGGGCCTTTCTGCTAGGGTCTGTGTTTTCCAGGCAGCATTCTAACTTCAAAAGTTCCCCCCCTCCTACCTAAAGCTGTGAGATTTATATCATCTTCCCTCCTCAACAGCAGAGCATTCACTGGAGATGAAAGGTAATCAGTCACAGGAATTTGAAGGAAATTATAGAGGACAGTTCCATATCCTGCAGTTCCTGTGGTGCACACACGCATGCAATAGCAATTAAAGGCTTAAACGAAAAGAGAAAAATTAATAGAGAGTTGATGAACCTTATTGGAGTTAGTCAGGGCAAATGCTCTGTACTCTGAGGCCTGAGCTTTGATTAACTATAGCAAAAATAATAACTTCTATTAGCATAAGCGCATTCACACTAGGAAGCAATCAGATCGGCATGGGCCGTGAGGGCAGATGCCCCAAGTATGTTTTCACAATACAGAAAGAGGAAATAAGAGGTCTAGACGTGGATACATAACCCAGGCTGAGGGCTTTGTCAGCACGTCCTGAGAAAGCAGACATTAATCCCAAAGTCACACCTGGATTACATGTCTGTGTATAACTGCATATACACATCATTTTATGTACATATATGTATATGTGCACCTGTACATATAATTTGCTATATTAGTCATATTTAATTTGGCTAATTGCAAACTATATATAATTCACCCCATCTTGTATTTTTAGGTTTTTTTCTATTAACCTTTTTGTTGTTATTATCAAGTTTGAAGCTAAAAGAAATCTTTCTGTATTATGAATGATTAAGATCTTCTACTGACCTAACCAAGCATTGCATATTGTCTTTATGGCAGAGCAAGCGAACATACCAGTTTTTTAAAAATACCAGGAAAGTGGGAAATTTCTATTTGAGTGTGTGACTCTTTACGTGATATATCTACAATGAAGGACTGCATGTCACTTTAAAGGTACATGATACGTAATTATTGAATAAGCCAATAAATGAAAGAGTGAATGATCATTCTACCTGGACCTTTAGTGACCCCTTTGGGATTATACACAATCTTACTGTCAACACATCTTACTAGAAGCTAACGTAACTATTCTATATGTAAAGGGGCGCAGGGGAAAGGAAGCAAATATCACATAATATTGTGTATCAGAAGGCATCAGGGCCAATGTTCATTGAAAAAATAAATGCAATACATTTAGCCATAGTATTTCCAGAAAGGTGACCTTGGGATTCCAAAATAAAAATATATATTATTTTGGAATTACTTAAATGTATAGTTACAATAAAGTCAGCAACTCATGAAATTTGAGGAGAATGTTTTAAGTGGGTTTTTTTTTTTTTTGAACTATTTAGGTACTGATGAGTCTATTTAGTTGATGACTGCCACCAGGAACCATAGGATGTACCAAGTCAATGATCCTTTGCTTTAAAGTGAATAACTACAGGTAATTATTCCTGTGTGTCCTATGTAGTGATTAAAAACTTGATCTTATTAGAATGTTCAGAGAGTTATTTAGTCACTAGTGCTGAGAGAGTTCCACTACTTTAGAGACATTCTTCTGCCAGGTGAGAGTACCTAGGCAAAGATAAGAACTGTCTTCATGACACTAGCTTCTGAGTTAGTCTAAAAACAATTGCTTCTAATTATTACCTTTATCTTATTTCAACCTGTCCTGTTGATTCTCATGATATTTTTCTAACCACCTCCTGCTCTCCCATTGCATTGGGGTAATATAGTAATTATAATAATATCATTTATGAGTTATTTCTAGGTGCGAGGCATGTGCTAAGTGCTTCACACGCATTATTGTACTTCATTATTTTAATATTATGTACCTTGAATCTTAGAGAAAGTGTTTTCCTTCAAGGCCACACAGTTAACAAGTGGTAGTGCTGGAACTCCTTCAGGTCTCAGCGAATATGGAAAGCCCATGTGCTCAACACCACCCTGAGTAATTCCCCACTTGCCATGGGCTCTCTGAGTTCTTGGACCTCCACATTTGTTATCTGCTTTTGTAGTTTGTTTATTCCCTTTCCATGATGATTCTTTTTCATCCTTATTCTGATAAATATTGGATTGTTAGAAAAATTATGATGCCTTTTCACATAGAAAAAGAGAAAACTATGTCATGACTTTTCTGACAACCCAATGGATACCCTTAGATCACTTCAAGACCTCCATATCCATAAACCTTTTGGCTCAGGTTTTAGTAAGGTTGTTACTGTATCATTTAGTTATAGTACTAAGGCCAATGTATGATTGAATAAAGATTGCTTCCCCTCTTTGGAGCTTTTAGTGAAAATGTCATTTAGAGCCATGGATATACCAGAGGATGTTAAAACTAGCCTGCACTCCTGTGAAAGGGGAAGCTAGTCTTCCTCACACAGCTGCAAACTTCCCCTCTCCAGGAGGGTTCATGGTCACTCATCTTCATTTTGATTGGCGAATTTGGGAGAAGTGACTGACCATGTTCAGCTCAACCCATGTCTTCTTCATATGCCATCTGTCTTCAGGAAGCACCTTTTCCCTTCCTGGCTTGCAGTAAGTAGCCTGTCTTCTTATAAGATCTGGGTAGCTCAGTTCTTCCTGAGTTTAGGTGGGTAGGTTTGAAACAATGGTGAAAAGATCAGGGGTGCCAGATAGTCACGGATGTTAGCCAGTCTCTAAATCCTGCCTTCTAGGCACTTGAGTCCATTCTCTGCGTCATCCTTCCTTTTTTCTGTATGGTAGCACATGCTTGCAACTGAGTAGTTTTATCAGCCTGATTCCCCTGGGTAAAATGTGGGGAGTCCACTGGCCTCTTTTCATATTGTGCTCTCTCTATTCCCTTTCAGTCTAAGATAGTAGAGTTTCTGATAAAGTTTTCCCAAGGATCCAGTGGGTCTTATATGGATTTTTATGGGGAATTCAATCCCCAAAAGCCACAAACACAATCTTTTAAAAATAATCCCTTTGTTCTCAACCTGCTGCTGAAGTAACTGAGGGATGTCACCCCTAAACTTCCTGGAGTCCCTTCAGTTTGAAAAATTCCATTAAGAGGCACCTTTTGTCTCTTGCAAAGGACCTTTATATGACTGACCATTCTGACTGTTTCATCTTTTTGAGGCTATAGCAAAGGATAGTATAGTCACACACTAAGTTTTCTTCTGTCATGTCGTCAGTGGCAGTCTCTTAACTCTAGCTAGGGTCCCTGCCCCCAGATGTGGATAGGTGGACAATTTCCCAACACACTAAATCTGGATTCCTTGTGTTCAACAGTTCTTCTTTCAATTTGTCTCTCTCCTTTTTACTATAAGGAACAAAAAGAAGCCAGATGGTACTTTTCATAATTTGCTTGGAAATATTATTTCATCTCTTATGAATTTTATTACTTACAATTTACTTTGCACTTCACCACAGGACACAATTTCCCTAGGCTTCCTGTCACCACAGAACAGTGATCCTCTTTTCTCTAGTTCCCAGTAGTATGTTCATCGCTTCCTCCCAAGCCCTCAGTCACATCTTTAACATCCATATTTCTACTGACAGTCTGTACAAGGTATTCCAGTCTTTTTCTATTATCCTTAAAATAATCCTCCGAATTCTGACTTATTCCCATTTCCCAAAGCCACGTCCACATTTTCAAGAATTTGGTATGATAGCACTTTACTTTTAGATACTAAAATCTGCATTTCTTCAGATTGTTGTGTGAAAATTATCAAAAATTTAGCAACTTAAAGAACTATTCATTTAGAGATGGAGAGAGGGGAAGGTACAAGAGCAGGGAAGACAATTGTAGAGAGCAGAGATAGTACAGGAGAGGGTGGGGAACGGAGTGGGAGGGAAGGGATGGAGAAACCAATATCCAACTGACACCTGAATAGAAAGATATCTGTTGATGTTAATGTGTATGGTAATATCTTTGACATGACTGATATATACTGCATTCACACTGCAAAAAAAATTATACATTGTAAATATGTACAGTGACTAAATGTAAATTTTAAAAGTATAAAAAAATTACTCATTTATTAGCTCAGAGTTGTCTAAATCACATGTCCAGTACAGTGTGGCTCGACTCTCTGCTCATGGTCTCACGAGGCTGAAGTCAAGGTACTGGCAAAACTGTGCTCCTCTGCAGAAAAATTTACTTCCAAGTCTATTCTTCATCTGATCAGAATTCAGTTCCTCTGGTTATACTGTAGGTTATAGGTCACGGTTCCTCACTGGCTATCAGCCAGGGCCACTCTCAGCTCCTGGAGGCTACTCACATTCCTTGCCATGTGACATTCTCAGTCTTTCATCTGTCAGGGGTGGTCACATCCTTGTCAAGCTTCAAATTTCTGACTAACCCTCTGCAGCAAGGCAGAGAAAACTTTGTTTCCCAAAGGTTCATCTGATTAAGTCAGGTCCACTCAGATAATCTCCCTGTTTTAGAGTCTTCTGTGCCATGAAAGCAATCTAACCATGGAAGTAACATCCATAGTATTTACGTGCTGGTGGCAATACAGAGGGTTTAGGGAGAGAGGACATTCAGGCCCCTCCTAGAAGCTTATTATAAGTATTATTCATAAGCTTCTTTAAATCCAAACAATCCTAAAGAACCAGAGTTTAAAGTCTGGGAATTTTAAAGAATCATCCCTTTGTCCACCTTTTCTTGACACTTAGTTATTTACATCAGTATAATGTTAGATTAAGAAACATGGTGGGAGGGACCAGCAGTTAGGGTAATGGCTATGTCGCTGGACTCCCATGTAGTCAACTGTGGTTTGTGTCCCGGACCTGGTGGCTTAAAACTCACGCTGGGCGCATGTGCGTGCGTGCCCAAGATCCCAAGAGGAGAATGGAGGAGAAGGGATTGCGGTGTGGCCATGCCCCCTGGGGGGTGATTTCTTGCTTTCTGTCTCTCGCTGTCTGGCTGGTGAGTGCACGCACCCTATAGCAAAAATAAACCTCTCCAAAAAGAAAAAAGAAACACGAGGGAAGAGGCTTCATGATAGACTACCCTCGCAAGAACCCACCAATTCCCACACAGGGAGAATGGCTTTACATGAACTGCAGAGATACTCTGAATTCCTTCCTCAGCACAGCTTCTGGGTCTTCTGAGAAGCCCTTTTACGCTCCTCTAGCCCACATCCCATTTATGATAGCCTTCCTTTTGTTTTAGATTGTTCTACCCTTCCCTGCTTGCCTGTAGGATGCCTGTAAATTCTGAGTTTTTGCCAGATCACTTGCAGATGTAGGCAAACATTTAAGTACCAAAGTTCTGCTGAAGACTGGGTCTTTTGGTATTTACTGGTATGACGCCACAAGAAGCTAAGAAATCACAAAATGATAGACCACTTCCCAGAGATGTATTGGATAAGGCTGAAGGTCACATAGCCTGTGGGGGATCCCAATTTCTCTGACTGGGCTCCTCCTTTGTTCACTCCTCCATTGTTCAATGCGGGCAGTGTGTAGTGTTAACTTAGGCATCGACCAAAATATCAAGAAAATCATGAAATGTTAAATCAGGCGAGGAATAGATCTCCTTAAATGAGCCACCTTAAATCTCCACTTCGGGGGGCCAGGCTGGTACTACCCTTGCCTTGGACCCCATGGAACCCTAGATGAGGAATCAAGCAGCAAGAAAGTCTCCTGAAACTTGAGGATGCAAACAGGTTTTATGCTATTCAAGCCACCCCAAATCCACGTCTAACGCAAAGGTGGTATGGGGCCCAGTATTACATATCAGGCATTTTAAAGACCAGCTGGCATGGTAGTTTTGTTTCTGACAATAGCTCCTAGAAAACATTTATAAAATGGCAATATCTTTTGGTTTTTATCATGACAATAACTTCAAAAGTAGAGTGGTGCTTCTGAGAAATTACCAATTTCATCTAGCAACTTATGAATCAAAACTTCCATTGAGTCTTGAAATAAAACCATGCATATTATATTCAACTAGAATTTTAAAGCAAAGGAGAAAAAATGATCTGAGGAACTGGGCATCTGTAAGGATAAACTTTATCACTGGATATAAGTCCCAAACAGCATTTCAGTAAATAGGCCCTTAAAAAAAATGCTGGGAAGAATTAGTAGAGGGACCAGCAGATGGTGTAATGGTTATGTTGCTGGACTTCCACATAGCTGACCGCAGTTCGACTGGCTTCCTATGTCTGGTGGCTTAAAAATCACACCAGGTACATGTGTGCGCATGCCCAAGATCCCAAGAGGAGACTGGAGGAGAAGGGACTGCAGTGTGGTCATCCCCCCTGGGGGGGTGATTTCTTGCTTTCTGTCTCTCCTGTGAGCACATGTGCCCTATAGCAAAAATATCTCATAAAAAAAGAATTAGTAGGGACCAGCAGCTAGCATAATGGCTATGCCACTGGATTCCCATGTAGTCGACTGCAGTTCGAGTCCTGGACCCAGTGGCTTAAACTCATGTCAGGCGCGTGTGTGTGCGTGCCTAAGATCCACAGAGAATGGAGGAGAAGCAATTGCAGCATGGCCATCCCCCCTGGGGGTGACTTCTCGCTTTCTGTCTCTCTGTCTCTCTCTGTCTTTCTGGCGAGCGCATGCACCCTATAGCAAGAACCTCTGAAAAAAAATAAAGAATTAGTAGACAGATGATCTCTTATTCAGATATTGGTAGGATTTTTCACATGGTATAGTTTCTCCTTCTTTACTGCTGCTCTCTTCTGAGAAGGAAAAGCCAGGCAGATGCAACAGTGAGCAGGGAAATCAGAGAACCAGCGAGTCCAGCAGCCTGTCTCAAGTCAGAGGAGTTTCTTACAGGATTTTCTGCCAAGCTGCTACTAAATTCTGAAGAACTGGGACCAGCAGTTAGCATAATGGCTATGTCGCTGGACTCCCACGTAGTCAACCGCGGTTTGAGTCCTGGACCACGGTGGCTTAAACTCACGCCAGGCACGTGTGCGTGCATGCCTAAGATCCTGAGAGGAGAATGGAGGAGAAGGGATTGCAGCGTGGCCATCCCCCCGGGGGATGATTTCTCACCTTCTATTTCTCTGTCTCTCTCTGTCTGTCTGGCGAGCGCACGCATCCTATAGTAAAAATAAAAAATAAAAAATAAAAATAAATAAATAAAATAAAATAAAAATTCTGAAGAACCAAAATTTGTCTCTAACATATACAAAGAGAACCTAAGTTTTTGTTTAGTAAATGTAGAGATAGCCAGAACTTTTGGTCAATATGTCTGAGTGAACATGAAGATCTTTTGTGCTTCAAACATGTAGATGTGCTGGACAAACAATAATACAACCACACACACACACAAACACAAGTGCACACACACTCAGCCCCAGTGTCAACCATAAAGACAGAGCCCTAGGTCAGAGAAGAGAGAAGACAAAGCCAAACGACGCCTAGGAAAAACCGAGACCCAACGTCAGCCTGAGGAGCTGGTGGCTGGACCTTTAACATTTTTGGTGAAGCCTGTGCTCTCAGAACTTGCAATCAAGCTATTTACAAAGATCAAGAAGTCACTTGATCTTTGACTTCTCCGGACACAAACCAGATACACCATGATCATTCGCCAGGAGAGGGACAAGGGGCTTGGGTTTCGCTTGAGAGCAGAGGAGGAAGCAGCCAGCTACAGAATCTCTGGCTGGTGCTGTGCATGGGCGCTATGTCATGTTCACTCTGGGCCCCCCAAAACGTCCCACATCAAGAAGTAAATTATACAAACTAGTCCAAGGCCAGGAAAGGGCACATGGCCCTTAGCCAAAGCCAATGTAAAAGCTGTGTGTGGAGATGCTCTCTCTACCAAACCAGTCCGTATGGGAAAGCACAGTTCAGAAAGGAAAAGTATAATGAACTTGATTCGATCATTCTAAACTTCCATGAAACTCTGGACTCCATACACAAACAAAAAGTTAAATGACCAATGGGGGGGGGGAATTTATATGCAATCCATGTAACTGACAAAAAGAAACAGTATTCAGAATTTATTTTGAAAAAGTCTACAGGTAAATAAAGAAAAAACATACAAAAATGTATAAAAAGCAGGAGTAGGCAATTCAAAGAAAAAAACTATCTAGCACATTTGAGAAGATTTTTCAACTTCACAAATACAAATTAAAACATTAATGAAGTACTTTTCACATTTATCAGTTTGGCAAAATCACTAAAAATCAGTTGTAATGTCTCCAAAAGCTAAAAAACAAAATCTTACAAAGTTGGAAGTCCATAAATCCTGCAACATAGTTATCCCCCTTGGAAATATAGTCTGGAGAAAGCTCTGAGCACATGAGCCAGGAGACATGTCCTAGACAGCCTCTGCATCATGATTTGCAAGAACAAAATTTTGGAAACTTAAATGTCAACCACCAAGAGAATAGATAAATGGTAGTCTGCTTCTACTACAGAAAACTGTATGCAACTAAAAGGAGTAACCTGCACCTATATATTAACGTGGGTATATCCCAAATCATTGTGTTGGATGAAACAGTACATGCTATAGAATAGTATGACATGATAGTGTTTATGAAGAAAATTTTAAAATCACAAACTGTATGTTAAAAAATACTAAACTCAATCTCTCACCTAGAAGGACAAATAAAATTCATGATCGTGATTCTCTCTGGAGAAGAGAAATGGTACTTCGGCCTCAGAAAAGGATTTTGATCTTATCTGTGATATTCTTCTTCATTTAAATTGAAAAAAAAAAAACAGAAACAAAATGAAAAGATACCAAGATTTTTAGTGCTAGGTAGTGAGTATTTATTGCATCAATCTCTACTTTAAAAATATTTTCTAAGGCCAACTGGAGCTCACATAGCCAGGCTGTATGGTTCAAATCCCAGACCCGGTGGCCTGAAAAACAAGCAGGCACATGTGTATGGATGCCCAAAATCTTGAAAGGAGAAATCAGGGAAAAGGTGTTACATGTAATCATCCCTCCTAGGAGGTTCTTTCTCACTTTCTTTCCCTTGTCTCTGTCTCTCTCTAGCAAGTGCATGTTATAAGAAATCCCCCCCCATTGGACTTATTCACTCACCAGAGAGAGACAAAGAGAGATAGTGAGAAGGAAAGTGAGAAATAAACACCCGGGGTGGGGGGGAGGATGGTCATGCTACAATCCTTTCCCTTTTATTATCCTCCTAGGATTTGGGGCATGCACACACATGCACCTAGCATAAATTTCAAAGTACCAGGTCTGGGATTTGAAACACAATCAACCACCACACCATCTGCTGTCCCCTCTAGCAAATTTTTAAAAAATATTTTTTCTAAATAAAAATTATTTTAGAAAGAAAGTAATTACCATAAATCATATACCTCTATCTACACAATTACAAAGGGTTGACCACAGATCCAGCTTAGTGTTTTCAAAATGTCCACTAGACTCTAAATAAATAAGACAATGCATTTGATAGGGCATTTCTTATAACATCCCTTATTATATAAAGTACAGTGAAATAACACCCTTCATGCAACTTAGTGAAATGTGACTAGGACCAAAAAATGCATCCTAGTTATTGTATAAAGGTTTTGATGAATCAATAGTTTCAATAGTCACTTCTTTAATGCTCACAGGTGTTGCTCCAGCCTCACACTCTAAAATGTGGACAGGATTAAAAAAAATTTTTTTGGAGAGGTTTTTGCTATAGGATGTGTGCACTCACCAGAAAGACAGAGAGAGACAGAGAGATGGAAAGTGAGAAATCACTCCTCAAGGGGGATGGCCACAACGCAATCCCTTCTCCATTCTCCTCTTGGGATCTTGGGCACGTACGCCCACGCACCCAGTGTGAATTTAAGCCACCGGAACTGGGACTCAAACCATGGTCGACTGCATGAGAGTCCAGCGACATAGCCATTATGTCAACTGCTGGTCCAGATTTTTTAAATTGTTTTAGAGAGTTTGTTCTGCTATAGGGTGTGTGTGCTCACTGGAGAGACAGAGTTACAGAAAGTGAGAAATCACTCCCCCCCCCCGGGGTATGATCATGCCACAATCCCTTACCCATTCTCCTCTCAGGATTTTGTGCATGTGCGCCCGGAATGAGTTTAAAGCCACTGGGTCCAAGACTAGAACTGTGGTCAACTATGTAGAAGTCCAGTGACAAAACCATTATGCCATCTGCTGGTCCCATGGACAGGATGTTTAATTTACATACACAACTAGTGACATTGAAATTTCTGAGCATTCTTTCATTGTTAGTGCCTTGTTTTATGCTGCTCTTGGGTTAGTCCTTTGATCACCTTAGCCATTATAATTGCCTAATTATTCTTTCCCCAATCTATTTGGGTTTGGATTTTGGTATTTATGAGGTCAAATGTAAACTGCACCTGCAAACTCAGGAATAGTTCTCTCATCTTTCAAAATGTTTTCACTTACTTCCTGGAATCTTAGAGATAACAAAGAGAACAGTTAGCAATGCCTCTCATACTGTCCTGTGTAACTATGCCAATTTCTCAACTGAAATGTAATTTTCATTATTAATTGTACTTACACCTATTCTCAATATTTATTTAATTTGGGTATCTCACTTGTCTTTTTAAACTGCAGAGAATGGGACTGAATCTAAATATCTTACATGAGATTTAAGTTGATACAACATGTAAACAAGTACTCAAAATACAATACTTTTCATGGATGTATTAATTCACAGAGAGGAAAAGCTAATGAGGACTCAGGTAGGTGATTAAACTATACAATATGCTTTTCAAATAATGTACTTATACAACAGTAAATAACTGATAGGTTCTCCCCTAGATATATGTAGTTCACTTTCATTATTTGAAAAATTATCAATATTTATGAACTCATGAGGTACATGCAATTATTCCTTTTAACCATCAACTCTCTTGACAGGGACTTGATGAAACCACAATGTGCTTCCTTAGAAGTGGAAATTGAATTCCTTCTTGAATTAGAAATATAAGGACTGTGAATTACACTTTCTTAGCAGCCGACTTTGTCAAATGGTCATGTAACTTCTGTGTGTGTTGTTTTCCACAGATGCTGCCTCTACAACATTGCTGATTTAAAGTCACAAAACAAATCGAGAACAATGGCAATGAAAGTATAATAGAAAGCAGGAAAACTGGGATGTTGCTTAAAAATCCTTCATTACTTTATCCCTCACATAATCAACTTCGAAGGAAAAATTTCTAGACGAACACTTCACAGACCTAGTTTGTCATGAAGCACAAAATGTCAACCATGTTTTATAAAAACTAAAATTTGTCCACCAATTACTATGAATTAATTAGTCACTCCTAGCATTATAAGCAGCTTTTCAAAAGAAAGCATGTATTATGCCATACTGATCAAGTCAATACAAGTGTATAGGTTAATGAGCTTTTCTTCCTTAGTAAATCACAATTTAGCTGCTTCCTGTGAATTACTTTCATAGGAGTTGGCAACGCCATAAAAAATAGTTGATTCATAAATCTGATAAATTTTTTAACAGAAGTATTTCTACAGAAAATTCTATAAGTTTTGTTGCAGGAACAAAGAAAACTGTCCAAACAAACATATGTAATCAAATGTATCTGCTTATATATAAATAAGTATATTAATCTAAAAAATAAAAGGAGACCCTGGGTGATGGCACAGTGATAAAACGTGGCACTCTGTGAGGCTGACGTACAAGAGGAGGTTCGGGATTCATGTTTGGGAACTTTTCTGAGTAGACCTGGCATGTTTGCCCATGATCCAGGGCTTGCTGAAGCTGCGGGTAGATCAAGGTGTCAAACTCTGTTGGAGATATTATTTGTGTGTGTGTGTGTGTGTGTGTGTGTGTGTGTGTGTGTGGTGCAGGGGGTAATCTCTCTTTCTTTCTCACTGTAAACAAATAAATGAATAAATACTCTCTGTCTTCCATAGATTAACAGCAACATTCTATCTTGCATAGATTATCAGCAACATATTAAAGTTTTTAATAATAAGTATTTTGGTGAACATTTGTGAGACTGAATATTTTTAAGATTATGAAACAAATATTTGCCCAATACAGGAATGATGAATTTGTATCTATAAATGAAAAACAAAATAATCTAACAAATAATAAATCAAGAAGTAAACTCATAGGCCAGCCCTACATCCTAGTTGCTAAGGGAGCCAGATCCCATATGGTCAACTGCATTTATCTTGGTCCCAGCGACTTGAAAAATACACTGGGTACACACCCAGTGTATGTGGCCATGTCCAAAATCATGACAGGATGAAGAAATGGAGAAGGGGTTGCAGCATGTACATGTGCACACTGACAATTAAAACAAACAAAAAAAAGTAAACTCTTCCATGAATTTATTGAACACTTTCCTCCAGAGCCTCTCCCAACTTTATTCCACAACCATGTAGTCGCTGGTATCTACACTATTTCTATGTCTTTAAATCTTTCAATTTCTGCCATAGAGTGTAGACATGCAGTATATATTGAGCAGGGACACCCAATGTTTGTCTTTCATAGTCTGGCTTATTGCATTTAGCATTAAATATTCCAGAGTCATTCACTTTGTATTGAATGACAGGATCTTACTGTTTGTATGGCTGAATAGTGTTCCATTGTGTCACTATGCTGCATGTTTTAAATCTAAATCATCAGGACTTATTCCATACCTTAGCTATTGCAAACAATGCTGTAATAAACTTGGATGTGCAAACATCTCTCTGACTGAGTAATTCTTGGCATTTAAGTAAATACCAAGGAGTGGGATTACTGGGTCCTTCATTACTTTATCCCTCACATAATCAACTTCGAAGGAAAAATTTCTAGACGAACACTTCACAGACCTAGTTTGTCATGAAGCACAAAATGTCAACCATGTTTTATAAAAACTAAAATTTGTCCACCAATTACTATGAATTAATTAGTCACTCCTAGCATTATAAGCAGCTTTTCAAAAGAAAGCATGTATTATGCCATACTGATCAAGTCAATACAAGTGTATAGGTTAATGAGCTTTTCTTCCTTAGTAAATCACAATTTAGCTGCTTCCTGTGAATTACTTTCATAGGAGTTGGCAACGCCATAAAAAATAGTTGATTCATAAATCTGATAAATTTTTTAACAGAAGTATTTCTACAGAAAATTCTATAAGTTTTGTTGCAGGAACAAAGAAAACTGTCCAAACAAACATATGTAATCAAATGTATCTGCTTATATATAAATAAGTATATTAATCTAAAAAATAAAAGGAGACCCTGGGTGATGGCACAGTGATAAAACGTGGCACTCTGTGAGGCTGACGTACAAGAGGAGGTTCGGGATTCATGTTTGGGAACTTTTCTGAGTAGACCTGGCATGTTTGCCCATGATCCAGGGCTTGCTGAAGCTGCGGGTAGATCAAGGTGTCAAACTCTGTTGGAGATATTATTTGTGTGTGTGTGTGTGTGTGTGTGTGTGTGTGTGTGTGTGTGGTGCAGGGGGTAATCTCTCTTTCTTTCTCACTGTAAACAAATAAATGAATAAATACTCTCTGTCTTCCATAGATTAACAGCAACATTCTATCTTGCATAGATTATCAGCAACATATTAAAGTTTTTAATAATAAGTATTTTGGTGAACATTTGTGAGACTGAATATTTTTAAGATTATGAAACAAATATTTGCCCAATACAGGAATGATGAATTTGTATCTATAAATGAAAAACAAAATAATCTAACAAATAATAAATCAAGAAGTAAACTCATAGGCCAGCCCTACATCCTAGTTGCTAAGGGAGCCAGATCCCATATGGTCAACTGCATTTATCTTGGTCCCAGCGACTTGAAAAATACACTGGGTACACACCCAGTGTATGTGGCCATGTCCAAAATCATGACAGGATGAAGAAATGGAGAAGGGGTTGCAGCATGTACATGTGCACACTGACAATTAAAACAAACAAAAAAAAGTAAACTCTTCCATGAATTTATTGAACACTTTCCTCCAGAGCCTCTCCCAACTTTATTCCACAACCATGTAGTCGCTGGTATCTACACTATTTCTATGTCTTTAAATCTTTCAATTTCTGCCATAGAGTGTAGACATGCAGTATATATTGAGCAGGGACACCCAATGTTTGTCTTTCATAGTCTGGCTTATTGCATTTAGCATTAAATATTCCAGAGTCATTCACTTTGTATTGAATGACAGGATCTTACTGTTTGTATGGCTGAATAGTGTTCCATTGTGTCACTATGCTGCATGTTTTAAATCTAATCATCAGTACTTATTCCATACCTTAGCTATTGCAAACAATGCTGTAATAAACTTGGATGTGCAAACATCTCTCTGACTGAGTAATTCTTGGCATTTAAGTAAATACCAAGGAGTGGGATTACTGGGTCATATGGCCATTTAGAACCTGCGCTATCTTTAGTACGATACAGTCTATCAAAGGACATTTTTAGCCATCATTTACCAAGATGCTATCCCAGTATCCTCTAGCTTTCACCATGATCCTACTTGGTGTGAGACTTAACAGTAGTCACACAAAGTGTCTTTCTGTTTTGTGCCTACAGAGTCTTTTCTAATCATAGTTACCTATGCTTATGCAGATCAACAGGGAGGGTTCTTCTCCATGTCCACAAACCTTTGAAGTTCAAATAAAGTGAAGCAGGACTCAGGCAGTAGTACAGTGGCAACACAACTGAACCCACAGGGGAAAGGGCCCAGATTCACCCCCTGAGAGCACCGTGCATGTGCCTGTGCCCATCATCTGGGCTGGCTGAGCTGGGGGTGGATTGCAGTAGGAGCACACCGTTAGGGATGTCTGTCTCTATTTCTCATGGAAAAAAAAAAGTTTTTAAAACTTAATTAAAAAAATAAATAAACCGAAGCAGATTCCACCAAATGTTATGAATATCCTCAGAACTACCTAAGAGAATTCTAGGCCAAACACTAAGATCGATTATAGCTCAATCAGGCAATTAAACATTCATTCACACATTCACACGGACAGATTGTGTACTTTGTTTTTCTTCTCTTCTCTTTGCATCAATTCTTTCTTCTTCCACCGTTTCTCCTTCTCCTCTTCCTTTTCTCTTCTTCTGACAGAAATTTCCATTTCCAGTCTTGCTACCTCTTCTTGGTGGACTCGCCATTGAAGAACCTGATATAAACAGAAACATTTCATTCCAATGCCTATGAAAATAAGACTAGGTTCGGTATCAAGCAGTTGTAAATTTTGTCTAAATACACATTTAGGTTCTGGGTGCACATGATTTGTGTGTGCAAATGTGTGTGTGTGCCTGTGTGTCTGTGTGTTAGTAAAACAACTTTAAAATCACCCCAGTTAGATATTCTTTACCTGAATTCATGGAGTGAAGTCCTAAGGAGTCTGTGATTTGACTTCAAAAGATCTGTAAATTCCCATAAATAGTATATGAAAATTTCTGTTTCTGCACATGTGTGTGAGTTTTTTTCAAAAGCAGGTTGAACACATTTCAAAAATTCTCAAATGGTTTTAAGAACCTAAAAAATTTAAGAACTACTTATATATTTCAGTGTCTTTATTTTGTAAGGATGGAAAAAGAGCCTGAATTAAGATGAAAAAACTGTAAGAAATGTAAAAGAATTTTCTGGATACTGATATGTCTCATTAGTAGAGGTATATTTGGTATAGCTTCTCCTTTGGATATTGGAGAATATGTATCATGATATAAAATATGCATAGCATTTCATCTACAAACCCTACTCCCAGGAAATTATTCAAAGAGGACAATCAACTGGACAGCAGCACAAAAATGTGCTCACATGAATGTTCACTGCAATGCTGCTTAAAACAGAAAAGTTAGAAAAGGTCTAAATGTCTGGCAATAGGAGATGGCTTACTTAATTATGGTTCCTTTACACAATGACCACCACTGAAAAAGGATGTTATTCATTGGCATAGAAAATGTCTACAGTATGGTATTAGATGAAAAAAGCAGATGCAAGACCATATCTTTTCATTATTTATTAATTTGTCATCATTATTATTATTTATACATTCAATTTCTATACATAATTTAGCTTGCAGAGAGAATATACCCAACATGAAATACACAGAGCAGTCCAGTTGTGAATATTATACGCTTCATCATCAACAGGTAATAAACTGTTTCTGTGTCCTAGTAATGACTTACTTCTCTATTTTTCTCCCTAATTTCCTTCCCTACATTCTTCTCCTCTCCAACCCTCCTTCCACACTGTCTCCAGTGTCCATAACTATTTTCAATGCTTTTATGCCCTACAGTTTTTTAGTCTTTACCATAGAGTGCTGACAGTATATGTTAAGTGGAGACATACAAAGTCTCTCTTTCATATCCTGATTTGCTTCACTCAGCAGAAAAATCTTCACATGGTCAGCGCATGGTGTGGTGGGGTTTGGGCAGCTGGAACCCACATGGCTGACTACATCATTCAAGTCCCAGACTGGCAGCTTGAAGGATATGCAGGGCACTTGTGCATGCGTGCCCAAAGTCCCACAAGGAGGCAGAAATAAAGGAGAAGAACTGCAGTATGACCCTTCCCACAAGGAGTGCTTTCTCACTTTTCTTCTCTCTCTCTCTCTTTCTTTCTTTCTTTTTTCTTTTTTTTTGGAGAGGTTTTTGCTATAGGGCACGTGCACCCGCCAGACAGACAGAGAGAGACATAGAGACAGAAAGTGAGAAATCACCCCCCAGGGGGATGGCCACGCCGCAATCCCTTCTCCTCCATTCTCCTCTCGGGATCTTGGGCACGCACGCACGTGCACACAGCATGAGTTTTAAGCCACCGGGTCCGGGACGCAAACTGCGGTCGACTATGTGGGAGTCCAGCGACATAGCCATTATGCTAACTGCTGGTCCCTCCTTCTCTCTCTTTCTTTCTTGTAAGCACAGGTGCACTCTGGAAAAAAAATTCTAAATAATATGACCTTATTAATATAATATATGAACTATGAATCTAAGCATAGAAAGAGACCTGGAATTTGATTATTACCAAAACAATAATATTGATTATCTCTGAATATTATCATTTCATATATTTAAAATACTTATTCTTTAAATATTTCTGTGCTGGGAAATATTTTTACAATAAACATGTATTATCCTTGTAAGCATGAAATAAATGAAACTAACAAAATAAAACAGATACTGGTCTATGTACATATCTGTCTGAGGAAGTAATCAGTAGGAAAATATAGAGGTGTGAAAAGTCCTTATTAGAAACAGAAAAATTAGCATTTCCAATTAAATACCTAATTTCTTACATATTTGATTAAAAAATGCATGTAAACAAGAGGAATGGGTTATAACATGATGTACCACAGCAAAGTAAAAAATGTCATTGATGATTTGATACATACTTCCAAGGAGATACTGAAACTACTGCTGAATGTGCACACACGTAATGTACAATGTTGAAAAAAATGACAATGTTGGGAACCAGCAGTTAGCGTAATGGCTATGTCGCTGGACTCCCACGTAGTCAACCACGGTTCGCGTCCCGGACCCAGTGGCTTAAAACTCACGCCGGGTGCGTGTGTGTGCGTGCCCAAGATCCAGAGAGGAGAATGGAGGAGAAGGGATTGCGGCGTGACCATCCCCCCTGGGGGGTGATTTCTCGCTTTCTATCTCTCTGTCTGTCTGGCGAGCACATACGCCCTATAGTGAAAACCTCTCCAAAAACAAAACAAAAAGAAAGAAAGAAAGAAAATGACAATGTCTACATCTATGATTTGATAACTACAACTGTATGCATGCTGTGACAAACCATACTGAACCATACACATTCACACAGACACACACACACACACACAAACTAATTGTTAAAGAAAAAATATACTAGTATTATAGAAAATTAAAATTGGGCCCAGCCTGGTGGCACTTTCAGACCAAACTGAATTGCAATAATAGAAGCTAAATGGCTGACAGTGGGTTGTGGCCCCCAGGTTACTCTGAAAGCATACCAAGTATGTGGGCATTTGCCCAAGATTCTAATAAGCTTGAGGTCTGTGGGAAGGGGATGGCAGTATGACAAGAGTCACCCTGTCTAGGGTGACTCTCTTTCTCTTTCTCTTTCATTCCCTTTCTCTATCTTGCTCTCTCTTTCTCTCATGCATGTGCACATATTCTCTATTATGAATACAATAAGACAAAAAAGGAAACTTGAAAGAATAAAATTTCTTACAAATATGATTCAAGTGACTTTAAATAGTTAAGCTCTTTTGCACTTACATTGTTCCAAATTTTAGTTTTTGTAAAATAGATTTTGGCTTATGTATCAAAATAATCAAACAAATTCCTACCCGTGGTTTTCAGAGTTCAGTTTATTCTACTGGCTGCTTATCCTGCTTATCCATGATATGCATGAACTGCATGCCTAGAACATGTTATCTATGTGTTCTGTTCTGAACTTCTACTTGCAAGCCTTTCCTTTCTGCAACTCATCTCCCATCTGTAACTTGCTACAATTAAAATCAGGTGTCTTGGGACCAGTAGGTGACATAGTAGTTAAGGCATTGTACTCCCACAAGGCCAACCACAGTTCAAGTACTGAACCTAGCAGCTTGAAACTCACAAAAGGCATGTGTGTGTGTGTGTGTGTGTGTGTGTGTGTGTGTGCGTGTGTGTGCGTGCGCATCCAATATCCCAGGAAGAGAATGGAAGAGAAGGGATGTGGCATGGCCATCCTCTGGGGGGGGAGGGGTTGATTTCTCACTTTCCTTTTTACTGTTTCTATTTTTTTCCAGCAAACTCATACGCCCTGTGGCAAAAAGCTTTAAAAGAAAAAAAATTAAGTATCCTGTCAAGTGTTGCCAGTGATCTGTCAAATATTTTTAAAAATATCAAAAAATTAATTTTCTATTTTGATGGTTAACTGACCTGTTGTCAGTTTAAAACTGTTTACGTTTTAAACTTGTCCCTTCCTAGGCCACGACGTCATTGCCTCTACTTTTCTGCCAATGGCTACTGCTCTCCCCTTGTCCTCTTCCTACTTCCAGTGCCTCCCTCCTCCCCCACATCTACGTTATCTCCTCTTCGATCTCCAGTCACTCTGTGTTCATTATTTGTTGTGCTTGTTCTTTAGAGGTCATCATTTCTGCATACACAATGTTTGTAAAACTCACACTACCAGCTTCTTTTGGTCTTCGATCCAACCTGTATTAACTAGTTTTTATGATTTGACTATTTTTGTATGCATACTTAAAATCTATCATGTCCAAATTAAACTCAACCTCTTTAATTTTGCCACTACTTCACAAGCCCGGTGCACCCGTCTCTCCTTTGTAAATATCTGGATTTGGCCTGTCAAACCACAAGTCTCTTTGCAGTTTGGATTTTTTTTTATTACTGTATATACCCATCAATATTACTGTTTTCTATTTTATATCTGACTGAAAAGATAATATATTTCTTTAGCTCAATGAGCTTTTATTTATCACAAACCAAATTTCCAAGTCACTGAACTTGGTTTTATTTCCCTAGCCCACTCAAAGATCTAAATAATTTATCTATCTCTTCTATAACAAAGAATTATTTAATTTAATTTTATTTATCATTGTGATTATTTTTCAATTTGCCCAGAGAGAGGCAGAGAGAGAGAGGGAAAGTGAGAAAGGAAGCCACAAGGTCCAGGACTCGAACTGCAATCGGCCATGTGCGAGTCCAGCACTCCAACCATCATGCCACCTGCTAGCCCAGTAATGTATCTGTCTTACACCCAACCAATACACTCTGTAACCTAGCTAATGTGCAATCTCTAGGTTTGTTTGTTTTGTGCCTCCTTTATATGGCCATTTTTTTTCCTATTTATGGTAGAGCACATACATCTGCGCACAAGAGAGATATGATAGAGAGAGAAAGCAACCTGCCACATGATTGGCTATGTCACTATTGCCTGAACATGCATACACATACCCAATGTGTTTTCATGCTGATCAGGCCAGAGACTCAAACCAGTTAGCATGTGACTTCCAGATCCATAGTTTAGTACGCTACTGTATCCATAGTTTAGTAGCCATTCTGTTTTTTGTTTGTTTGTTTTTAGAGATTTTTGCTACAGGGAGTGTGCGCTTGCTGGAGAGACAGAGAGACAGAAAGAGAGAAATCACCTCCCAGAGGGAGTGGCCACTCCACAATTCCCTTTTCCCATTCTGCTCTCAGGATCTTGGGCATGCATGGACATGCACCCCACATGTGTTTTAAGCTGCTGTGTCCAGGATTCAAACCACAGTCGACAACATAGGAGTCCAGCAACATAATTATTATGCTGGTCCCTATATGGCCATTCTTATTCTCACTTTTTTTTTTTTTAATTTGCTACAGGGCATGCACTCTTGCCAAAGAGAAGGAAAGTGAGAAATCACTCCCCAGGGCAGATGGCCATGCTGCAATCCTTTCTCCCCCATTCTCCTCTTGGAATTTTAGGCACATACACATACGCAGTGTGTTTTCCAAGCTGCTGGGATCTGGTACTCAAACCATGCAGTTGATCATGTGGATCCAGCTGTCTTAACCACCATGCCACCAGCTAGCCTTATCCTCACCTTTGCAGAATGATCCGAGCTACTCTCCTACTTGGAACGCCCTCAGATTCCATCTACTTTATAAAATGTTCTTGGCCCACATTTTCCATGAAATGTACTCCGATCCATACTTATCTTTCTTTTTTATTTCATGGTCATACCATAGTTCTCTCTAACTATCCCGAACGTATTGTTCCTCCCCACTTACTGCACAGTCCATGCATGTGCCTTCCCTCACGCTGCCTAGAAGGGTACTGGTACATCAGGGGTGCTCAGTAGTCCTCCCCCACTTAATTCACCAAAATAAATATTTAAATGAAACCTAATAAGTAAGAAATGTATTAGAAGGCATAATTTTGCAACAACTGATGAAATAATGGATCCTGCTTAATGACCACCAGTGGCTACTAAAAATGGCACATTAACAGTTGGTAGGAAACTTTAGAATGGATCAATCAGACTGGTAATTGAACACACTGAATACTCTTATCATCGCAGAGAAATAAGCAGACATTTTGCTTCCTGATTGAAGCATACAACAATCTCATGAGTTGCTTATCAAAAAATAAAAATAAATCTGATTAAATCTCCAAATCTATCTATCTGGTCAGTCAGCCAACAAGAAACATTTAAATAGCATATAGAGATAAAATCATCAAAATGGAAATTTGAGAAAGTTTAAAGGACTTTAATGTATTACAAGAAAAAAAGGGAGAAGCAATTATAGATTGAAAGAAATTTAAGAAACATATCAACTAAATGCAATTTTTGAATTACATTTAAATTCGGATTTAAATGCAAAAGGAATTATGTAACAATTAGAGCTATTCTAACTGCTTGGTTAGTTGATACTATTTTTGAGAGAGAGAGATTTTTGCTATAGGGCACATTTGCTCATTGGAAAAACAGAGACAGAGACAGAAAGCAAGAAAACACGCCTCAAGGGGATGGCCATACTGCAATCCCTTCTCCATTCTCTTCTGGGATTTGGGGCATGTGTGAACACATGCCTGGTGTAAGTTTCAAGCCACCAAGTCTAGGACTGGAACCGCAGTCAACCATGTGGGAGTCCAGTGCCTTAACCACTAAGCCATCAGCTGGCTCCAGTTGAAACTATTAAGGGAATATTGTTAAAGTTTTTAGGTATGATAATAGTGTGGCTATGCTCCTTTAAGAATCCCTTTAATTTTAGAGAAATGTACTCTAAAAATACTAGCAAATTAAATAACATGCTATCTGTAATTCTCACAAGGGGCCTGGGAGAGTAGGTAATAATGTAGATGAAATAAATTGGACTATTGTTTTAGTTCAGTGATGATAGATTTTTATATATGTTTAACATTTTTTCACACTAAAAAAATTATTAAAAAAATAAAATAAAATGTGTACCTGAAGAGATTTATATAATAAAATACTGTAATCTCAAGTTTATAAGACAGTAGAAAGGAAGATGTGTAATGCATTGAACTAGTGAAAAGAAAAAAGCCGATTCAGCCCTTCTAGGTACTGAGAGTATGTGTATAAATTTCAGTGAAAATAAGTTTGGGCTTTAGAGTCACTTTTCTTTGATTTAAGACTAACTTAAGTGGGACCAGCAGTTAGCATAATGACTATGTCGCTGGACTCCCATGTAGTTGACCGCGGTTCGAGTCCCGGACCTGGTGGCTTAATCTCATGCCGGGTGCACGTGCATGCCCAAGATCCCGAGAGGAGAATGGAGAAGGGATTGCGTGGCCATCCCACCTGCAGGGTGAGTTTTCTCTTTCTGTCTCTCTGTCTTTCATGCAAGCGTGCGTGCCCTATAGCAAAAACCTCTCCAAAAAAAAAATATTTAAGAAAAATTATCATTGAATGGCCTTTGCCTATTTAATGTCATATTATTTAAAGAAGCAAAAGCATAAGTAAAGGTCTATCACCAGAAATGTCTGTTTCCTAAATATAGCAAGAAAATAACCAGGCCAATCAAACTAGGGTAACCAGATTACCTACCAGTTTATCTAATTTACCCATTCCTGTCATTTGCTGGTCTAAATGATGCTGTTGCTAGTCTCCCAAATGATAAGACTGTGTTGATTTTTTAAAAGGGATGTATACACCAAAGAATCCTGAAACAGCTATAATTTTAAGAATCAAAAGGCAACTTGTATTTATTCCTTTTATTTCACTATAATTTTTCATCCTTTGATCAATACTCTCCCCTCATCCCAATCACCTCAGACTCTGGTAACCACTGTTCAACACTTTATTTAGTTTTCTTCCTTTTCTGGTTTTTTTCCCCCTTCCTTTTTCTTTTCTTCTCCTCTCTTCTCTTTTCTTTTTACTCTATTTTTAAGGAAGATTTTTGCTGTAGGGTGCATATGCTTGCCAGAGACAGAGAGACAGAAAATGAGAAATCATCCCACAGGAGGATGGCCATGCTGCAATCCCTTCTCCTTCATTCTCTTCTCGGAACCTTGGGCATGCGTGCACATGCACCAGGTGTGAGTTTTAAGTCACTGGGTCTGGGATTCAAACCACGGTTGACTACATGGGATTCCAGTGACGTAACCATTGTGCCATTTTCTGGTCCCCTCTACCCTCTATTTCTGAGATCAATTTTTGTAGTTTCCACATGTGAGTGAGATCATGTGGTATTTGTCCTGCTATGCCTGGTGTATTTCACTTAACATAATGTTCTCCAAGTACATCTATGGTTTTGCAAGTGACAGGATTTCATTATATCTTGTGGCTGAAAAGCATTCTACTATGTAGCAGCATGGTGACTATAGTTGAGGATGATATATTGAATTCTTGAAAAATACAAAGAGAATGGATGTTAAGTGTTCATGCCCACAAAAATGACAACTATGTAAGGCAATATGCATGTTAATTAGCTAGATTTAACATTCCACAAAGTATATGTACTTCAAAACATCATGTTGTACATAAATACATACAATTTTATCTATCAATTTTAAAAATAATTTAAAAAGCCACTGGATTGTATGTGTCAAGTAACATGAAACAAGAAAAGAAATATAGAAAACACTCCAGAGCAAGGAATCAGTTTTCAGAAACTAAATTGCTTCCACTTAACACTGCAATCATGGGAATGATGGGGGACCCATAGAAGTTTACCTGAAATCAATCATTCAACATCATTTGCAGTTGTAACCATATCAAAAAAAAAGAAAGAAAGAAAGAAAGAAAGAAAGAAAGAAAGAAAGAAAGAAAAAGAGCAAGGAGAGAAGGCTGTTGAGGCTAGAGTTATGAGATCTTGACAATGAGCAAGAGACTGAATAGCAACTGGTATCTAAGCAATAATGTACCTCGGTTTCCCAGAATGCACAGTGGATAAGGTGGAGCCTCTAGTGGGGAAAGGGTGCCATTGAAAAAATCCTTATGCAATGGATCCCCACAGTGAGCACCAAAGAATTTGGATGGCTCCCATGTGGAGAGAATGACAACCAATTATGGTATTTTCATGACGTCTAAGAATATGAAAGCTGGCAGGTGGGCAAACGAATCAATATTAGCACAATAGGCAAAAGCACAGAAGACTTCTGAGAGAACAGTGAGCAGAAGGAAGAATAGCCCAGAAGAACATTTTAGCAGTTTTATTTTAAAGGGTTTGCTAATTATACAGCTTTAAGCAGGATATGTGAACATAACTGTGTAACAATAATAACCATGAAAGAACATTACCACAGTGGCAGTTGGGAGCAAGTTATAAGGAAAGCATTATTTATATTAACTCCAGGACATTTCTCCAGGTCTTCGGTTGGTATTTTGTTTAATATTCCTGACAAGGATATGATCTTTGAGATATTAAACTAACAGAAGACAAATGACATTAAAAATATATCCATTTACTGCAAAAAATAAATTAAGGGTTTAAAATGGAAATGTTTAGTGGTATTGCATGTACTCCTTGCTCTTAATGTAAAGTAAAATGGTTCAAGTCAAATTAATAAACATATACATTGTCAGAGGAAATAAAGTACTAGAAAAACACAGAAATGAAGCCATGAAAAGTTCAAAGGCAGTTATTGGAATTAACATCAAGATAACAGTATTAATATACTTCTACATCAAAGTTGAGAGCTTCGAAAATAATGCTATTATAAGTGTTGCATGCTATAAGGAAATGAATATTTTACACCTAGTCCTCTCTCTTCCACTAACTGGCACTACTTTTACTTTGAACAAATGGCTCACCCAGTTTTCTCACATTAAAGAGAAGGACTGGCTCAGGTGACTTTCATAGTTTTGTTAAGTTCTATTATTCTGATTCTATTTTACATTTTCTATATATAGAGAGAGATCCACTATGTTAAATGGTCTTTTCTGCAAGCTAAATGAATTGCAGTGAAAAATGTAAGTATTTTATAGGCCTTTTAAATAATGAACAATAAAACATTAGCATTATATTCGGTCAGTCATATTTATAGAAACATTGTATGATGTGGTCATTTTATATGGGAAATCAAAAGAAAAGTGCCATCTGACCATTGCCTATAATTGACAATAATATAATATTGAAAACGGCCATTTATAAGAGCTTATTGCATACCAGGCCTATGTTTATTAAGAGACTAAATACATGATGTGATGGAATTCTTGAAACGAGCAAGTCTGTCTCCCTCACCTTCAACTGGAACTTCTACATAACCTGCTCAAGTCTAAGCTTAGGCGTCATTCATTCCAGGAAGGCTTCTTTAACCTGCCCTATCCAGATCAGGGCTTTCTTCCTTAGCTCTTTGTCCCTGTTCTACTCCAGCATGCATCACGTGATTTGTGGCGTATGTACCTATGCATGGCCTGTACCTCCAATGGCTACAAACTTTTTAATGGCAGGTACCAAATTTGTCCTATTCATGGGCTGTCTTCAGAGCCCTGCATAGCATCAGGCACTTAGTAGGGTTGCCATAAATATTTATTGGGTGAATGCATAAATAAAACCCCAAGGCTATGCTTACAAAGCCTCAGAGATTGATAATATCTTCCCTTTTGCCCTTTTGATTGTTTTTTAGAAAGCAGCCCTTCTTCCATCCCCAAGATGTACTACCATTTTCTGATTTCTCCACCATGGCATTCCCGATCCTGGCTTTCCCCAGTCCTGGCTGTTCTAGCACTTTCTAAGTTTCACTTGTGCTTGTCTGTTGGGGACCTTATCAGGACTTTCAAGGACTAATGCATACTTTTATCAAGGTGAGAGGACAATCTAAAAAGCAGCAAGCAGCAAATCCTTTTCTTTGTCTTCTCCCTATAAGTTACTATAAGCTTCTAAATTCTATTCAGCTGAGTAAACTTCAAATTTTCATTTTATTAAATTTTTAACAGTCTAATAGCTCCATTAAATGTTCTCCAAATGTCCCACCATTTTTCAATATTACCTACCTGAGGTTTTTTATCTTATGTGTTCCATTTACGTTTAAACTTCACCCATGAAATATAGCACCTGTGATTTTGTATCATTATTAACTCTTTCCATTCTCCACTTGGCATTTTTGTTTAGCAGAGAGATTTGGTTTTTCCTCTTAGTTTCAAAATTATCCCTTGGTTTCTTGGGTATCTTCACAAGTGCATTTTTTGAAAATCATCTCTCTTTGGTGAGGGCTTTCTGCTTTTTTTTGTGTTTTTTTTTTTTAATTAGTCTTTCTTAAAATTTCAAAGATTATGTGCTATACCTTGACTGCTCCATGTCTTTTTTTTCCCAAGAAGAATCTTGCAATATTTTATTTAATTAGGTCCTAGAGGGCCTAACCTTAGTGTTAAACAAGACTTAAAGAGCAAAAAATAAACTAAATGCCAATAAGCAGAAAATTATCAACAGCTGTTTTTTTCCTAAGGGATAAAATTACAAACCTATCAGTCAATTTTATTTAGAAAGCTGACAAAGCCAAATTGTATAATAGAGTCAGAAAACTGGAATAAGAGGCACAAATTCACCTGTCTGTTGGCCATTTGATCTTGGAAAATCACTTCTCAGATCTGGGCTACATATCTTCTAAATATTAAGATGACCAGATACATGTTTTTCAGACAACTTACTAATGACTCATGAATTCAATTCAGTACATGGCAGCTAGCATTTTTTTTTTAACACAAGAAAAGAGAGGAGAAAATGACAGAGTGCATCTCATGTTAATATAGCAGTACTGTTTTAAGAAGTTTTCTTTCCTGTGTGTGTGTGTGTTTAAAGTAAGAGACATTTGTTACTGTAGGCCACAGAGAGCCTTGAGAAACACATCAGGAAGCTCTCTATAATCCATCCCTAGGCTAAGACTCTGACTTGGTGGTGGTAAAGCTATTGTGCTGCCATCATTGAACCGCAGTTCTTCCTCCTTTTGCAGTCCACGTTTACATGAGAGAGAAGCCAGGTTTTGAAATCATATGCCAGAGTTTGAGTTCTACCTCTGTGACTTATTAATCGCATTCCCTAGGCTGGTCAATTCCTTACGCAGACCATACTTCCTTACACCTATTTCTTCACTCTCTCTGCTTCTCTAGCCTTTAATAATAAGGCAAGCTAACATCATTAGGATTTCATGCAGCTTTCAGCTTTGAATGATTCATAAGAATGAATTTAGGCTGTAAGAAAACAGAAGAGTTCAGCACATATGTTAAGACTCTACTTCAGGATATACACTCTTATGAATGGAGGTATTTGAGAAAGGTTAAGTTTATATGAAGGGGCTTCAAAGTGTTTATGGAAAAATAGAATTGAAGTAGAAAATTATTTTAGTCCAAAAAAAAAAACAACATTGAAACCCATGCCTAGTTTTCTCATAATACACATTTCCCACGAACTTTTTGAAGGCCCCTTGCATATGTCTATGGCTATCTTTCCCAAGGAACAAGCAGTGCTCACTTTCTCTCCCTTTTCTCTCCCACAGAAATCATCACAATGCCAGGCACCCACCAAAATGTGTCAAATATATTTAGTACTTTATTATCTCATATTTAAAAGTTTGTTCATTAACCCCTCCACATTTATATTCCAATTCTCAACCATTGGGTCCTCAGAAAAGTTATGGTGCGTTTTTGCATAGAAAAACACATCAACACTTTACTGACAACCCTAAATTATGTGGTCCCTGTACTCAGAGGTCAATATATATATATACATATATATATATATATATATGTATATATATATATATATACACACATACAGACAACAGT
>NW_006206203.1:833951-852244 GCF_000334495.1 Tupaia belangeri chinensis | reverse complement strand
AAATAAATATATTAAAAAATATTTATATATATTTTTTGAAATTCTTAAAATCTACTGCAGTGGTAAATTCATAGGAGATACTCAAAAAAACTCATTCTTAAGGGTATCTGTAGTCTCACAAACATTTCTTAAGAAAGTCAAGTCTACTTCTGTTGAACCCTAAATTCAATTTCAATACTGGGTATCTTCCATGAAACCATGGAACCCCAGAAGCAAACTCCCTTAGGATTCTGCAATTTCAAGCTTTCTCATCTTGGCTATGGTTAAAAATAAAATACCTAGCACATTTACCTAACAGGACATTTGCCTCATTATGCAAGTGAAATGGATTACAGAGAAGAAAAGGAGTTATTGAAAATCCTTTCCTGTAATTAGGGGATTATGATATCGTGAGGGAGAAGGTGAGAAATGTGTGTTATATAATGTAAATAAGCTCTAGTATTTACAATCACTATTTAAGCAAACTATTCTTAAATTCACAGATTTATGTTAGCATAACCATACACCTCAAAAGCTCTGATATTTCCCTTAGAGCCACTGTTTTAATGAACAGAACCTCAAGAGAACTCCTCATAGATCATAACACTCAAATGCTTTCTTTGTATAATGAGAATAAAACCGTTCTGAAGACATGAAATGGGGATTACTGTTGAAAACAAAAATTAAGAAAAGTGATTATAGAGTATGATAGAAAGGGATCAATTAATGGATTTCCTAACATATAGGATCCAAACAGGGAGCCTTAAATGAGAATACCCCTTTTCCTTCTCACCTCAGTTCTTTCTAGATAGAGCACAGAATCAACAACAGATAAATTCAAGAACTTGGCAGTACTTTTAATCTCTTCACATGGGAAAATCATTACATATTACCTGTACAGGGGACCAAAAGGGAAGTCAATCAGAGATCACAAGATTAACTGGGAAAAATCATAAAAGAAAATGACTTCCATTACCATCAGCAGAGCCCCATCCACTTGAGATGTTATTCAGCAATAAATATTTCAAACTAGATATAGTGCATGTTGATAGATGTGTATTGCCTGAATGCCTTCCTCTAGAAAGAGCAATCAGAACAAGCGAGGGAAGAAGGAGGAGGAGGGGGAGGAGGAGAAAAGAAAGAGAGGAGAGAAGAGAGGAGAGGAGAGGAGAGGAGAGGAGAGGAGAGGAGAGAAGAGAAGAGAAGAGAAGAGAAGAGAAGAGAAGAGAAGAGAAGAGAAGAGAAGAGAAGAGAAGAGAAGAGAAGAGAAGTAAAATTTCAAAATAGAAAAAGGAAGGGGAGCAGATAAAGGGTAAAATGCAAAACTAAGGGGCCATTACACACACACACACACACACACACACACACACACACACACAGGAGCCTCACCCAAGTTATCAAAAGTGCTACTGGAAGTTACATACATCAGTTCTCTGAGCAGTCACAAGATGATAAATCCTGTCATCTTGAAGTTTTTTTCAAATAGGTACTGAGAAAGAGGTGGGATGCTATACTGATATTACAATATGTTTGTGGAAATGAGGACTCTTACCCTGTTCCATAAAGTCTCAGTAAACCTCTGAAATGAATGTTCTGGGTAGATAGACACTAAAACAATGTGCACTACTTTGAATTTATTTATTTTATGCTCAAGATTTAGCCAGCTTTACTTCTAAATGACAACTCCACTGAAGCTCATTTAATACATTCCAACAACTTCCCCAATCTTCTAATTACTTATTCTGCATATGTTTCTCAGAGGAATAACTATGACCCCTCACATAAAATTCCATACTATTCAGTCAAGGAGATAACTCTGTCCTAATCCATAAAAATGTATTAAATAGAACATATAAAGCATGATGGTGTGAATCTAATTGCTACTTAGGCTAAAAGATTCAGAAATTTGAAAATGGTCTTTCAAGTCTATGTTCTATCAAACATTTCCTGCTTACAGATAATTACTCTTAGCTAGAAAAGATGCTATCTGTCATAACAGAGCTAATGTATTGGGCTGTCGGAAAAGTCATGACATAGAACATATTTGCTCTATGTTTTTTTATGCAAAAATGCATCATAACTTTTCTGACAACCTAATAAATGACTGTAAATGCTGTACACCATTATGTGTAAATGTCTTGGGTTGTTTTTTTCTTTTACATTTAAAATTAGTTTATCTCAGGACCAGCAGTTAGTGTAATGGCTATGTCGCTGGACTCCCACGTGGTCGACCACGGTTCGAGTCCCGGACCCGGTGGCTTAAACTGACACCAGGCGCGTGTGCGTGTGTGCCCAAGATCCCAAGAGGAGAATGGAGGAGAAGGGATTGCGGCGTGGCCATCCCCCCTGGGGGGTGATTTCTTGCTTTCTATCTCTCTGTCTCTGTCTGTCTGGCAAGCACATGCACCCTATAGCAAAAAACAAAGCAAAACAAAACAAAAACCTCTCCAAAAAAAAAGAAGAAATAAAATAAAATTAGTTTATCTCTTCATAGAAGTAAGAAAAGTTATGACTTTTTTTAAGATTTATTAATTTAGTTTTATTTATTTATTCATTTATTTTAATTTGACCAGAAAGAGAGAGAGAGAAAGTGAGAAAGCAAGCCACCAGGTACAGGATTCGAACCGTGGTCAGCCATATGGGAGTGTCCAGCACCTTAGCCACCACAGCACCTGCTGATCCCCGAGATTCCTTTTTTCTGTGTGCGATTCCTCTATGCCTTGTATCAATACACCTCATGTGTTGCATAGGTAGAGGCTCTAATCCTTAAATAATATTGCCCTTAGTATTTAAATTAAAGAATATTCTGTGAAATATATAGGAAAACATCTGTACCTTATAATTAAATAAAGGGATATTTTAAAGAGTTAGTAACATGCCAGAACTGATCACACAAATTGAGCATCTCTATTGACTAGCTGAACTCACTTCCTTTATGTACTTTATGCTTTTCCTATGGTTTTTTTTTTTTTTTTTTCCTTTCCCCTTAACCAACTGGGCCTCTGGTACCATGAATATGCTCATAGCTCTCAAATCCATGGCTCCAGATTCATATATCCAACTGCCTTTTGTGTAGCCATCAGACCTCTAAAAGCAACACATTCACAATACTATCACTGGCCTTCCCTCAGAACCTGTAATTCCCTGTAGAGGTTGATAGCATCATACATTATCAGTTGCCTAAACCAGGAACCATATATATATTTTTATTTTTGAGAAGTTTTTGCTATGGGGCATGTGCACTCGCCAGAAAGAGAGACAGAGAGACAGAAAGCAAGAAATCACCCTCCAGGGGGCTTGGCCACGCCACAATCCCCTCTCCTACTTTCTCCTCTTGGTATCTTGGGCACACACACACGCCCAGCATGAGTTTAAACCACCAGGTCCAGGACTCGAACTGCAGTCGACTATGTGGGAGTCCAGTGACATAACCATTGTGCCAACTGCTTATCCCGCCAGGGACTATCTTGAACTCCTTTCTCTCTATTACACTTCAGAGCCATCACTAAACCCTCCTTAATATATCGAGACTCTGTTATCTCACCTCTAGCTCCCAAAGCTACTAAATTCAGTTAAACTTTCATCACCTCTTTTTAGATAAACAATTATTTCCAACTAGGCTCTCCAAATTTAAGATTTGTTTCATGTCAATCCAATCTCCCACATTCATGTTGGCTAATCCTTTTATAATGAAAAATCTGATAATATTATTCCTCTGTTCAGGCCTTTTCAGTGCTTACACAATCTCCAGCAGAGGCACAAACTCAAATATCTGCAGGGGCCAGGAAGGTACCAAACCTGAGTAACAGGAGACAGGTATAAGACAATGTGTAGCGCAGTCTGTACCCAGATGGAGCGGCACATACTCCATCTAGAGGCACCTAAAGGGAGCAGCTGCTTCTAACTCCAACCAGGTATTGCCACACAGAAATGAATATAGGTTCCAGGTCTCCAGATGCTCTAATTTTTCAACAGAACCTGGAAATCTTGATTCTTATTCATAATTTTCAGAATTTTAATGTTGAAATTAATTTTTGGAAATAAACATTAGAAGTCTGAATTTAATACTCGGGCTATCAATTTTTTAGGTCTCTACTAGATAAAACTGCAACTCTTAGCATGATATGCCAAGGCTTCCATTCTTCTTATCACACACAACCTATGTTCTGCCTATATCAAACTACATGCAGTTCTCCAAGTATGTCATGCTGTCTTCATTCCCCCCATAGCTCTGAATAGTGATTTCCACTTCTAGAATGCCTTACTACATCTTTCTACCTCTTGTTTTAATGGCAAATTGTTACTCACTTTGCCAGACTCAGTTCAAGCACCTCTTCCTAAAGTCTTCCCATGCCAAGATGAGACAAGATAATCATTTCATACTGGTTTTACCATGACATGTAGTTATAAAATTAACCACAGTGAATTAATATTATCTATTTTAAACTTTCCTCCCTTATCAGACAATGGAGCTCTTTAAGGGAAAGGAATGTGTTATTCAGTTTTTTATAACTATCCTCAGCTCATACCCCACTAGTGGATATCTTATAGTATTAGCACTATATAGGGAAACAAGTTTATAACAAGGTACTAACAGGAAAAAAGAAAGATTAGAGCTTTTCACTTGTGTCTGAAAGAATCTGACTCTCTTCATATTAATATTTTAAAAATTCATCTTTAACTAGAACAACAAAAAATGCCCCTAATTTACCTTTTCTCTCAGACTGGTTAGTCCTATATTGAGAGTACAGTGGCTTTACCCTTGTTTTCTGTACCTATAGTTTTACCTTTTTCTGAATGTAATATAATAGGAATTATACAGTATGTAGTCTTTGGGTTTGGCTTCTTTCACTTAGTAAAATGCAATATGAGGTATTTTATGATTCCAAACAAATTCTATGATTGTCTTTTCTAGATCTGTGAAGAATGTCTCTGGTATTGGAATTGCATTAAATATGTATATTAATTTGGGTAGAATTACCATATTGATTATGTTAATTCTTCTAATCTAGGAACATAGGATGTCCTTCCACTTTTTAATGTCATTTTCAATATATATTTTTAAGGATTTTCATAGTTTTCTTTGTAAAGGTCTTTGATTTCCTTAGTTAGATTTATCCCTAGGTATCTTATACATTTTGTGGCTATGGTGAAAGGGATTCCTTTCTTCAGCTCTACTTCGTACAACTTGTTGTTCATATACAGAAATGCCATGGATTTTTGGATGTTGATTTTGTATCCTACCCCTTTCCTGTATTCATTTATTACTTTAAGAAGTTTTTTCATGGAAACCTTTGGGTCTTCTAAGTATACCATCATGTCATCTGCAAATAGAGATATTTTCAACTCTTTGCCTATTCGAATGCTTTTTATATTATTCTCTTTTCTGATTACATTGGCTAAGACTTCCAGCACTACACTGAAAAGCAGTGGAGAAAGTGGGCAGCCTTGTCTAGTACCAGTTTTTAGCAGAAAAGCTTTTAGCTTTTCACCTTTCAGTATAATGTTAGTTATAGGTTTTTTATGATGGCTTTTATTATGTTGAGAAATGGCCCTTCTATACCAATCTTACTGAGAATCTTAATCATGAAAGGATGTTGTATTTTATCAAATGCTTTGTCTGCATCAGTTGAAATAATCATACGGTTTTTATTTTTCCTTCTATTACTATGGTGTATTATATTTATGGTCTTGTGTATGTTGAATTACCCTTGAATCCCTGGGATAAAGCCTACCTGGTCGTGATGAATAATCTTTGCTATATGTTGTTGGATACAATTTGCAAGTATCTTGTTGAGGATTTTTGCATCTATATTCATCAGTGATATTGGTCTATAGTTTTCCTTTTTTGTCATGTCCTTCTCTGTTTTGGGAATGAGGATAATGGAGGCTGCATAAAATTAATTTGGAAGGTTCCCATCTTTTTGGATCTTTAGAAATAATTTGAGTAGAATAGTAGCTAACTCTTCCTTAAAAGTTTTGTAGAATTCAGAAGTGAAGGCATCCAGACCTGGGCTTTTCTTTGTTTGGAGGTTATTTATTACTGATTCAATCTCATGGTGTGTTATGGGTCTATTCAGGTCTTGCACTACACGATCAGAGAATTTTCTCTAGTAACAGACTATAGAAATGATCCCTGAAAGTATAGTCTTAACATGCAGGATTTTTAAAACTTAAGATGAGGATTAAAGTATGAGTTTATTTTGGCACAAAAAACTTTTGAATATGTAGACCAGCAGATGGTATAAAGGTTACATCACTGGATTCCCATGTACTCAACCATGGTTCAAGTCTCGTACCGTGAGGCTTAAAACTGATGCCAGGTGCATGTGCGTGCATGCCCAAAATCCCGAGAGGAGAATGAAGGAGAGGGGATTGCAACATGGCTATCCCCTAGAGGGTGATTTCTCACTTTCTGTCTCTCTGCCTCTCTGGCGAGTGCATGCGCCCAAAAATCTCTCCAAAAAAAGAAAAAAAAATTTTTTTGAATATGAATTTCTCATTAACTTCTTCCCATGAGGACTTCTTGTAAGTTTCCTTGATTAAAATCATAAAGAGATATGTGAATATAGTATTTCATATTTATGGAAAAGCAATAAAATATTAATACCAACTTGCTAAGCATTAATATTTAACTTTTATACATCACTAAAGTAATTCATAAATTTGCATTGTTTCATTTTGCTTATGCATTCTGTGAGACAGACTCCTGGGAATAAGACAAAAAGTAACTAAGTTGCTTGCCTATGTGTGGACTCTGACAGAAGGGTATTCCACTGTACAATGGCTCACACCAGGGCTGGAGAGAAGGCAGGAGTGACGATGATCTTCGTGCCATTTAGAATAAAAGTAAATAGCAAAGAAGAGGATTGCTTTATTTTGTTTGAGAAACAGAGTCCTTGATTCTGATAACTCTAGCCACTAAAACTATACTCAGGAGGCCCAGGTAAAGCAGAGCCCTAAGAAATGTCCACATAGAAAACAATTCACAGGTAAACCTGAGATTGTGTAAAGGTTTGAGTTGTTATCATTTCTGACCACAGATATCACTTCTCCATTTATTACAAAATGCAAGAAAGCTAGTGGATTTAGAAGGATAGATATTTCAAGTTTCTCGATGACAATACAAATATAACTCCACTGTTTTTGGCAGAGAAATCTGGCACGCGCACATTACACATATACGTTGATTATATCTACAGGAACTGTTGGGGATATTTTTAGTACATTCAAAAACTGATACATTGTAGACAGAAGCCACATATGTGTATCCTATTAGGGGATAGTTCTTGAGTTCCCATCAATATTTACAGGGTTCATAGATGAATGCAGGGGAAACAGCTTCTGAGTAAAATGAATGATGTACGTTGAACTTGATTTCAGGTAAAAAAAAAGTATAAGAGAAAATCATACCAATAATTGCTTAGCATTTATAATAATAAACTATTATAAACGTTTACAACAGATTGCCTTCCTGAAATTGATCTTTCAGAATAATCATCATCATCTTCACTTTTACCAATTAAAGGAATTAATGAAGCAGATCTTTAGTATTAATAAGCTACATTGAGAATGTTATTTGTTCTCTTCTAAATCCCTCAGATCATAATTCACCACTATGTGAGTACCTTGCAATTTGTATTTTACTGAAGTCAGATAAAGTCATTTAAACAACCTGCCCTAAAACCAAACTTACTAGTTTTTTCACAAAAGTAAATTGCTCTTATTTCTCTAGTCCTTTCATTACTTCACTCTGCAAATACGAAGCATCTCACAACTTCTTTGCCTGCCTATAAATTAAGTAATATGAAGTCACTTTTTATTTTATTTGGTCTTTCTTTGCCATTTCTTCTCCTCTAATCTAAGTCCAAAAGGCAGGGCTGATGTTCAGTCATTTATAGCAGGACCAAGGAGCTCTGAGAAGACATGGAAATCTTTTGTCAGGTTTAAAGACAGCATTCCAAGAGGTTTTCATAAGTAAATTTCAAAAGGTTTTTATGAGAAGATTTATAGCGGGAGTTTCTGGGGAAAGCACCAGAAGCTGTAGCTCAATTGCAGACTTAGGGATAATCTTGCAACAATCTCAGGGACAGGGAGAGCACGTGCTACTGGTGGAGACCAACACGTCGGTACGAAGTGCAAGCTGGTCTTGATGGAGGGGAAGGCTTTGGTAATACCACTCTATGTGTGCTTTATGGAAGGTGGAGGATAACACTTGGAGGAAAGAAATAAACTATCCCTGAATAAAAGTCAAAAAGAAAAAGTACACAACTACTGCCAATTCTTTGGTAATTCTTATCTTTGACATAGATAAGAAAAGAAAAGAATGCTCTAGAAGGCCCTAACCATACATCAGGTAGCAAACTCACTCGAGTTGGGCAGACTTAGACCTGATAAAACTACAGAATCCCCTCCCCAGGGACCAGCAGTTAGCATCATAATGGCTATGCCACTGAACTCCCATGTAGTCGACTGCAGTTCGAGTCCTGGACCCGGTGGCTCAAACTCATGCCTGGTGCGTGTGCATGCATGCCCAAGATCCCGAGAGGAGAATTGGAGGAGACGGGATTGCAGCATGGCCGTCCCATACCCCCTAGGGGGTGATTTCTCTCTCTCTGTCTCTCTCTGTCTTTCTGGCAAGCGCATGCGCCCTATAGCAAAAACAAAACAAACAAACAAAAACAAACCAAAAAAAACTTCAACAACAACAAAAACCCTGCAGAATCCCCTCCCTGCAGCAGGAGTACTACTACGCCATGGAGGAGGCACAGTAGCTCCTCGCAGCAGCTGAGACAGCTGAGGCAGCTGAATACAAGTCTAATGGGGGAGGGCATCTATCTTTCTGGAGTAGCCAGTCAGGGCTCCAGAAGAGCTGGCCTGGATCAAGCCTACCAACGCCCCACGTTTCTGCGCATTCACTGGAAAGCATGAAACTATGAAATCCAGAATGCATCTCTTCAATATTAAAAATCTGTCCCCTAAATTGAAGCCTGGTGATAAGTATAGTATCTAAGGTGATGGATGTTATTTAGCTTGTTTTAATTTTTCCACCATACATACTACATCAAAACATTGTATTGTATCCCAAAAGTAAACAATTATTTTTGTTCAGTGGGAAAAAAAATCAAAATGGAATCCTTGGAGTCAGGAGAGATGAATTCATTTTTCTTCTAATGTGAGATCATGATTCTGGAAGAGGCTGGAGAATGTGAAAAGTGAAAAGGGCTATGAAAAAGGGTAAAGAAAAGGTTTCCTTCCTGCACCACAAATTTGATTCCAGATGAGCATTTTGCAAAGATCAGGAAGATAATTTTAGTAGGAGTCACACAGACTTGCTCTAGGAAGTGTCACGCCGGACGGGGGTGAAGACGGGCTAGCCGGGTCTGTTATGGTGATAATAGGTGTGCTATGAAGGAAAGAACATTGGAAGAGGCATCTAAGGCTGCTCGGTAGCAACACTGTAACCCTCGCATCCTCAGACATCTAGCTGTGACAACAAATGAGGCCATGTCAGCATTTTTGTACGAATTTTATTGCCTCGTCATACTCACAACCTCCTGCTATAACGTGTTCCCCATGCGTTTATAGGGCTTCCCGCAGAAGATACTAACAAGTGTGTGTCTGACGGACATTTGTCTCTTCCTTAGCAGACCCAAGGGGAGGACCCGCCATCCCTACTTTGTACCCACTATATCTGCAACTGCTTAGCCAGCCCTGCATCCTCTCCAGTCTTTCTGTGCCACAGCGGTTCTGGGCTTCTCACAGAATGAGTCATGCTCATTCCTTCCTTATTTGAAGAACTTGGACACCAAGCCATCTCTTCACTCTTACCTCTCCTGTTTCTTTTCTTTCTTTCTTTCTTTTTTTTTTTTTTTTTTTTTTTTTTAAGAGTGTTTTTGCAATAGGGCTCGTGCACTCAACAGAAAGACAGAGAGACAGAAAGCGAGAAATCACACCCTCGGAGGAATGGCCATGCGGCAATCCCTTTTCCTTCATTCTTCTCTCTGGATCTTGGGCACGCACATACACGCACCTGGAGTGAGTTTAAGTCACCAGGTCTGGGACTTGAACTGTGGTTAACTACATGGGAGTCCAGCGACATAGTCATTACGACAACTGCTGGTCCCACCTCTCCTGTTTCTGTTCCAGGCACCTAATATCTGAATAGGCACATGATCCAAGATTATAGGCTCAATTTAGTTTGGGCAGGATCTTCCTTGTTGCACTGTACCCCTGAAAAACATTACATATCCCCTGGAAAGGATTCCAATCTCAGCTACTTACTCCTCAGAGAAGGGGAAAGTGGTTTTTTGGACAGCTCCATGATCTTCCTTTGGGCTCAGAACCCAAGATTACTGATCCATGGCTATATTCCAGGATAATAGTTACTCCTATACAGAGATGACCTTATGCTTTAGAAACTAGAATTTATAAAGTCTTGCATGGGACTTCAAGATTTTACTGAAATGGGGCCCACATCTGGCATAATGGTTACATCACTGGACTCCCACTTGGCCAACCATGTTTTGTGACCCAGAACCGGTGGTTTCAAACTCATGCCAGGTGTGTGTGTGTGCATGCCCAAGATTCCAGGAGGAGAATGGAGGAGAAGGGATTGTGGTGTGGCCATCCTCCCAGAGAGTGGTTTCCCACCTGCTGCCTCTCTGACTTTCTCTGTCTCTCTCTCTCTCTCCAGCAAGTGCATGTGCCCTATAGCAAAATCAGTCCAAAAGGAAAACAAAAAGAATTTACTGGGATGTCCCTAGATGTCATTAGCATTTGGAAATAAATGGAGTTCCCCTCGTCTGGGCTCTGGCTAGTCAAAGTGCAGTCCTTGGACCAGCAGCATAGGCATCACCTGGGAGCTTGCTAGAAATGCATAATCCTAGGCTCCACTCCAGAATCTGCAGTTTGAGGAGCTATCCAAATGATTCGTGTTTGTATTAAAATACAAAAAGATGCTGTTACATGATCCAGGCAGTGGCACAATAGCAGCGCAACTGCCCACGTGGGAAAGGTCCTATACTGATGTGCTGGGACTTCCCTAAGGATGCCAGGATTACACCAGGGTTGGTTGATACAGATTTCAGTGTGAAAATCCTGTTTCAGATGCCCCCTCGCCCACCACACACACACACACATACACAAACACATACACGGAAGAAACAGATTTTTTAAAATAGTGTTATATACTATATTCCTGAAAATTTCCATTTTAGAAAATTACATAACAGATAGCAGTACAGCTCAAGGATTTGAGTCAAAAATACAAATACCTGGATCCATCTGTACCTGCAGCTGTCACAGTCACTGTGATTCTACACAAAGGTACAAGACCTGACTATGTGTCTTCTGGTGGTGTCACACCTAAACAATTACATACTGAAATACATCTTATTTATTTATTTTTAGATTGTTGTCATAAGATATGTGTGCTCACCAGAGAGAGAGAGAAAGTGAGAAATAACCTTTTTTTGGCCACAATACAATCCCTTCCCCTCCATTCTCCTCTTGCAATTTTGGGCATGTGCTCACAGGTATCCAGTGTGATTTTCAAGCCACCAGGTCTGGGACCTGAGACTGTGGTCGGCCATGTGGGAGTCCAGCACCCTAACCATCACACCACCTAATGGCCCCACATACTAGTTTTACATTCATTTGTCTAATTTTTATTTCATTGTTGTTAGGGTATAATATTGATTTTATTTTTGAGTTATGAGTATATTTTCTATGGATCTCATCTGAGATAGCTTTATTTTTTACAAATCTGGGCATTGTATCTGAGGAAGTGATGATCATACCAAGGGTCAACAATATGTTTTAGGCAGGAAAGTCACATAATCAGATGGTTTGTTTCAGGTAGACTATACTTGCTATTTGGAAGGTGGATTTAGAATGGCAAGGTTGGTGCTGGGAGAATCAAGTTGAAGACTACTGCTGTAATCCAAGTGAGTCTGACAAGTGGCCACAACTAGAAGAAAACTAGACAGAAGAATCTCAGAAACAAGAGTGTGAGGATTTCAGGAAAAAAGAAGAAAGTCAATGGAGTCAAATGGATTTACAGTTATACAAATTTGTAGGTAGGTTGGCCACATGATGTATTAGGAACAAACAAGGGCAGCTTTGCCTTGGCATGAGTATTGGAGGGAAAGAAACACAGAGAAGAGGAAAGAGGAAGACAAAACACTCCTGGTTTGTCTCTGAGTGGCATTTCCCCTTTGTTCCCACTCTCCCACAAGTGATCTTGTAGTCTTTAGGAGATGGCATGCTGAAGGACCTCCAGAATGAATTCTAGTCCCAATCAAATGCCAGTGAACTACGTCACTCTTGACAGGTCAATTTTCTGTGACTCGATGTCCTTATTTGTGGTTTAGGGATAATAATTTGTCTTTTTTTCAATAATAGCTTTGATGACAGAAACATATATGCCAAGTATTTTGCAAAATTAAGGAAGATAACTAAATTTTGATTGCTATATTGTTTAGATTTAGATGATATAAGAAGTTTCCATTCAGAGCATCTGAATGGATGCACTAGTGGGAGCTATGCTATTTGCTTCTAGGTAGTAATTAGGTTTCTTCTTTCTCACAAAAAGAAAGAAAGAACTTTTTGATATTAACACTTCTCTGCGACTTCATACTAGGGAATTTATGAACAAAGGGTCCTAACAGTTTTGTGGCTTTTTAGAGTTTCTTTTTTTCCTTGAATCCTGTCAATCTGGTTTTATAATCAAAGTATATTCTTTGGAGACCTTTGGTGACAGCTGGAAGTCAGAGTTGCAGTTGGTTATATTTATTCCAAGTATTTTGTAAAAGATTCTTGATGGTGAAAATTTAAATTGGAAAAAAATCTCCAGAGAAATTATTACTTCTTTAGAAAAGTGGAAATAGTCATGATGACTCTGAAAAAGTATATATTGTGGTGAGCACTCCCCCCACAATGGAAGTCCCAGACAGAATCACCTAGGTACATCATCAGTGGCTCTTGTCAGTATCCATCCAAAGTATGTGGCCCAAGCATCTGTTCACTTTAAAATGAAAAAATTACACCATACCTATAGATTTCTAACAGGCTTTCTTTTTAAAAAAAAAATAATTATTTAATTTTATTTATTCATTCATTTACTTTAATTTGACCAGAGAGACACAGAGAGAGAGGGAAAGTGAGAAAGCAAGACACCAGGACTGGGACTCAACCCATTGTTGGCCATGTGGGAGTGTCTAGCACCTTAACCACCAAGCCACCTTCTGGCCCCTCTCTTCTTTTTTTAAATTTTCATTTGTTTGTTTGTTTTTAATAATGCCTAATTGGGCCAGCTAGTTATATAGTGGTTAAGGCAGCTAGATCCCAAATGGCTGACTGTGTGGTTCAAGTTTTGGCCCCAGCAGCATGAAAAACATGCTGAGTATGTATAAATGGATGCTCAAAGTTCCAAGAGAACAATGGAGGAGAAGGAATTGCAGAGTGGCCCTCCCCCTGAGGGTGATTTCTCACTTTCCCTCTCTCTTTCTCTCTCTGATTCATACACGTCCCTATAGCAAACTAAAAACAAACAAAAAAAGTGTAATTTCTCAAAAGACCATTTGGCTTGTGGAAGACAATGACTGACAGTTGGTGAGTGGCCTCCACCTAAACAACTCACTAATATGTGAGATTATTTAAAAGAGCTGGGTGATGAAACGGAAGTTGCACAGAAGTCATATGGAAATGGATAAAGGGTTTTTTTTGCCCTCCTCCTGAGGATGGAAGAAAAAAAAAATGGAGCATGATGATTGTTCTGAACAAGAATTTCAATCACATGCATTTGTTGGAATAGGAAATTGTGACCAAGAAATGCAGCAGCTAAACTTGGAAGGAAAGAATTATTCTATATACCTGATTCAGACCAGAGGAGGCACTTCATGTCTGTAAAGATGCTCCGAGACAACAGCAATGACATTGGTGAGCTCCTCAGAGGGTGGGTAAAGGTCATCTCCAAGCCTTCCAAAAATAAGCAGTCACTGAAAAATGCTAACCTCCTACCGTGTTCTAATAAGTCAAAGTATTTTTAAGTAAAAAATGACCTTTTCTATATTTCAATAGTTTATTCTTTACTAGTATTTCTGTGGCTCTCTTTATTGCCTTTTTTAAAATTGAAAATGGACAGTTCCTGCTCACAAAAACAAACAAAAAATTAATTAAATAAAAGTATTAACATGTAAAATTATAATATTAATTGTAAATTCTTTATATTATGTGAAGGTTTTTAAGAGTCTTATCATGTCAGGATAAGGCACTAAAAGTTTACTGGGTTTGCTTTCAAAGCCTCTTCATTATACCTCTGAGTCAGCTCTAAGACTACACATGAAGTACCATATTAGGTGAGCTGATACTCCACTTAGACACACAAATGACATTCCCATTATCAATGAAGAGAACTTTTCTTTTCTTTTTCTTTCTGGAAAGTTGTTTGGTTTTTTATTTTAAATTTATTTTTATTTATTTATTTATTTATTTATTTATTTATTTATTTATTTTTGTTATAGGGTACATGTGCTCACCAGAAAGACAGAGAGAGACAGAGAGAGAGAGAGAAAGTGAGATATCACCCACCAGGGGGGTGGGGGGGGCACGCCACAATCCCTTCTCCTCTATTCTCCTCTCGGGATCTTGGGCACACACACACACACACACACACACACACACACGTGCCTGGCATGAGTTTAAGCCGCTGGGTCCAGGACTCGAACTGTGGTCGACCACATGGGAGTCCAGCGACATAGCCATTACGGCAACTGCTGGTCCTGAGGACTTTATTTTTAATCATTTGAAATATTGTGAACTAGGAAGACATCTAATATGGTCATTTATACACAGATAATTATAGTGCTAAAACAGTCTTTGAAAAGGCCTCTTGGGTCAGACTAAGCCCCATTATTTTAAATGTCACACATCTGTTCTAGAGTATGTATGCTTTGTTAATATGACAATTAGAAAAAGTATGATGTCTTATGCTGATTATCAGCCTATAAATATAAATTCCAGATTGCTCAGCTAATATTAGAAATTTACTCAAAGTTGCAAGTCCTCTACAGAGATACTAAAACTGTATTTTACATGTAAATCATAGTTGTTTTTATTTATTTTTTCCTTTTTTGGAGAGGGTTTTTGCTATAGGGCACTCGCCAGACAGACAAAGAGAGACAGAGAGACAGAAAGAGAGAAATCTCTCCCAAGAAATCTCAGGATCTTGGGCACGCAAGCACACACGCCGGGCATGAGTTTAAGCCACCGGGTCCGGGACTCGAATCGCGGTCGACTACGTGGGAGTCCAGTGACATAGCCATTACACTAACTGCTGGTCCCATAAATCATAGTTTTAAAACTGGAGATGATTCAGTCTAATTCTCTTCTTTGACAGTTGAAAAAATTGAGTCCTGGGAATATTAAGTGATTTGTTGAAGTCCACACAGATAGTGTCAGGACAGAAGCTAGAACTGAAGACACTCTCTTAAGAAACAAAAACCGGGGAACCAGCAGTTAGCGTAATGGCTATGTCACTGGGCTCCCACGTAGTCGACCGCAGTTCGCGTCCCGGACCCGGTGGCTTAAAACTCACAACGGGTGCGTGTGCGTGCATGCCCTAAATCCCAAGAGAAGAATGGAGGAGAAGGGATTGCGGCATGACCATCCCCCCTGGAGGATGATTTCTCGCTTTCTGTCTCTATGTCTCTCTCCATCTGTCAGGCGAGAGCATGCACCCTATAGCGAAAATCTCTCAAAAAAAAAAAAAAAGAAACAAAAACTGGACCAGTTAAGGGCACTGAACTCCCATATGACTGATTGCAGTTTGAGTCCTGGACCTGGTGGCTAAATTTTTCACTTGCCCTCTCTGGTCAAATTAAAATAAGTAAATAAATAAATAAAGTTAAATGAAATAATTATTTTTAAAAATTGTCAGAGCTAATTAGAACAGATATATCTTAAATCAAAATATGGTTTCTAATTAATATTACAGATGTATTGAGAATATATCATTATGGAAGAATATTCCCAGGGCTATTTACTGCAGATAGTCGTACAGGGCAAATGAACACACAGCACAAGTGGGTGTACCCATTTTCATAGATGTAAAGAATCTTTGGGACCAGCAGCGTAATGGCTATGTTGCTGAACTCTCATGTAGTCAGCCGCAGTTCAAGTCCTGGACCCAGTGGCTTAACTCACACCAAGGGCGGGTGTGTGTGTGGATCCCAAGAGGAGAATGGAGGAGAAGGGATTGTGGCGTGGCCATCCCCCTGAGGGGTGATTTCTCACTTTCTATCTCTCTGTCTCTCTCTGTATTTCTGGAGAGCACAGGTGCTCTGTTTTAAAAATCTCTCCAAAAAAAAAAATAAAAAAGATGTTTTAAACTACATTTATTTGAGGTAATGATGATTATTCCTGATACTTACTGTTTATACCTACTGAAAATGTTCCAAATTAGTCTAATGTCATAATCAGGGAGAAAAATGATTAATCTAAATATAGTATTACCATTTTTCTCTATAACTAACAAATAAGGAAAATAATAAGTAGATGCCAGGAACTGTGTCATGTGATTTACACATATGGCCTCTTTTATTCATTCATTCATTTCTCCTATAGGGTGTGTGTGCTTGCTGGAGAGATGCACAGAGAGACAGAGAGAGAGAAAGTGAGAAAGCACTCCCCAGGAGAGAGAGCCATGCTGCAGTTCTTTTTCCTCTATTCTTTTGTTTGTTTGTTTGTTTGTTTTGAGAGGTTTTCACTATAGGGCGCATGCGCTCACCAGACAGACAGAGAGACATAGAGACAGAAAGCGAGAAATCACCCCCCAGGGGGGATGGTCACACCGCAATCCCTTCTCCTCTATTCTCCTCTCGGGATCTTGGGCACGCATGCACACGCGCCCGCGTGAGTTCTAAGCCACCGGGTCCGGGACGCAAACCGACGCACGTGGGAGTCCAGTGACATAGCCACTACGCCAACTGCTGGTTCCCTTTTTCCTCTATTCTTCTCTCAGGATTTGGGACATGAGTGCACGTGACCAGTGTGCCAATGTTGGATCCAGCCACCTTAACCACCACAGCACTGGCTGATCCAACCTCTTTTAATACTCACAACATCGCGGTGAGTTAAGTTTTCTTATTTTATATATTTTTATATACAAAGAAACAGAGTTTGGAGGAAGTTAAGTAACTTGTTCGATGTTAACAAGTTCACCAGTGCTCTAGATGAGACATGGATCAAGTTGATCTGACTAGCACCTCTGGTCCTATCCAGAACTACACCAGCTTTGACCAATTTCAGTCATGAGAGTATTCCCTCATAACCAGAGCCACAGATAATCTGTGCATATTAATATATTTTCTAATTGACTCGCTTTTTAAAAATTACATTTATTTGAAAATAAAACCAATAATGACAGGTTAGATAATTCTCACCAAACTTCTGAACAACCAAAAAAAAGTAAAAAAAAAAAAATTGAATTAACACAAGTTGAGCATCCCTATCTACAAAACCAAAATCTGAAAGACTTCAAAATTAAAACGTCAAACACTGACATGATGCTACAAGTAGGAAATTCTATGCCTGTTATTAATAGACAGGTTCACAGTCAAAACACTCAATATAAAAACACTATAAAATTGCCTTTAGGAAGATGAATATAGCTGTATCCTTGATTTGATTATTGTACACTGTATATATGCCTTTAAAAAATCCCCTCTCACCCTCTAAGATGTACATAGATTTTATATATATACCAGAAAATCATAATTGAAATTTAAAACTTTTAAAAAAATACCTCAAGGCTTAAGGCTATGTGTATAAGGAGCATATGAAGCATACATGAATTTTATGTTTAGACTTGAGTCTCTTTCCCAAGAAATTTTACCATGGGTAGGCAAATATTTTAAAATCCAAGGAAATCTGAAACCTGAAACACTTCTGGTGCTAAGCATTTCAGCTAAAAGATACCAGAACTATAATAAGATTAACAAACTCTTAAAGAGTTAGCAAGATAGTAAGAAATTAATGTGACAAGTGAGTATTTCCTTCTGGAAATTTGGATAGTTACCCTAAATCACCAATTCTTTTGTGAGAAAAGGAAGGGTGAGTATTGGGCATTCACCAAACGGGGGAGGTGATACAGTGCTTTGAAAGATCATAGAGGAAACATGGGTTTGGAGAGGCTGCACCAGTTCGAGCCTGCCTTTGCCCTGGAGCCTTTGTAGAAGGAGCTCTAGATTTTCAGGGCTGGAAGAATGGGGAAGGGAGCCTAGATTCCTCAAGGTAAATATCAATGTAAAGTG
>NW_006206203.1:826556-833920 GCF_000334495.1 Tupaia belangeri chinensis | reverse complement strand
CCGATCTGGTCTGGGACCTAGTGTCATTTGAGCATTCAAAACTCTTCAAGTCTTCAGGGCCAGCAGGTAGTGTGGTGGTTAAGATTGCTGGACTCCCACATAGCCCACTGCGGTTCATGTCCTGAACTGGGCAGCTAACTTTCTCGCTTTCCTTCTCTCTGTCCCTGTAAATAAGTAAGTAAATAAATAAATAAAGGAAGGAAGGAAACTAAATAAAATAATTATTAAAAAAAAATCTTCAAGTCTTGGTCCAGGAGTTTTTGGTTTTGTTTTCTATTTATTTATTTATTCTTTTCATATTCAGTGACTGTGTATCATTATAGCATACCAAATGAATTTTCTCATTATGAATATACTGTATATCGGATTGAAAAAGTGCGGAACATATACCTATGGAATAACACTTGGACATTAAAAATGAGACTCTGGCATTTGCTAGAAAGTGAACAATATGGAAGATTTACTGCTAATTGAAGCAAGAGAGACCCTGAAAGAAAGGCATTGTATGTCCCACTCAATATATTCCAAATGTCCGCACCCTATGGTAGAAATAGAAAGACTGGACAGTGTAAAAGCAGAGAGAGCAACCACAATACTGGAGACAGTGTGGAGGAGGTTGGGAAGTGGAGGAGGATGGAAGAGAGAATCAAGGGGAAAAAGAAAGAAGCAAAACATTTAAGAGACCCAAAATGGAAAGAAATCTGCTGATTATAATGCATATGGTCCTGGAGTTTTACTACTTCCAGGGACATGGCAGAAGTAAACAGCATGTTCTTTGGAAGAGAGTATCACCTGGCATCACATTATTTCTATGAGTATTTTTTATAAGCTATCTTACTACCTTTTGTGACTTTATTTATTCTATCATTGCTATTTAGTTTGCTCTAGGGCACATGTGCTCACAGGAAAAGTGGCTGGAGAAAGTGCAAAAGCACATGCTGTCAATCCTTCTCCACCATTCTCCTCTTTGGGTTTTGAGTACACAAACACATACAACCTAAGTTAAAACACACACGATGTTCCTTATTTTGTAAAGCTGTCTATTCTTGACAAATTTATCTCTACCTTTATTGCAATATTAAATATTCTTCTACAGGATTTTTTTTTTTAGAACTTGCAAACAGCTTTAAAATGTAACACAAGAGTCCAGGAATGAGTAAGGTAATTACAAAGAACAAGTTATGAGAACCTGCCTATCACACATCAACACTTATGATAAAGATACAGCCACTAGGGCTGGATAATACTGGCCTATGGATCACATACAAACAAATGAAACAGAATGAAGGGACTAGTGTAATTATAGAACCACACACTTATAGTCTCTTGGCTTATGGCACAGATGGAGTGCATCAAAGTAGAAAAAAGACCTTACAATAAAAAGTACAGGGACAATCTGATATCCTTATGATAAAAAATTAAATTAAATATTTACTTCAAACCTTACAAAAAAACCCCCACACTTCCAGGTACATTATAGGCCTGAATATTAGAAGTAAAATAATAAAGCCTTTAAAAGACTATAGATTTATGACTTTGAAGGTAGAAAAAATTTCTTACACAAAATATAAATCACTGACCGTGAAAGAGATTGATTAATTACATACAAATTTAAAGCTTTTCTTTTTCTCTAACTTTATTTATTATGACAGAGTGAGTATGTACTGCATGAGAGGGAAAGAACGTTGGAGAAGCACCCCTATAGGCTCTCATCATGCTGTGATCCTCTTTGCCCAGCCCTCAAGCTCCTCAGGATCCTGGCGTGTGTTGGAGAAGACCCAACACACGCTTGGCTTCCAGCATGGCAGTTAGATTGATCTGCTTTCCATCGTGCCACCAGGGTGAGAATAAAAACTTTTCTTAATGGAAAGATATGACTAATAGAGTGAAATGAGAGAAACAGAATAAGAAAACATACCTGAAAAACATATAACCCAAATAGAGCTAATATTCAAAATTGATAAGAAAAAAGAGACAACCCAATAGAAAAGAAAAAAATGAATGAAAGATCCGAGCAGACAATTTCACAAAGGAAAAAATGCAAATAGCCATTAAACACGCTAAAAGGGCCTCAACTTAATTAGAAATCACAGAACTGCAAATTAAAAGTACACTAAAATAACACAACACGACCACCAGATTTGTTAAAAATGCAAAGTCTAAGGATAGAAACTTTGATGAGGAGGTGCAACAATGTGAACTTTTATATTTAGACAGCTAGTGCAACAAGACAGCTCCTTTGGGAAAAAGCTGTTGATAGACAGTCTGTGAATCAGAAATCTCACTCTTACATGTGGGCCCTACAGAAATGTGTATACTGGGAAATTTGTATGGGAACATTTGTGACAACACTGTTCCTAATTACTCTAAAATAAACAAATAACCAAGTGTCCACCAATGGCCAAACGGACCAAGAAATTGAGGTATACTAGTCATACACAACAGAATATTGAGCATCAGATGCCACACACACTTACTATTTGATTTCATTCACAAAAGTTCAAATACAGACGAAATGATATTACATTGTGGAAAAGCGTATCCAGGGTAAAGCCAAGGAAATGACAGTCATATAAGTTTGGTTATAATATTCTAAGGGTGAAGGGCTAGGAGTATGGTGGAGCTATATCGAGTGGCTGAGAACAAGGCAGAGCTGGGCGAGGGGTGGGTCTGGGAAGACAAGATCTCTCACCTGCTTACAGCAAAAGCTTTCTAATAGGTCTGCAGCTTCTTCCCTCACCCTTTCAGCCTATTCTCAGACCATCAGTCTGAGGATCTCACTAGGCTGTGTGTGTGATATCATGTCATCCCTTTCACTATTCTAAAGGCAGGGCCTTTGCGATTGCCATTGTTTTGCCTTTACTGTACTTACAGAAATATAGCTTACTCTTTCAGGATTTTCTCAATTGTTATCTTTTCAATGAAGCCTTATGGAAGATGTCTAAGGGGATAGTCTATCTAAATTACAACACTCCTGATTTGTATTTTTTTCGTTGCTTAATATTTTCTCTCTAGTACTTATCACTCCCCTACACTATATAGTTTACTCATTTGTTTTATTAGTCACCCAACTTCTGTTAGAAGTTAAACTCCACGAGGCCCACCTAGTAATGAGAGCTGAAACCTGGATGATGCCTTTGGCTTTGTCTTCTTCCTCAGCCAGTTCTGTGCTTAATCATTCTAAATCCCGCTATCCCTTTCTCACCATCTCTATTACCATCATCTAATTCAGACCACTGTCATCATCTCTCTTTTTTTTTTTTTTAAGAGAGATTTTTTTATGGGGCGTGTGCTTGCCAGAGAGAAAGAGAGAGAAACAAAGCAAGAAATCATGCTCCCAGAGGGAATGACCATGTCGAAATCCCTTCTCTGTTATTCTCTGGAGATTTGGGGCATAGATGCGCATGTGCACCTGGTGTGAGAGTCAATCCACTGGGTCCAGGATTCAAACCATGGTCAGCCATGTGGGAGTCCAGCGACATAATCTTTACACCATCTGTGGATCCCCAGACTGATCTTCTTAAACTATTAACATATCCATCTCCTACTACAACCTTTCCATGGCTCTTCATCTCACAAACTGAAGCTCTAGATCCTCACTGTGCACAGGGCCCTGCAAGATCTAGCACACACCACATCTCCAGCCCTTCTCATTGCTCTCTGACCCACACTTTAAGAAGAAACACTGAACTGCATTTGTACCCTTTCTCCTTGTTTCTGATCTGTAAGATCAGCTTGTCATCCTCGATGCCTGGAATGTCTGTTCAAATGGTTGCCTTTTCCAATGTTTCTTACTATTGCCGGCTGCCCGTAGGCTATTTGCCCTCCTCCTCACTCCTGTAATTTTTATACATATCTCTCAGTTGGCATTTACCACACTCTGTGATAACTAAATGCTTCTGTGTATGTCACTTCCACTGGAATCTGACATCCCTGAAGATATCGTATTCATCTCTGAATACCCAGTGCCTGGCACAAGGTGGGTACTCAAAAACTATTTGTTGGATGGGTAAACAAATGAATTATGCCATATACAAAGAATACTAAATTTTGTAATAATTACTATTTATATTGGTAATAAACAACTTGTGTCACTTTCAAATACCCATTTAACATATATCTGTTACAAATTCCATCTCTTATGAAAGTAAAAAATAGGCACAGAGCTGAGATGAATGACTTTTAACACATTTCTTATGGTCCTTTCATGGCCCAGAAATTTGATTCCCTTTATTATAAATGCCTCTAGCACCAACAGATCATTTTTCTCCTTTTTTGTTCAACTTTATCCCATCCCAATTCCACCTTTCTCAGCCACGAAGAAGAACTTCCAGTAAGCCTCTATAACTAAATGAAACGTGTTGTTATAATGCAATATAGGGACCAGCAGTTAGCATAATGGCTATGTCGCTGGACTCCCACGTAGTCGACCACGGTTCGAGTCCTGGACCCGGTGGCTTAAACTCACACCAGGCGCGTGTGCGTGCGTGCCCAAGATCCCAGGAGGAGAATGGAGGAGAAGGGATTGCGGCGTGGCCATCCCCCCTGAGGGGTGATTTCTCGCTTTCTGTCTCTCTCTGTCTCTCTCTGTCTGTCTGGTGAGCGCACGTGCTCTATAGCAAAAACCTCTCCAAATAAATAAATAAATAAATAAATAAATAAATAAATAAATAAATAAATAATGTAATATAGAAGAAAGTCAATAAATATTATTTTAGACATTTACAAAATAGAGATTTTTCTTAAGTGAAATACTCTGATAGGAATTCATATTTCGAGAAGACACCTTCATGGCTCCTGAGAACTAGTGAGTTCAAGGAAATTCATATTTTTAGAGTCAGCCTGGCAATGAATGGTGAACAGTAAATGTTCAGAGAACTGAGTGGCTCAGTAGGTGGAAATGTGTTTGAACACAGAGATATCAAAACAGAGATTTCCTTCCATAGCTAATATATGTACCTTCTCCATTAGCATCCAAAGAATTCAATATAAATAAATGATACATTAAAAAGACATCCTCATCTGTTCATTTATAAACTGTCAATCCTGACCTTACAATTCTCTGGATTAAAGATTTCCTGTGCCCTCTGGAGCTAAGAGCAAGGATCAGGAATTGAGCCTTTCTACTCATTTATCCCCTCATTCACTGCCTAAAGTTTCCCCAATCAAACAATGCCAGGATAAAAGGGCAAACTACAAACAGCAGACAGATCTGCCTCTGAGTTTCTAAATGGAGAAAAGTATATTTGGAAACCAGAATGAGCTCTGGTGTTATGAAAACTTTGGGGATTGCTTCAAATAAATGAGGCAATCAATGCCATGAACAGATTTTACAACATAATTTTTTAAAAAACCATGAAGAATATCAAAAGTAAATGCACAGGATTTGAAACATAAGTAGATTATTAAAGAACATAAATGAGTATACAAGACTTCTTCTATAGCAGCTTTTTATAAGTCAGTTTGATACAAATACAATGTGTTCAGGGGTATATTAAATTAATACTAGTGTTTACTGAGTAACCACTATGGATTAAGAACTCTGCTAGGCATTAGTAATATAAAGATGAATAATGGACTCTTTCTTTCATATCTTGGAGTCCACCAATAGACACACACACAAACAAATATTTATATTGGATGTCATAAATGTAAGTTGGAGATGGGTACAGGGTATGGCACAGAGAAAGAGCACATCTAACTACTGATGGCATATGAAGAGAAGAGCTTTAGAAGGTTATACTATTAATATACCATTACATATAATGTAAAAAGAGCCAGCATGCCTTATGCTTATCTATATACTAGGTTGTGTCATATGAAATTGCTAATAATCAGCTATCTTTGACCTGTAAGACCAGCAATTTTATATATATTAGCCTATCAATTTCTAAAGGAAGTTTTATTTATTCCACAAATATTTAGCAATCACCTAGCAAGTGTGGGTAGGGGGAACAGAGAGGAAGAGTGGATGGAGAGTGAGAGAAACTAAGAGCTACAGTAGCCATTGTGTCAAATATATTTTTCCTGAATGTTTTCTAAACAATATCGTAGAGTTAGCCCTCCAAGAACATTATCCAGCAAAAAGGGCTGCATAATGATCTTGTAGGTAATAAGCCATAAAGAATCTTTGTGAGGATACCTGAAGCAAAATCTTGGGGGAGACAGGTATCCCCAAGTTCCTTGCCAGTAAATATCAGTCTACTGGTTGTCTTTGATATTTATTCTCCTCTTCATTCATAGTAATAACCTCCAAATTCTGGCTAGCTGTCAACTGCCTCAAATAGACTATATTGCTCAGCTTGCATCTAGGTATGGAAGTACATGTAAGTCCTGATTCATAGTGAGACCAGAGTATGTGCAATTTCTGGAAAATAAATTGAAAAGGCATAGTGTGGCCTTCTCCATTCCTCCCTCTTGTAGGCTGGGGAAATCCCTCCCTCCCCAGGGACCTGTCAACCACTGATTCATTTTCTGTTCTTACAGTTTTCCCTTTGCAAGATGATAAACATAAAATCATAAAGAATGTAGCCTTTTGCATCCAACTTCTTTTTTGCTTGATCTAATACTTTTGAGATTTTTCTATGTTGTTGCACATGTGAGAAATGTGCCATTCTTTATTGCTGAGTAACATGCCTTTGTATTGAAGTATCAGTGTTTGCTTATCCCTCCCCTTCCCTGGTTAAAGGCATCTTGGTTGCCTTCAGTTTTAGTAATTACAAATAAAACTGCTATAAATGTACACTTACAGGCTTCTGTGTCAACATTTTAAGCTTTTATTTTGAAGGAACAAACACCTATGAATAGGATTGCTAGATCATGTGATAAGTGTATGTTTAACAGCATGAAGAACTGCCAAAACATTTCATAAGGTGACTAAGTCATTTTCCATCCCCCACTAGCAGTGTAAGAGAATTCCAATTGTTTCACATAATTTCAATATTTGGCCTGCTCATATTTTTTATTTCAGACTCTCTAATAAGTATAAACTGATATCCATTGCAGTTTTTGCTTGCATTTACCTAATAAGTAATGATATTATGCATCTTTTAATATCTGATTTGCCATATATCTTCTTTGGTGAAGTGATTGAATATTTTGCTCTTTTATGAATTAGATTGTTTTGTTATTACTAAGATCGAGACTTCTTTACAAATTTGGTTACGATTCCTGTTTTAGACATACAGCTTGTAAATATTTTCTCTTACAAGGTGGCCTGTCTTTTCGTTGTCTTACCAAGGTCTTTCAACAATTTTGAAGATGTCCAATTTATCAGTTTTCTGCTTTTAGTGAATTTGATGTTGGACCTTAAGAAATTTTTGCTCAACTGAAGATCATAAATATTTCCTTTTGTTATCTTTCCC
>NW_006206203.1:780819-826358 GCF_000334495.1 Tupaia belangeri chinensis | reverse complement strand
GTTTTATAATGTTCAGTTTTACACATAGGTTTCTGACCTATTTTGATTTAATTTCTGTATAGGACACAGGTATGTATTGAGATTCATTTATTTTTTCACCTGTGCCTTCAATGATTCACATAATTTTCATAAAACTACCCTTTTTTCATTGAATTACTTTCTTATTTTCATTCAAAGTCAACTGACTGTATATATGTAGGTCTATTTCTGGGTTCTTAATTCTGTTCTACTAGACACATTTTTAAATGTCTTAATAGTCATGTATTTATTTTTAACAAGTACTTAAAAAATATTGGCTTCCCAACCCGAAGTTGTGCCTTCCTTCTTAAATTATCCAGTACTTGAGATTATGATTGCCTAAAGTTTTATTGCACAAAGTCACTGTAAAACACAAACATCTATATTCCAGACCAAGTGTCTTCATTTGCAAAAGCTCATATGAGATGTTGTTATGGCTTGCCACTGCAATGTAAGGCGCTCATTATAAAGAACATTAAAAAGTACAGCCTCTTTGTAAACTTTATAGAATAGACCCCAGGGCAGATAAATATGCTTTAAAAACCAAGACATTCCAAGAGTAGGTCTTGGAATATTTTACTTGGAAGTAATATAGAGATTCATTAAGTCTCCATGCCCTGTGGAATTTCAATTAGCTACCTGCCAAGAGCCACAGATAGCACAGTGTAGCTGTATAGAGAAAACACCATCTGCTGCTGTGACCAAAATCACTTTGGCACTGGTGCCTACGGTTCCTCAGAGTTCTCTTGCTTCTGCTGATATTACATCCATGGTTAACCACAGGGAACTTCTCTGTGAATGCCCCCAACTGCTGAGACTATAGGGAAGCCCTTAATGCAAGGGATTCATCACTAGCACTGATTATGCTGATGGTGCATGGCATGTTTGACACACTAAGACACTCATGAATAAATGTCTTAAGTTGGCAGAAACTACTGAATCCTCACCAGTTCCTGTAGTAAACTGGACATTCAAGTTTCTCCAATTATGTTCTCTGATCAAGGAAGTGTATATTTTGTGGAGATCAATAATGCCAAGAAGCAACCGGCAACATCTCATATTATCAAGGAAACATCTGAGAGGATGCCAGAAAAATAAATGAAAGTGAATGACATTTATGATAGGTTGTTATGATGTGGTAAAAGCATTCCTTTCCCTGCATCTAGTCACTTAGGCCATGAGACTGATAGATAAGCTTTTGTGGTCACCTCTGTTTCACGTGTGATCTGATTCACTCTCTGTGTGCCTGCAGGATCAATTCCAACTTGGACAGGGAGAGTGATAAGTCATTATTGGTTCTGATTTCTGCTCATCTTTAACCTGTAATCAGCAAGCAGTTAGTTAGACTAGCAGCACAGGGCCCAGACATCATTTGTGTCAGAGGGCTTATTTGCACATAGCAGAATTCACCCTAGTAAGTTTAAGCGGAAAGTGTTCATTAAAAAATTTTTATATAGCTCACAAAATTTTTGCAAAGGACAGAGAAGCAAGCTCTGGACTAAGTTCTAGAAATGACATCCAGAACCACACACCACAGTGTGGCTCTGGTAAAGGCCACACTGTCTTTGACACAGTTGTAAGTTACTGCCATCACTGCAGATCCCAAAACATGCTCTTTACTTGTGGCCACACCAACAAATTCCTTCCACAGTCTCAGTTTCTGTCTCTTCACAGTACCTCTCTTCCTCTTTACCTTTTGTTTTCAGTAGTTTTGCCATCAAGTGCCTTAGTGTGATTTTGTGTATCTATCTTCTGTTTATTGAGCTTTTGGGGTACATGGTAGATATCTTTTATCAGATTTGGTAAATTCTTAGATATTATTTTATGTTGACTCCCTTTCATTCTCTCTCTCTCTCTTTCCTATTTCTGAAACTTAAATTACACATATAAGAAACTTTTTTGGGGGGGACATGTTTCACATCTCTCTTATGGTCTCTGCTCTATTCTACTTTCCACTTTATTTTCCCTTAATGTGCTTCAGTTTGAATACTTTCTAGTACCCTGTCATTGAAATCAGCAGTCTCACCTTTTGCTGTGTCCAGTCTGCTCTCATAGCCTACCCAAGGAATTCTGAATTTAAGGTATTACATTTTACATTTCTAGAATTTCCATTTGACTATTTTTTATGTATCCTAATTATCTACTGAATTATTGCATATTTTCATTCCTCTTGTCCATCTTTTCTTCTATTTTCTTTAAAATATTAATCATAATTATCTTGAAAACTTCATCTTTCAACAATCATATCTAGATCACTTTTGAGACTATTTTATTTCTTAATTGTCTATCAGTCACTTTTCCTGTTCTTTGAATGTTTAGTCACTTTTATTGAATACTGAACATTGTAATTTATATAGCATAGAGGTTCTGGATTATGCTGTTTTTCTCTGAACAATGTTGAATATTTGTAAGACAGCCAAATGCCAGGAAAGTTCTTGAATCTTGTCAATACTTTGTTTTGTTTTGTTTTTAGGGTAGTACTATTCACTTTTGTGCATAAGATTATAGCCCTTACTCCAAAGGCCTGGTCTTCTGGAGTCTCAACAGAATATCTAGAATGTTTACCAAGATTTCTCCACTTTGGTTGGGCTACAATTTTCTGCAGAACTGTGTTCTATGACATCTGAAATCTTACTCAGGTCTCCATCTTCTAGTAGCTGTTCTCTGTTAGTCCTCTGGTATCTCACTCTGCACATAGTTTAAAAGCTGAGAAAGAACCCAAAGGTATTTTTATATTTATTTAGGAGGTTCTTTATTTGCTACTCTTTGATCTCCAGTACCCTATCCCTCAAATAGCATATACTTTTACAAGCTAAATTCCATTATTTGCTTCTTTTACCTATCAAGGCTAACATTTTCTGTTTAGATTATATTTTTCTCCACTTCATATTTTTAAATGTCCTCATAGTGAACATGAGGCTCACTTTCAAGCCATTTCTTATTTCAAGGATCTTATATATGCATTGGTAGTCCAATACCTGAAAACATTTTGTTCAATTTTCATAGTTGTTTACTGTGTGAATGATAACAGCTATTCATCATCTCTGGTATTAGAAATCAGAAAACTCTCTACAGGAATTAAAGTACCACTCATGACTGATTCGTGGAACCTAAGTCAATGTCTGTTATCTGAATAAAAAGGAGACTGGAATCTGTGAAAAACTGAGATGATGAAAGGAATTAATGTGCTGTGGAACTATCAAATAATAGAAAATGGACAAATGTAGAAGATTTGCTGCTAAGTGAAGTGAGCCTGAAAATGAAAGAGAGGCATTGTATGTCCCCACACAATATATACTGTATTCTTTACTCTATGGCAAAAACTGAAGCACTGGGCAATAGGAAGGCATGGAGAGCAACTGTGGACACCAGAGACAGTGTGGCAGGAGGGTGGAAATGTCAGAGGGTGAGAGGGAGGGAATCAAGGGGGAAAAAAGAAAGCACTAAAACAAACACAAAATGGAAAACTATCCATTGCAGATAATAGGTATGGTAATATCTTTGATTGGGCCAACATTAAGTGTATTGTGTATGGGGAAATTCATTTGGTATTTTGTAATGATAAACAATGATTGAATATAAAATAAACTTCAAAATGCAAAGGGGGAATTCAAATAATATCTATTAAAAATTATCTTCTACCTCACATTATCTGATTTCCTTAACTTCTATGGCTTTTGGACCAAGTCATACTATCAGCTATAGGTGAGGCCAAGAGCACAAGAGGAAAATGAAGTAGAGAAGCAAACTAAGTGCCTAATGGTTTTGCTCATGTAGGAAATATACCTCGGTTTTATAGGTAGGTGGGTTTTATTTTTTAAACTACATTTGACATGTCAGCATATTCGATGTTGACAATTAATTACTTTACATATTACATACTCCCTCATAAATAATGTAGAAAAGAGGTGGGGAAAACATTAATAGCACTATATCAAGAGGTATTGATAAGAAGGGGGAAAATGTCTGAGGCTTATCTGAAGAGACTTCAACAAGTTCATGGGAAAATGGGTATTGTGAAACAAAAACTATGCATGGATTTCAAAATTTTTTTGCACCAAAATAAATTTGTACTAATTTATCATGACATGACTGAACAGGATGTACCCTGAGGTACTAAGAAGAATTAGACATCGGTTTGGAAAGACCTCCTTTCAGAGCAACATGAATTCTGCTCAAATTGAAGCCAGAATAAACATAAAATTGATGGTAAAGCTTGGGTAGAAGAATGGTGAAATGGAAACTTTATGAAAAATTTATGGGGACAATGCTCCCTAAAACCAGCAGTTTACAAATGAATAACATATTTTAAGGACATGTGGCATACAACCTGCATCAATTTATGAGGGAAAATATTAATCCGGTTTATGCCCTAACTGAAGAGGACCAATGATTAACAGCAGAAATAATAGCCAATATATAGACATCTCAGTTTGTTCAGCATCAACTCTTCTGACTGAAAAGTTAAAGCTGAGCAATTGTTTTTAGGGTAGTACTATTCACTTTTGTGCATAAGATTATAGCCCTTACTCCAAAGGCCTGGTCTTCTGGAGTCTCAACAGAATATCTAGAATGTTTACCAAGATTTCTCCACTTTGGTTGGGCTACAATTTTCTGCAGAACTGTGTTCTATGACATCTGAAATCTTACTCAGGTCTCCATCTTCTAGTAGCTGTTCTCTGTTAGTCCTCTGGTATCTCACTCTGCACATAGTTTAAAAGCTGAGAAAGAACCCAAAGGTATTTTTATATTTATTTAGGAGGTTCTTTATTTGCTACTCTTTGATCTCCAGTACCCTATCCCTCAAATAGCATATACTTTTACAAGCTAAATTCCATTATTTGCTTCTTTTACCTATCAAGGCTAACATTTTCTGTTTAGATTATATTTTTCTCCACTTCATATTTTTAAATGTCCTCATAGTGAACATGAGGCTCACTTTCAAGCCATTTCTTATTTCAAGGATCTTATATATGCATTGGTAGTCCAATACCTGAAAACATTTTGTTCAATTTTCATAGTTGTTTACTGTGTGAATGATAACAGCTATTCATCATCTCTGGTATTAGAAATCAGAAAACTCTCTACAGGAATTAAAGTACCACTCATGACTGATTCGTGGAACCTAAGTCAATGTCTGTTATCTGAATAAAAAGGAGACTGGAATCTGTGAAAAACTGAGATGATGAAAGGAATTAATGTGCTGTGGAACTATCAAATAATAGAAAATGGACAAATGTAGAAGATTTGCTGCTAAGTGAAGTGAGCCTGAAAATGAAAGAGAGGCATTGTATGTCCCCACACAATATATACTGTATTCTTTACTCTATGGCAAAAACTGAAGCACTGGGCAATAGGAAGGCATGGAGAGCAACTGTGGACACCAGAGACAGTGTGGCAGGAGGGTGGAAATGTCAGAGGGTGAGAGGGAGGGAATCAAGGGGGAAAAAAGAAAGCACTAAAACAAACACAAAATGGAAAACTATCCATTGCAGATAATAGGTATGGTAATATCTTTGATTGGGCCAACATTAAGTGTATTGTGTATGGGGAAATTCATTTGGTATGTTGTAATGATAAACAGTGATTGAATATAAAATAAACTTCAAAATGCAAAGGGGGAATTCAAATAATATCTATTAAAAATTATCTTCTACCTCACATTATCTGATTTCCTTAACTTCTATGGCTTTTGGACCAAGTCATACTATCAGCTATAGGTGAGGCCAAGAGCACAAGAGGAAAATGAAGTAGAGAAGCAAACTAAGTGCCTAATGGTTTTGCTCATGTAGGAAATATACCTCGGTTTTATAGGTAGGTGGGTTTTATTTTTTAAACTACATTTGACATGTCAGCATATTCGATGTTGACAATTAATTACTTTACATATTACATACTCCCTCATAAATAATGTAGAAAAGAGGTGGGGAAAACATTAATAGCACTATATCAAGAGGTATTGATAAGAAGGGGGAAAATGTCTGAGGCTTATCTGAAGAGACTTCAACAAGTTCATGGGAAAATGGGTATTGTGAAACAAAAACTATGCATGGATTTCAAAATTTTTTTGCACCAAAATAAATTTGTACTAATTTATCATGACATGACTGAACAGGATGTACCCTGAGGTACTAAGAAGAATTAGACATCGGTTTGGAAAGACCTCCTTTCAGAGCAACATGAATTCTGCTCAAATTGAAGCCAGAATAAACATAAAATTGATGGTAAAGCTTGGGTAGAAGAATGGTGAAATGGAAACTTTATGAAAAATTTATGGGGACAATGCTCCCTAAAACCAGCAGTTTACAAATGAATAACATATTTTAAGGACATGTGGCATACAACCTGCATCAATTTATGAGGGAAAATATTAATCCGGTTTATGCCCTAACTGAAGAGGACCAATGATTAACAGCAGAAATAATAGCCAATATATAGACATCTCAGTTTGTTCAGCATCAACTCTTCTGACTGAAAAGTTAAAGCTGAGCAAATTTTCTGCTCAACAGGAACCAAAACTATTGCACCCAGATCTGCTTCAGATAAGAGCCAAGCTTTCGATGGAAATTTTTAAACAAATGGTATCAAGATCCTGAAGCATTTCTTTGAAGAATTTTAACAGGAGATGACACATGGCTTTAGAAGTATGATCCTGAAGACAAAACATAAAGGAATGGCTCCTAAGAGTGGAAGTGGTCTGGTCAAAGTAAAAGCAGATTGGATAGAGCAAAGGTCATCACAACAGTCTTTTGGAATGCTTAAGGCATTTTACTTGTTGACTTTCGGAATGGCCAGATAATAATATCTGCTTTTTATAAGACTGTTTTGAGAAAGGTAGCTCTAGCCTTAGCAGAAAAACACCCAAGAAAGCTTCACTGGAGAGTCCACCTGTATCGTAATAATGTTCATTTTTCTCATCAAACAAGGGCAATTTTGAGAGTTTTGATGGGAAATCACTAGACAGTACTGATTTGGATATTTTTTACTTCTTTTAGTTTCCCTAATCATAAAATAATCTTTAAAGGAGGGCCAGTAGGTGGTGTAGAGGTTAAGAGAGTGTACTCCCGCATGGCTGACTACTGTTCAAGTCCTGTAACATGCGACTTGCTTTCCCACTTTCTCCCCCTCCTCTCTCTCTCTAGATCATCTCACTCTGGTTAGTGCACATGTCCTACAGCAATTTTAAAAAAGAAATAATAATAAATAATTCTTTTTAAAAATCTTTAGAGAGCACCAATTTTTCTTCAGCTAATAATGTAGAAAGGGCTGCACTGACATGGTTAAATTCCCAGGACCCTCAGTTCTTGAGATAGACTAAATGGTTGGTATCATAACCTAAGAAAGTATCTTGAACTTGATGGAGCTTATGTTAAGAAATAATAATTTTATTTTTTAATTCCATTTTTCCATGAATGTTTTGAATTGTCCTCGTACATATCACTCAACAAAATTCACTGAGCTGTTGTGTTTAAACCACTGCAAAGTCTATTGCAAGCCAGGAGAGAGATTTATACCAAGTTGAATAAATTGGAGTTCCTCTTTACAGTTGTGTTGAAGACATAGAATTTTCAGTGTGGTATAATCACAGTTACTAGCAAGCCAGAGTTCTGTATGAGGGGTTAGAGACAACATAGATTGTGTCAAATCTACTCATGGACTCAAGGAAGTCTTCCTATGGCAGACATTTGCACTGAATCTTGAAGATGAGTGAGATTTAGCCAAATAAAGGAAAGTAGGAGAGGCATTCTAAGCAAAGCCAAAAATATCAGGAGCAAAGGCAACAAAGGCCGGAAACAGTATGTTGTATAGATCAGTGGCCAAAGTAGAGAGGGAAGAGATTCCAAGTAAATTCTAAAGTGTGGAATGAATGTGTCAAGAAAGGATATTGGAAGGGGAGCAAGGTCCAAGTTATTCAGGGCATGAAAGGCCATGCCAGGAAGTTTGGTCATTATTGGAAATATTTGGGTGCCACTAGCAGTTATTATTAGGGGATGTCATAACTTGAATTGCATTTTAGATAGAAAATTCTGCCTTTATTTTAGGGGAAAGTTTTCATAACGATGGGACATGAAGCAAATCCAGGAGAGAGCTGGTACAATTTAAGAGCAATGACCAGAACTCAGTGATAAGTGAAGATAAAATTTTCCAAAGTTGGTAAATGGTTATGAGGGTAAGAGAGAAAAGGAAGCTAAGTTTCAAGAAGTGCAAATTTACCACAGGAAAATGATTTCCATTTTGAATGCTGAGTTTGAGGCATCCATAAACTTCTAATTGATAAAACAACATGTAACTAGGCATATGAGATTCAAGAGAGAGTTGTTCAGGGATGAAAAAAATATATATATGAGAATAACTCTCATATAACGATAGGTAACTACAAAATAGAGCACAACACAAAGACAGAGACCTAGAAGGTACAAGGTTAGAAGGTTTTAGAAGGAGGCAGACAAACCCACTCATAGTGTGTGTGTGTGTGGGGGAGGGTAAGGTGGCTGGATCACACATAGCCATTGGGCATTTTGAGCCTAGACCTGGCAACTTGAGAAATAAATTGGGTGCATGTGTGTGCATGCCCAAAATCCCTAAAGGAGCAATGGAGGAGAAGTGATTGTGGAATGACCACCCCCCATGGGAGAGTCTCTCTCTCTCTCTCTCTCTCTCTCTCTCTCTCTCATGAGCACATGCAACCCCTAGCAAATTTTTAAAAAAAAAGAAAAAGGAAGTGGTAGATAATGAAAAATATACAGATAGAGCAAGAATATAAGGCAAATGTATGACACATGTGAATAATTTCATAGAATCCGAGGGAATAGCTTGGGCTCAATCAAGCCATTGCCTTGGTTGGATGTAGACAAGTGGCCTGCCTCACCTGCTCTCTGTGCTCCTGACACCCCTCTTTTCTCTGCTGCAGGACAGTTCATAAGCATATCTACCACTAGGATAAGCACTTCAATGGCACTTTGATTACTGTTATGTCATGTTACCCAGAGAACTTGCCAAACAAGTGCCCAAAACCCATTTGATGTCTCAAGAGAAGGAAACTTGGTGTCCAACGGAGTATGGGCTTGGTTCATTACACGGTTCTTGAGCCAGAACTGCATTCTTCTCTTTAGATGATCTCTTTCCAAAGATCAACAAAAATGAAGTATCAGAACTTTTTAAAACTTAATGTATATATGTATATAACATAGTATTTAGTGACTACATGAAAAATACACAACTTGGTCTTCCATACCTATGCACAAGCTGTATTCTTTATAGCAACAGAGGTCATTTAAATGCAACTGCAAGTAGTTTACTGTAAGAAATACCACATAAAATTCTTCTGGGCAGCTTTTCTCTTAATATATGTGCCTATTTGACTTTACCTGATACTTTTGTTAAATAATGTATGTTGCATTAAAAAAAGAAGAGGAATCTGAGGGAGGAAAGAATTCAAGAGTGATTGGTCAACAGAGAAATGAAGTAGAGAGGTCCAGTAGGATCAGGATGGAAGACATTGACTAGATAAGGTCATATGAAGTTACTGGTGACCTTGAAGGGATTTTAGTGGACTGAAAAGGTCAGAAGTCCTGAAGATAATAATATAGTTTTTTTCAAAAGATTAATATCAAGGGGAACCAGCAGTTAGCCTAATAGCTATGTCGCTGGACTCCCACGTAGTTGACCACAGTTCACGTCCCAGACCGGGTGGCTTAAAACTCACCCCGGGCTTGTGTGCGTGTGTGCCCAGTTCCCGAGAGGAGAATGGAGGAGAAGGGATTTCGGCATGACCATCCCCTCTGGGGGGTGATTTCTCACTTTCTGTCTCTCTGTCTCTCTCTGTCTGGTGAGTGCACGTGCCCTATAGTGAAAAACCTCTCCAAAAAAAAGATTAATATCAAGTAAAAGGGTAAATGTAAGGACTTCCCAGAGTGACTTAAAGTCAACAAAAGGTTTATTTCATTAGGAAAGATTTATCCATGTTTATAGGCTGAGGGAAACACTATAAAGAGGAAGAGAGACACAATAAGGAGAGGAGACAATCAGTAGAATCAAGTTTTTAGAGTAGTTAGACGAGCCAGAGCTCATTAAGGAGATTCTAACTTGAGCATTTGGGGGGAGGATTGCATCCTGAGTCTAATGGAAAACTGGGGACTTTCAAGAGACAGCAAGACATAAAGCAAGGAAGGGATTAAGGATGTTTTTCACTTCTCAGTGACTTAGTTTTTTGGTAAAGTAGGTGACACATTGTCTCTTGGGAGTCAGGGGACAAGGGTGGATGGTGTTGGGTAAGAGTAGGGAGAAATGGTGTCTATTTAGAACAGTCAAAAACAAGGACTAGGGAGAATGGGCAAACTTTGGATAGAACTAAGGTCTCTTGTGTAGTATTGAGAATCCAGATGTTAATTATTTTCCTCAACAGCACTCAGCCCAGTATGGAAGTAAAGTAGTCAGTTGTGACACAGCTCTGGGATAAGATTTCCTGCCATGCTGTAGAAAGACAAGATTGCCGGGGCCATCAGACAGTGTAGTGGCTATGGTGCTGGACTCCCATACAGCTGACTGTGGTTCAAGTCCTGGACCCTGTGGCTTGAAAAACACACCAGACACATGAGTGTGCATACCAAAGATCCTAGGAGGAGAACGGAGGAGAAAGGATTGCAGCGTGGCCATCGCCGGGTGGGGTGGGAAAGGGGCAGATTTCTCATATTCCCTCTCACTGTCTCTGTCTCTCTTTCTCTACGGTATGTGTGCATGCCCTAAGGCAAAAAAAAAAAATAAAAACCTCTCGAAAAGAATGAAAGAAGGACAAGACTGCAAAGATCAAGTACAGAGCTAACTGAGTGGTTTGGCCTGGGCACCATGGAAACCGCACAGTCTGGAAAAACTTAGGACATTAAAGGAGAGGTTCTTTAGAAGTAAGAGAACGCATTCTCCTCTTTTCCCCTTTCCTCTCATCCCTCTGGTAAGAGGCCTAAAGGGGGAGGGTAAGGTGGCTGGATCACACATAGCCATTGGGCATTTTGAGCCTAGACCTGGCAACTTGAGAAATAAATTGGGTGCATGTGTGTGCATGCCCAAAATCCCTAAAGGAGCAATGGAGGAGAAGTGATTGTGGAATGACCACCCCCCATGGGAGAGTCTCTCTCTCTCTCTCTCTCTCTCTCTCTCTCTCTCATGAGCACATGCAACCCCTAGCAAATTTTTAAAAAAAAAGAAAAAGGAAGTGGTAGATAATGAAAAATATACAGATAGAGCAAGAATATAAGGCAAATGTATGACACATGTGAATAATTTCATAGAATCCGAGGGAATAGCTTGGGCTCAATCAAGCCATTGCCTTGGTTGGATGTAGACAAGTGGCCTGCCTCACCTGCTCTCTGTGCTCCTGACACCCCTCTTTTCTCTGCTGCAGGACAGTTCATAAGCATATCTACCACTAGGATAAGCACTTCAATGGCACTTTGATTACTGTTATGTCATGTTACCCAGAGAACTTGCCAAACAAGTGCCCAAAACCCATTTGATGTCTCAAGAGAAGGAAACTTGGTGTCCAACGGAGTATGGGCTTGGTTCATTACACGGTTCTTGAGCCAGAACTGCATTCTTCTCTTTAGATGATCTCTTTCCAAAGATCAACAAAAATGAAGTATCAGAACTTTTTAAAACTTAATGTATATATGTATATAACATAGTATTTAGTGACTACATGAAAAATACACAACTTGGTCTTCCATACCTATGCACAAGCTGTATTCTTTATAGCAACAGAGGTCATTTAAATGCAACTGCAAGTAGTTTACTGTAAGAAATACCACATAAAATTCTTCTGGGCAGCTTTTCTCTTAATATATGTGCCTATTTGACTTTACCTGATACTTTTGTTAAATAATGTATGTTGCATTAAAAAAAGAAGAGGAATCTGAGGGAGGAAAGAATTCCAGAGTGATTGGTCAACAGAGAAATGAAGTAGAGAGGTCCAGTAGGATCAGGATGGAAGACATTGACTAGATAAGGTCATATGAAGTTACTGGTGACCGTGAAGGGATTTTAGTGGACTGAAAAGGTCAGAAGTCCTGAAGATAATAATATAGTTTTTTTCAAAAGATTAATATCAAGGGGAACCAGCAGTTAGCCTAATAGCTATGTCGCTGGACTCCCACGTAGTTGACCACAGTTCACGTCCCAGACCGGGTGGCTTAAAACTCACCCCGGGCTTGTGTGCGTGTGTGCCCAGTTCCCGAGAGGAGAATGGAGGAGAAGGGATTTCGGCATGACCATCCCCTCTGGGGGGTGATTTCTCACTTTCTGTCTCTCTGTCTCTCTCTGTCTGGTGAGTGCACGTGCCCTATAGTGAAAAACCTCTCCAAAAAAAAGATTAATATCAAGTAAAAGGGTAAATGTAAGGACTTCCCAGAGTGACTTAAAGTCAACAAAAGGTTTATTTCATTAGGAAAGATTTATCCATGTTTATAGGCTGAGGGAAACACTATAAAGAGGAAGAGAGACACAATAAGGAGAGGAGACAATCAGTAGAATCAAGTTTTTAGAGTAGTTAGACGAGCCAGAGCTCATTAAGGAGATTCTAACTTGAGCATTTGGGGGGAGGATTGCATCCTGAGTCTAATGGAAAACTGGGGACTTTCAAGAGACAGCAAGACATAAAGCAAGGAAGGGATTAAGGATGTTTTTCACTTCTCAGTGACTTAGTTTTTTGGTAAAGTAGGTGACACATTGTCTCTTGGGAGTCAGGGGACAAGGGTGGATGGTGTTGGGTAAGAGTAGGGAGAAATGGTGTCTATTTAGAACAGTCAAAAACAAGGACTAGGGAGAATGGGCAAACTTTGGATAGAACTAAGGTCTCTTGTGTAGTATTGAGAATCCAGATGTTAATTATTTTCCTCAACAGCACTCAGCCCAGTATGGAAGTAAAGTAGTCAGTTGTGACACAGCTCTGGGATAAGATTTCCTGCCATGCTGTAGAAAGACAAGATTGCCGGGGCCATCAGACAGTGTAGTGGCTATGGTGCTGGACTCCCATACAGCTGACTGTGGTTCAAGTCCTGGACCCTGTGGCTTGAAAAACACACCAGACACATGAGTGTGCATACCAAAGATCCTAGGAGGAGAACGGAGGAGAAAGGATTGCAGCGTGGCCATCGCCGGGTGGGGTGGGAAAGGGGCAGATTTCTCATATTCCCTCTCACTGTCTCTGTCTCTCTTTCTCTACGGTATGTGTGCATGCCCTAAGGCAAAAAAAAAAATAAAAACCTCTCGAAAAGAATGAAAGAAGGACAAGACTGCAAAGATCAAGTACAGAGCTAACTGAGTGGTTTGGCCTGGGCACCATGGAAACCGCACAGTCTGGAAAAACTTAGGACATTAAAGGAGAGGTTCTTTAGAAGTAAGAGAACGCATTCTCCTCTTTTCCCCTTTCCTCTCATCCCTCTGGTAAGAGGCCTAAATACCTCTGCTTATACAGCAACCGTTGCTGACAGAAAAAAAATAAGATAAATGAAAGAGAGAGAACACACAATTCAAAATTCCTTTAACGTTTTTCTTTCAAGACACAAATCATCTAAATTACTTTCCAAAAGATTTCTAAATTCCAAGGCTGAGAACAAAATTATGGTTAAATGTTTAATTAATGTTTATTATAGCCAGCAGATTAGTTTTAGAAAGGTCAAATTTATGATACAATGAAGTAATATTTTTCACATTCTATAGTTCTACTTTATAGCATACTGAGGCCTACAGCATAATAAATATCTTCTATTATTTTGTAGGATTCCTGTATATGAAGCCCGTGTGGGGCCAATATAGAATTTCAAGTTGAATGAGCTGGCATAAATCTTAGGCAACTCACTTTATCTTTCAGGATTCAGCCTTCAGACTTGTGGAATGAAGGGTGGGGATAATCTCCAAGTCTCCTTCTAGGTTAAAAACATTGAAAGTATAATTCAATCTTTTAAATTACTGTAAAATTTATACATGTGCCCCTTTCTCTTTATATTTTTGGTCCCAGCAAAAATTTATTGAGCCATAGTCCCTCACTGGGAACACAAATTCCAGTATTAATGCCATTTCAATAGGAAATAGCATCTATTTTACCACAATTTACTTTATACTCCAATTTTCCCACTTTCTACCCACATTTACTGTTTGAAAATTTCATCCCAGGAAGTTCAGAAATAACAACTTACCCTCCTGTGATCTTACCTCCCCAAGAAGACTCCACTTATGTTGTATCCTGGAGCCACACCCCTGATTTCTGCAGTGAGAGACTCTGCAGCAACCTGGGCACATCTCGAAATAGATTTAAGATTGAGGATATCAGAAAACACATATAAAGGGACCAGCAGATGGTGTAATGGTTATGTCGCTTGGCTCCCACATGGCCGACTGCAGATTGAGTCCTGGACTCAGCGGCTTGAAACTCATGCCAGACACATGTACGTGTGTGCCCAAAATCCAGAGAGGAGAGTGGAGGGGAAGGGATTGCAGCATGGCCATACCCTGGTGGTGGTGGGGGGCAGTGATTTCTTGCTTTCTGTCTCTCTGTCAAGCACACATGCTCTATAGCAAAAATCTCTCTAGAAAAATAATAATACAAATAAAGTGTCTATTAGAATGCCTGATACATAGGGGCACTCCACATTGTGTGCTTCATATACTGGACAGCACAACACGTGGGGAATAATCAAAACAGGACTTTATGTCCTCCATTCAGATGTTTCTCCTGTCACCTGATGAAACCTCAGCTGAATGCAAAGCTTACTCTTGGGTTACAGAGGGTCTTACAATACCTTTAAGTCACAAAACACAGTCTTGATTCAAAATCAAAGTCTCTAGGCCCAATAGATTCAACAACTCTTTCTTCTTTATACAGAAGACTTCTATTTTCATTGCATAAATGCTTAGGCCACTAGGACCCACAGCTGGGAGAGGGAAAAAGAGAGGATAGCAGAATTTGCATCTGACTGTTGACTGACACGCCACCAAGCAATCCTGACAGATGGCTAACATTGACTTTGCCCTCTGAACAGTTTTGTCACCTTGCTTGCTAGCTGGTCTGTTCCTGGAGACAGGTCATACACATTTTCCTTTGGCTAGTCAGGTTCTCTTCCACCTGCTGCTTCCTACTTATTGTTGTTCCACCCCACTGTTTTAATGGCCCCTCACATCTGTCGGGAATGTTGCTGAGTAGAAAAATTTTGGTCAGATTGCCGTTGACAATGACCCCTTGCCACTAGCCAATGATTTCTAAAATAGGACCTACAAAAGATTAATGATTACTATTTTCTTAGGATTTTCCAGTTTCCATTTATGTACAGAAAGTTGAAAAAAAATTACTCCCACTTTAACCACAAGAAAAAGCTGAGTCACCTACATCAGAACTTTTCTCAAGTCCATCAGAGAGCAGAGGTCATGGCACAATAAATTAGTCTAAATTTTCAGGGAAGACATATATCTCCTAAGAGAAATGGAATGTGAGAATTGGCTTACTTTGCACCATAGCACCTGGGGGACAAAAGTTCCCCTGTAAGTGGGTCAGAAGGTGTAGTTAAAACTTGGTAATAAATTAATAGTTTTCATTTGTTTGCTTTTATATTTTTGCTATACGTTGTGTGCACTCAACAGAGCTAGAAAGAGAGGGAAAGTGAAAGGTCACCCCTGAGGGGATGGCCAAGTTGCAATCCTGTCTCCATTTCCTGCTCAAGATTTTGGGCATGCACGCAGATGAGCCTAGCATGTTTTCTAAGCTGCCGGGTCCAGGATTCAAACCACAGTCAGCATGTGCCATGTGGGATCCAGCCACCTCAACCACTATGCCACCTGCTGGCCCTGAAATAATCAATTTTCTCTTCTCCTTTTTTTACTTTTTTTTTTTTTGAGAGTTGTTTTGTTTTGTTTTGTTTCATTATTATTATTATTATTTGCTATAGGGCGTGTGCACTCACCAGACAGACAGAGAGAGACACAGAGACAGAAAGTGAGAAATCGCCCCCCAGGGGGGATGGCCACATCGCAATTCCTTCTCCTCCATTCTCCTCCCGGGGTCTTGGGCACGCACGCACATGCGCCCGGCGTGAGTTTTAAACTACCAGGTTCAGGACGTGAACCGTGGTTGACAACATGGGAGTCCAGTGACATAGCCATTATGCTAACTGCTGGTCCCCTGAATTAATAAATTTTAATGATTTACAAATGTTAGTAATTTGACAAAGCATGAGAGTATAGAATCTCTAAAAGCTTGACAGATAAAAGGCAAATCTGAGTACATTCATAGGCCTTTCTCCATAGATCTCACAGACGGCTCACAGGAACACAGGGGTCAGGGTAAGAGGGCAAAGGAAGACCTCTTTGGCAGTGCAGTTCTGCAAAAAAGGAGCAAAAGCCCTGCAGAACTGTAAGTGCTGAGGGAAGAGCAGTAAAACCACCAAAGCAGACCATAGAACCATTACAGTGCGAAGAAAGGGATCAAAGAAATTCTCTTCCCCTAGGGAAGAAGAAATTCTCCCTCCCAAGAGACGCCACCAAAACACGAGGCAGAGTTTGTTTTGTGATCCTGGAAAACAGCAGGATCACTGTGGAGGCCTTAGTCCAAAGGTCCAAGGACATTGGCCCTGCCTGAGATAAAGACTGAAGCAGAAAAATAGAATGACTTTTTTAGTCTAACAAATATCCAGTAATAATCTAGTGCAAGAGAAGAACAAGGGTTTGACCAGAGACCCTCTGAGGTACAGGCTCACTGTGAAGCTTAGAGTCTACTCCCACCATGAACAAAGTGACACTAAATGACAAACCTGGAAACAACTAGTGAATGAATAAACTGTGATATATCCATAGCATGGAACACTACTCAGTAATAAAAAAGAACAAACTATTGATGAAAACAACAATGTGGCTTGATTTTCAAATGCATTATGCTAAGTAAAGAAAGCCATACTTAAAAGACTATATACTACGGGAACCAGCAGTTAGCGTAATGGCTATGTCGCTGGACTCCCATGTAGTCAACCGCGGTTCGCATCCCAAACCCAGTGGCTGAGAACTCACGCTGGGCGCGTGTGCGTGCGTGCCCAAGATCCCGAGAGGAGAACGGAGGAGAAGGAATTGCGGCGTGGCCATCCCCCCTGGGGGGTAATTTCTCACTTTCTGTCTCTCTGTCTCTCTCTGTCTGTCTGGCGAGCGCACGCGCCCTATAGCAAAAACCTCTCCAAAAAAAAAAAAAAGACTATATACTATATGGTTACATTTATACAACATTCTAGAATAGGCAAAACTAAAGGGACAGAGAACAGATCTGTGGCTGCCAAAGGCTAGAGGTGGAGGAAGAGTTGACTATAAAGGGACATGGGGTATGAAAGATTACTGAAGATGGTGGAACTGTTCTATGTTGTTTCTTTGATTGATACATAATAACTGTACATGTTTATGAAGTGCAGTTTAATGTTTTCATACATACATATCTTGACTATTGTGAATGATAGTATATATACTATCATTATATATATATATATATATATGTGTGTGTGTATGTATATACCATACCATGTTTATTGCAGCATCATTCTAAATGTGTGTACACACACACACACACACACACACACACATACACACACACAAATACACATTGATATTATGTCTTCTGGATGTATACCCAGTAGTAGAATTGCTAGATTATACCATAGTCCTATTTCTATTTTCTTGAGGAATCTCCATACTGTTCTCCATAAAAGCTAAACTAACTTACAGTTTCTTTTTTTTACTGTTTGTTTATTTAAATTTATTTATTTACATTCATTCACTATACATCATTACAATATACAAAATGAGATTTCCCATCCAGAATACACTGTATATTGGCTCAATCGAGCACATCAACAGATGTGTTATCGTCAACAAATAATTTTCCATTTCTTGTTTCCTGTATATTTTGCTTTTTCTGCCATCCTTGATTCCCTATCTCTCACCCTCTGCCGTGTCCCACCCTCCTCCCACACTGTCTCTAGTATCCATGAATGCTTTCTATGCCTTACCCCCATTTTATTGATTTGCTAATGAACTTAATCTAAATATTTCCAATATACATATCCACGAACACAAGTCTGACTTTAGGCATAAACCTCAGTGAGTAGAATGAGCGTACTATAAAGCTGGGGCTATATAGCTTACTGCAGTCATCAAATAAGCATTGTTTTTAATTTTAAGAAAAACAGTTTTTATGGGTTTTTTTCCCCTCTTGAAACTTTTTTTAATTAATTTACATTCATCACCTAAGCATTGTCACAGCATACAAAATGTGGTTTCCCATCCAGAATATACTGCATAGTGGCTTAATCATACATGTTATCAATAATTTTCCATTTGTAGTTTTTTTTTATATTTGTATAAATATATATTTATCCCTAAGTCTGACCCTCTGCCCTTTCCTACCCTCTTCTCACACTGTCTCTGGTGTCTACAGTTGTCTTCCATTCCTTCTCCTCCCACATTTTATTGATAACACAATGTCTTAAATAATCTAACTACTTTCAATAGCAAGTTCAGCTGATAATTTCAAGAAAAGCAGTTTTTAATTGGTAAGGAAATTTGCTTAAAACTTAAAGCCTGGAAATAGGTTAGTATTCGGTTCAACTAGTAGGTACATGAACCTATCGACAGCTCAAGACAGGACAAAGACTTAAAACCAGACAACAAAGCCTAGAAGAAAAGCAGCAATATTTTAGTCAAAAGTCACAGAATGTGGGACCAGCAGATAGCGTAATGGCTATGTCACTGGACTCCCACGTAGTCGACCGTGCTTCACGTCCCGGACCCGGTGGCTTAAAACTCACGCCGGGCGCATGTGCATGTGTGCCCAAGATCCCGAGAGGAGAATGGAGGAGAAGGGATTGCAGCGTGGCCATCCCCCCGGGGGGTGATTTCTCGCTTTCTATCTCTCTGTCTCTCTCTGTCTGTCTGGCGAGTGCACGCACCCTAAAGCAAAAATCTCTCCAAAAAAAGAAAAAAGTCACAGAATGCTATTTAACCAGTTCCGTCTCATGTACTTAATCTAACTTCTGTCGTGATTCGATCTTCCCTGTTGAATTCTGCGATATAATATTCAACTCCAGACTTGTTCCTATGATTAAGTTGACAATTTCCTTAGTTTTTGAACTCTTATTTCTGTGTGTTTGCATTAAATTTTCCTGACATAGCACTCCATTGAGAACTTCTTGGAGATCTGGTCTGGTGTTGGTAAATTCTTTCAGGTTTTGTTTATCTAAGAATGTTCTTGTCTTTTCTTCCCATATGAAGGATAATCTTGCCAGGTACAATATTCTTGGTTGAAATTGCTTTTCCCTGAACACTTTGAATGTATTTTCCCATTCTTTCCTTGCTCGCATTGTTTCTGATGAGAGGTCTGCTATTAGTCTGACGGGATATCCTTTGTAACTTGGCGTTTCTCTCTTGCCAATCTTAGTATCTTGTCTTTGACTGTAGTTTTGGTCAGTGTGGCTATAATGTGTCTTGAAAAAGATCTTCTTGGGTTGATTCTATTTGGAATAAATTTAACCAAGGAGGTAAAAGATCTCTACAATGAAACCTATAAAACATTGATGAAAGGAACTGAGGGGGACACAAGTAAATGAGAAGGAAGCCATCCTGTATTCATAGATTGGAAGAACTAATATTGTTAAAATATCCTTCCTACCCAAACTAATTTACATATGCAATGCAATTCTTTCCAAACTACCAATGACAGGGACTGGTTGGTGGTACAGTGGTAAAATGTGATGTTCTGTAAAACACCCACAACAAACAAAAACAGTCAATAGAGAAGAGGCAATCTACAGAATGGGTACACTGTTTTATATCTTGATTGTGGCAGTAGTTATACCATGTACTTGTCAAAAATCATAGAACTATACACTAAACAGAGTAATTTTATTGTATATATTTTGCTTCTCAAAGACATTTAAAAATTAAAAAAGCAGTACATCATAAAATAACTATTTGTTTCATCCAAAAATACCATTAAGAGAGTAAAGAGATAAGCCACTGACTGGTAGAAAATTAAAAGAAATAGGCCATGTATATGGAATAAGTGACAGACATACAGATCAATAATTAAAAAGCAAACAACCCAATAGAAAAGTAGGCAAAAGACTTGAGTATAAATTTTACAAAAGATATCAGAATATACTCAACATTTTTATTCTAAATGCAAATAAAAGCCATAATGAGATACCACTATTCAGTATTCAGATTAACTAAAATTACAGATTGGCAATACCAATGTTAATGAAGATGCAAAGCAATTGAAACGGCTGTAGATTTGTATAACCACTTTGAAAAATTATTTAGTGGTATTTACTTGAGCCGAACACACCTGAGCCTTATGATCCAGCAATTCTGCTCCTGTGTATCTATACCATGGAAAGGAGTGCATATGTCCTTCAAAAGACATGTTCAAGAATGTTTATAACTCCATTATCACAACAGAAAAACCTGGAAGCAATTCAAATTCCCATTAAAAGGAAAACACAAATAAATGGTGGTATATATATACAATGAAATACGATATAATACTAAAGAGCAAATGACTGTACCATGCAACAGGGATAAAACAGGTATGATGGATGTGAGAAGTAAAAAGGAGTCTAGATTATATGATTTGATTTATGTGAAGTTCAAGAATAGAGAAAATTCATTTATGGTGATGAAATCAGAATAATGATTACAGGAGGGACAGCATTTACTCAGAACAAACATGAGGGAACCTTCTGAGCTGCAGGAAACATTCTATAATATTGATCTTCACTGTGCTTACTTGTGGGCCTATCTGGTTAAAACTTCATGCAGCAGCACACTTAAGTACTGTGCATTTTACTGCATGTTATGTTTACCTTAATGTAATGTAACACAACAAAACTATTACTACAGCATAACTCCAGAACTAATGTTAGTGTGTGCAAAATTAATATAAAAGAAGTAGGAGTACAAAGACTTATCATGGCCCTTGACCCCTGTGTTTCTTGTCAGGTTGCAGATGGAGAAGCATGCATTAACTGTGCTGCCCATGATAGATCAGCCTTGGTGTCTTCTATTCCTTTGTAGTCCCAAGCTTATGCAATGTCAAAAGAAATACCTTCAAAAAAAAAAGTGAAGCAGGCAACTTTTCTCCCTATATTTTAAAACAGAGATGTTTATTTTATGCTATTAATTACTATAGTGTAACATCTCTCAGGTTATTTTTTTCTATCAAGTGGATAAAATTCTGGTTGCATTGTCCTTCTCCTACTATATCATATATCGATAAAGATCTGTGCATGTTACTGTATGCATGCTGTACCTCAACAAAGTTTGCTCTTAAAGGCCCCTGCCAGCACTACTGGGAGGCCACACCCATATAAGGGCTTCCAGGACTCATGCGCCCATGTCTGGGACACCCTCTTACGTTCAATTCTGCCACAGCAACAGCTCTTGTAAATTTCTCTGTGAGATCAGACATCAGCTCTCAATCTCTCCAACTACAGGGATTACCTACAAGGTCCTCCAAGCCATCCACAAGGCCATTTACTGGGTCTAAGAAGGAGGAAAACTCCAACCACTCCCGATCACTTTGTTGAGAGTTCACACACAGTCCAGCAAGTTCGCCTTAATATATATCCGCACAAGTCCTCTCCCCTTTTCATTTGACCTTTCTTTTTTAAAACGGGAAGTTCAACCATCTTTGAATCAGCACTGAAGGGTTATTTAATAAGCACACCCTACATTTTTGTCCAATGCTTCACTGTGATATGCAACATCCATGGTTGATTTTGGATGCCTCAATCAAAACTTCAATATTAACATCCTATTATAGTAACTTTAGGTTGAATCATATAAAATTGTTGACTATTATTGTCCTAAAAGAACTGTAATTTCATATGATTCAAACTAACAGTTTTATTCAAAACAGGCCTTTTGGAGAATCTGAACTTAAGTTGGGTTTGAACAAAAGGGTAAAGTGGATTCTTAAATGAATACCCAGGCACACACTCAAATGCCTTCAGTGAATCATCTCACCTTGGCTTTCAAATCAGCACACAACTCCTGTTGCTTTCTTCTGTCTCTAGCCAATGTGCCCTCTGCTTCATGAGCTATGCAGGCCTCTGTGAGGGTCAGCACAGCCTTCTGTATAAAGTCTCTCCTGTTCTTATTCCAATTTGATATCAGGACCCTTCGCTGCTCTCTAGCAAAGCGATATTGATCCCAATATTTCTCGTGTTCAACCTGAAAAGATAACAAATGACAAACACTTATCACTTTGAAAATGAACTTATTTTATGTCATTGTTAAAAAATAAAATAAAATAAAATTGGTTATAGCCAATGATTTTGAAACACTGGAGACTAATACCTTAAGAGTAAATATACCAACCAGGAACTAGATACCAGCTCCAGAGTTCTATACCTGTGGCTAACTGGTAACTGAGGACAGTCATTTAATGTTAATAAGTTCTGAGCTTCCTCTTATAGAAGTCAGACCAGATGACCTCTAAAACAACTTTCACTTCTAAGTGGTAATAATTCTATGAGCAGAAAGTATTATCTCCCCTTCATCTCCCCTTCATATTATTTATTACTCTGTCTTTAAATCAGTTGCGGGTTTTGTTGTTAGTTTACTCATGACGGAGAGTACATGCACACACATGCAAGCGAGACAGATAGAGAGGCACCACCAGTAGAGTCAGGTTAGGCCATGATCCCCTTTTCTCAGCTCTCCAGCGTGTTAGAGCTTGAGCAAGTGTGCACACAACCAGTGTGTTTCAGGTGGACCGGGCTGAGGGTCCAAACCTCAGGCTGGCCGTGTGGATTCCAGTGCTTTACTTCAGTATGCTGCCAGCTGCACCACCACGGCTGGGCCCAGTAGTGATATCAAGTGTTTCAGATAGACAACATGCTAATAAGCATAAAAATTGCTACAATAATCCTGAAAACTCAGTTTTGCCCGTAATTACTGAAATGCTCAGATGTTAGGATGAGTGAAGTTAAAGTAATTACAGCAATGACTCTGAGCCCTCCCAACTCCCCACTGCTTAGGGATGTGACATTCTCACATCGGCAGCCGTGGCTCCTTCTGGCAGTGAATCTCAACCAGGGGAAGTATCAGGGACTTGGGGGAACAGGAAGGGGGAGAACACAAGCAGTCAGAAAATTCTCGGCAGCTGATTCGGAAATGTTCCTCATGTAAAGGTATGTCTTCTGAAGTCGAGAGTCACTGATCTAAATTATTTTTTATTTTGCTACTAAAGACTGTACCCCTCAATTTGATACATTATTTAATCCCTAAGTCATGTGAGAAAAGAAGCTAGCAAGCAGGATAAGGGAGGTCCCACTTAGAATAATACCTTAGCTATGGTTTATTAGGTACACAATAAACAGAATATGATATCACTTAAACCAAGTGTTAGAAACTAAAATCTGTTCTGTAAACTTCTTAGCTTTAGTCCATAAAGCCAAAAATATGCTTAACATCTGTCAAATATTAAGAAAGCATATACCATGCAGAAATGCATACTAATCAGTGCAACGTAAAAAGAAAATGTAAGGGGCTGGACACGGGTGCAGCCGTAAAACTCGCTCTGCAAGACAGCCCCACATGGGAAGGCTGCCAGTTCACATGCCAAGACCTCTCTGAGTATCCAGAGCACAACTATGCCCAAGAGCCAGGCTAGCTGAAGCAGGCGTGGATCATAGCATTAACACTCTCTTGGGAGTGCTGTATCACTCTTTGTTTCTCACTCATGGAATAAACTTTTTTAAAAAGTAAACATAACAATCTTTATAGGTCAAGAGTGGCAAAATAGGAAACCAGCGGTTAGCATAATGGCTATGTCACTGGACTCCCACTTAGTCGACTGCAGTTTGCATCCCAGACCCGGTGGCTTAAAACTCACACCGGGCGCGTGTGCGTGTGTGCCCAAGATCGCAAGAGGAGAATGGAGGAGAAGGGATTGTGGCATGACCATCCCCCCTGGGAGGTGATTTCTCACTTTCTGTCTCTATGTCCCTCTCTGTCTGTCTGGCGAGTGCACATGCCTTATAGCAAAAACCTCTCAAAAAAAAAAAAAAAAAAAAGAGTGGCAAAATATAAAACTCTACAAAGGTAAAAATGACAGCTGGTCTCAGAAGTCATCGGAATCACGAGGAAATAAAAAGATCAAATTTAATAAATTAAATTTTCATTTTAAAAAATTCAGAGTTTATTCCTGTCCTGTCCAAGAAAAAAATAGCTTGTGTAGTGGTATGCTCCTGTAGTCCCAACTGGGAGGCAGAGGCAAGAGAATCCCATCTTTAAAATAAAAAATAAAATAAAATAGAAATAAAGAACCAAACAGTAATTTTCAAGTGTCTTGCAAGGCAAATAGCAGTGGGTGTTTGGGCTCTAAACTGGGCCCATCTGTCTTACAGCCCTTCTAGCAGAGTTCCAGCAGAGGGCTGGTGGAGTGCAGCTAGGGTGGGGTTGCAAGAACTGAGGTGGGGCAGGCTCTGTGGATGAAGTAGCAGACACTCCACTTTCAAGCAAGACTCAGAGACAGCAGGGGAGTGGGTGACCAACTGTACAGACACCTGGGATCAAATGCAAGCAGAGCAGTCCTAGGAGGCATAGTGGAGATCTCTGTAGCAAAAAGGAACCGGATGGGTCTGTGATGCCAGAGAAATCCTCCACCCTCTTGTGGACTGCACATACTTGAAAAACGACTCACCCAAACTTTCAACCTATAGCTCTATTATTTTCTTTTAGGGAAAATATTTTTTGGAGCACCATTTACAATATGTATCTTGTGGGCCAGCAGATGTCATGGACGTTCAGGTGGCTGGATCTCACATGGCTGACTGCATGGTTCCAGTCCTAGACTTAGCAGCTAGAAACACACATGGCTTGAAAAGCACTCTGAGCCCATGTGAATGCATGCCCAAAATCCCAAGAGGAGAATGGAGGAGAAGGGATTGCAACAAAACTATCCTCCTGATGGAGTGCTTTCTCACACTCTCTCTCTGTCACTCTCTCCCCAATTTCCCTCTCCCTCCCCTCTTTCTCTCTCCCTTCCTCTCTCCAGCATCTTATACCCTATAGAAAAAAATAATAAACTAAAAAAATTGCTTAACAATTATATTTTCTTTCTTTTTTTTTTTTTGAGAGGTTTTTGCTATAGGGTGCGTGTACTTGCCAGACAGACAGAGAGAGATAGAGAGATAGTAAGTGAGAAATCACCACCTAGGGGGGATGGCCATGCCGCAATCCCTTCTCCTCCATTCTCCTCTCGGGATCTTGGGCACACACACACATGCGCCCGGCGTGAGTTTAAGCCACCGGGTTTGGGACACGAACTGCAGTTGACTACATAGGACTCCAGCGACATAGCCATTTCGCTAACTGCTGGTCCCCGACAATTATAGAAAAATAAAACAAGTGAATTTGTCAGTGTGTATGTAATAGGCTCCAGCACTCACCAAATCATGCCTGGATTTGTGAGGGAGATATCTTTGCAACATGTCTAGGTACAGTGTCCTTCTGCCAGCGAGATATCCAGGATACTGATCCAAAACAGCCTGATAAATCCAGCGGTCTTCTTCACTTAACTGGAAGTTTCTGAAAGCAATAATAATGTTATAACATATGTTAAGCAACCGTGCTGTTTGACAGACTTCAAACTGTTCGAGTTCTAAGCAAATGATAATAATTACATAGAATGAGATTTGTGTGTGTGTGTGTGTGTGTGTGTGTGTGTGTTATTTAATATAGTAGTCAAATTTAATATCTGTTACAAAAAAGGTTTTAAATTCTAATACAAATCTAATACTTTATTTTGTCTTGCCATGAGTTTCAGTCATAATCTGAAGAACTTTTCAAGACATAATATTTTAGAAAATATTTATTCTATGTTACCTATAACAATATTTTTAAAATCATGATCAATGAATGAAATAAAAAAAGCTTTGGAGAATAAATAAGCAACATATAGATTAAAAATAGAATTTTACTTATTTAACAAAGTTCCCCACGTCTAGGCTGGAGGGATATACAAATAGAAACAGTTAAATGGACATTTACAGAAAGAAAAATATAGACAGGCTCTGGAAAGAACTTACTTACGACCTGAATTTAAAGGTAAGCCTAAAATTATCTTTTACTTTATCTTGTTTATTTCTTGCTTCATGAGGATAATGCTGGATATTGGTATCATGGCATTGGATTTCAGATAACTGAATATATCATTTGCAAATAGGATCCCTTCAAGTCACTTTCCCAATAACATGTCCACTCTTCTTTAAAATGTCTAGCTGGTTTCTGTATCCTCCTAGATGCCAGACTGTTTTGTATTCTATACCAAGTATTGGCAATGTCTTATGCAGAGTAAAAGGTTGCAATATCAACTTGAACTCTAAACTGAGTTAATGTCATTTTATATTCCAAGTTTATTTGCATGTTATTATTCCTCCTTAATAAATTAGAATAATCAAATATAGATGTAATCAAAGGGATTATTATTAGAAATGAGTATCTCTTTGATCCAAGATGGAGACTTGCCATTGTTTATTTCTACTAGATTAATGGTCTTACACTTTAAAGTTAATTGTGCAATTCAAAGAATTTTTCATATGTCTCCTATGCCCCTGAAAAACTTTTGACAATTGAAAATAGAATAAATTACCTTTAAATTAGTGGCACTAATGGGAATTCCACTGTTTCATACATGGTTACCTAGTTTCTGTAAGGCATTTCATTGTTTTGGTAAGTAGCAAGAAAGAGAAAAAATATTTTTCAAAGAAAATCCTCTTTGCCTACTTAATAATGGGAAGAAAAAGAATTGGAGGTATTCTATCAGGAAGAAGAAAACTACACAGTCTTTCTGTATGACATGATATCTATTACAAAGAAAGAATTCGAGATGAATCGGTGCATTGAACACTCAAGTATTTGGGTCCTACCTGAACCAGTTAGACAAAGGCTTCTGCAAATAAGGCATTTCAAACAGGAGTATTAAGCCAGGACAAAGACTTGCCTGAGTGTATTTGGTATTTTAAACCCTCTGGTTTTTATTGACAACATCTTAGGCCCTCTCTAGAGGAACCTATTTCCATTCATGTTACCATTCTAATAGCGGAGTTAGCCACAGAAATTCTCTAGTACTACATCACTAGCAACATAAAAGAGTAGAACTAAAACACACATACTCTTTAATCTCTTTAACTTGTTTCTACAATCAAAGGGTCTTGAGCATGGTTTGAATTTCCACCTTTATTTGATTACAAATGTGAATATGTGGGTGTGTACATCCTAGGGAGAGAGAAATGGAAGAATTTATGCCCAATAAGTTCTCTGTTCTTTTAAATTGTCATTCATCTATATAATGAATGTTGGTGCCACGCCCAGGTTGCCTTTATTAGATGGACTTCCCATTACCAAGATGTAATTTTGGCTCACAACTCACAGATGCTCCTCCCTTTGGAAAAGTGCCCCTGGGTCAACTGGGAACCGCCTCTCCAGGAGGCTACCCTCACAGCCTCTTTCCAAGGCCTGCCACAAGCAGTGACTCACCGGCTTGAGGTACCAGAAGGCTAGCCCACTTGCCTCCTGAGGAGACCGACTCTGGAAACCCTTTGCACTCCAAGGTCTCACCATGGACACAAATTATGGCCAGCCTCCACCAAAGACCCCTCGTTTAGATGCTTTCCCTCTCTGATTCTGCTTCCTTCACCTCTCTTCTCCTAAGAGCACCCCCAACTACTCACTTGTTCTAGGAATTCCTGTCTCAGCTTTGTTACTGCAGAACCCAACCTAAAATAATCTACAAGCAACTGTACCCACAATTTTCAACGATAGTTTAACTCTTTGGTGAATGCAGAAGAACTTTAAATGAATTGCTTTGATGATCTTTCTTACTGAATGGTGGTACAGAACTGTGGCTGTCCTCAAAGAGAAAGTGCAAATGGCAGACATTTACAAAAATGCTTTTCAAATAGAAGCATGCATTACTGTAAAAGTCTACATTGCTATAAACAAAGATAGCAGTAGGAGAATTTGTGGCTCTCAGTGCATTTTTACACATTGTGTGAATATATTAATTAGGTGCCACTTTAAAGACATTAAAACCCTTAAACATATGAAGTAATTATAAAACATTAAAACCAGATATCTCAAACCAAGTATTTCATGAACAGTGATTGTATCTGTTTTGATCTTCAAGTTGATTTTAAAAGCCTCACTTCCCAATAGCTTTTTCTTGTTACCACAATTATGTAAAGTATAAGTCATTCATCCATTACATGTAGAATAAAAATGAGAAAAAAGCTTAAAGGAGATGATATACAAATACTCACAATATTATTATTTTTAGAGTATTTATAGCAGTTCCCAGAGCAGCAGGCTTAAATCTTGAGGCAAATATTCACATCAGCAACAATAATAGCATGGTCATACATCTCCACAAGAATGCTGTTTGTGAAGCAAGGAGAAAATTTCCACCACTATATACACTACATACAGAAAGAGCCTTTGGATAGTAGAAAGTATAAAAGGAATATTCAAATAGCCTCTTTGCAATAACAACGTAGACATTTTCTACACACATTACTTTTTACCCTCCAAAATAAAATCACATTTAATATATCTGCATTTCGGGCTGACTCTGCAATGTAGTGGTAATCACTGATCAAGAGAAACTGGAGCTGGCTCGGTGGCCTGGTGGTTAAAGCAGCTGGATCACACACGGCCAGCCAAGTGGTTTGAGTCTTACACTCGGTGGCTTGAGAAACATTCTGGGCACATGTGCACGTGTGCCCATATCCTCAAGTGCGCGAGAAGCAGAGGAGAAAGGATTGCAGCATGACCATTCCTTATAAGGGTTGCTTTCTCCTCTTCCTCTTTCTCTCTTTCTGGTGAACACAAGATCCTCTAACAAAGAAGTAAGTTAAAAAAGAGAAGCTGAATCCCCCATGGCTGGCAGTGGTTCCAATATCCAGCAGTGTTAGCCTGGAACATGCCAGCCATATGTAGGAGTGTGGAGAACTGGAGGGGAGGAGCAAGAGGTGATCAGACCTATGGAGGATACTCCTGTCTCAAGCTTTTTCTCACTCTCAAGTGCTCTTTATTTTTCTTTATGAATAAAGAAAAAAATCAAATATATGTATATCTGCATTTCTAAATTTAAATCTGGACATGTATCTTTCCTACACCCACTTTGTATGGAAAAATCCCTTTATAAAATAGCTGAGACTAATATTAGCTTTACCTTTTGATGTTCTTGTGTAACTTAACTGTTTGGCTGGTGATTATGAGGATAGAACGAGCGAAATTATGCAGATAGTGAAAATATTCTGATCTCTTACCTGCTTTTCTGATTTGTACAATGACTTTATAATTAATTTTTTCAGAATTAATTCTATTTATTTATTATTATTATTATTTTAATTTGCTATAGGGCACATATGCTCACCAGAGAGAGAGACAGAGAGAGAGGAAGTGAGAAGTGAGAAAGCAAACCATCAGCTCAGGGACTCAAACTGTGGTCAACTATGTAAGAGTCCACCTTCTGGCCTCTTAAAGAAAATTGAAAAGAAACATTGCAATTATCTTAAACTTCGGTAGTTTAAAAAATATCTTTAGGGGCCAGCAGATAGTGTGGTGGTTAAAGTGCTAGATGACTACATGGCCGACTATGTTTAAGTCCCAGACCTAGCAGCTTGAAAATCATGAAGGGGTGTATATGCAAGAATACCCCAAATCCCAAGAAGAGAGAACAGAGGAGAAGAGATTGTGGCATTTGTAATTTCTCACTTCCTCTCTCTCTGTCTCTCTTCCTCTCTCCAGGGAGCACATGTGCCCTGTGTCAAAAACCTTAAAAAAAGTCTTTAGACAAAAAAAAAAAAAAAAGAACACACAACTCTGCTATTTCTATTCTTTTTGTCCATTCAGATTTTCTAATTTAAGTGCTTTATCATAGCACACCAAGATTTTACAGTTTGCAGATTTACTGAACACTTCTACCACATGGGGAAATCTCCACCTGCAGAGGGATGAGATGTTTAGCAGTCGATCTGCACTCACCGTGGCCCACCCATAAATATCAACGTCCATACATGTCATTGCATTGAAATTCCCAGGAAGTAAGATAAAATAGGTAACTCAGAAAGCAAGGACGATGGTGCTGTGAAAAGTCAAGCTCATCCTGGCCAATGAGCGCCCTAATTCTACCTCCTCCCTAGTCGTTCCAAAAATCCTAAATTGACTCACAGTTGGCTACTAGTTTTCATTATAGACATATTGTTTGAAACACTTCCTGCACCGTCTGGTTCCACGGCATCAAAATACATTTGGGAGTGGGGAGGGAGATTGGTAGCAAATAAGATACAAAAGCATAACAAGTACTTAAATGAGTAAGTCTATGAAGTGTGTTTACAAGCTAGCTGAAAGCTGTTTGATATTTTCTCAGAGTGCAGGGAGTTTTCCAAGCAAAATGGTAATTAGTGGGTCCTGAAGTTAGCTGATAGTTTTCAGCATCTGACATTGGCAAATGACCATAGTGAAACTGGCTTAAAGAAAAATTCTTATCTCTTAAAGTGTAACAGTGTTGGGGACATCTAGTGCTCCCGTACTCAGAAGTAGGGTTGCTGTGAGAGACTGGTGGATTAATGAGGATAAAAGATAGCTCTGTCACATCCCCTGGTCTGGCAGCATCAGGTCTGATCCTCTGGAAAACACAGCTCTGCTTCACTGTTCAATGTTGTCTTTCCAAATCAGACCCATCCAAATGCTCAGTCTAGTCGGTCTGTTTCATGAAATGGTTTCTTTATTCTCCAACCACTCCACCTCAGGTTCACTGCCCAAATGTAAATCTATCTTTGAGTATCAGCCTGGTTGCCAGAAGGTTCACTGGTCCCAGACCCATTTCTGACCGATAAGACTCTGCTCCTCGGATCTTCTCCAGGTCTCTTCTCTTCCCAGGCGGATTATTCTTGCTAGTTCTCATCTCCAGGGTCCCTGGGCCTCACCAGTCTACCACTCAGCACAGAGCTACAACCAGAAAAAAAGGAGACTCCTAGGAGCCTGGTCAAAATCAATCAAAGAATCAGAAATTTTAAAAAGTACCCCAAGGTAAAGCCAGAACTTGCACCAGTATCCAAAGCCTCATTCTTCTGAGGGTGTCAGGGAAGTGAAAATATGACAGGCAGAAGTGCTGACTGCCTAATTTCTTATAGGAGGGATTGGTGATGGGAATCTGGTCAGAAGAAGATGATAGTGATTTATCTGAAGTTGTATTTTCTAAATTGCAAGCAAATTGCTTTTACTTAGATATTTTTAATTTGAATTTTTTTAGAGTTTACTTTTTCTCCCATGAGTAAGAAAGACAGCACCCCCAACAGGTTCTTGACACTATGATTCCCTCCCAGCTTCAGCTACCCCTGGACACGCTTGTGCTTAGCTTACTCAGAGATGTCTTTTGACACAAATCCAGAACCTTCCCATTTGGGCCACTCACACAGGGTACCACATTTTGTAGCTGTGCCCCGTAGATGTTTTTTGAAGAGTAGTTTGCATAGAAAGCTCAATTTTTACCTAGTATATATATTTTTGGAGATAGTGTAGTGGAGATGATAGCAAGCTTCCTAAACTTCTCTTTGTCTCCTAAATCCATCCACCACTAATCTTACAAGACATTGCCATTTCTCTTTGAAGTAATATGATTAAAGATAAAAGAGCCTTTTAAAATGAAATATAATTGCTCACCACCCATATGCTAGTTTTTAGTAATTATATTCATTATAAGAAGGAACAGGTAACGATAGTAGATACCCTACCCGTGCTCCTGCCTACAAGAATTCTGATTTAATTCAGGACCTACCCTTTTTCCTCAAACACATTTTTCAGGGAAAGCAAGCCCTGACTTGAGCCCTGGAAGTGAAGCTTGATCATCTTAAGTCATTCACAAGTGAACATTCATAAACTTTCTGTCCTTCTTGCCTGTGTTTAGCGTGAGCAAGAACATTAAACCCAGTCTGGTCAACGAGATGTAAGAAGTCAGGGGGTAAAGGTTTCCCAGTTCCTAAAAAGAGTCACAAAGAAAAAAAAAGATCCTTTTCTGCTCTGGATGTTGTTACATGGGACAGCTGCTATCACCTGGCAGGAAGTCATCCAACCTGCCTGAAGGAAGGGCAAGAGAATGTAGAAAAATACATCTAACTCTACCTGTGGACTTCTTGTTAAATAAGACATTGCTTTGTTATTTAAGGTGCTTTGAGCTGGGTCAGGTATTCTCCCATAGCTAGATATCCTAATTGATAGCTACCTGAACAAAGAAAAAATAACTTTTAGTTTGTTTTAGGGAGGGTGTGATCACCAGAGAGAGACAAAAAGAGAGAGAGAGATCACTTCTCCTCCACTCTCCTCTAGGGATTTTGGGCACACATGTGCCTGCACTTGGCATGTTTTTCAAGCCACTGGGTCCAGGACTCAGACTCCACTGTTGGCCATATGGGATCCAGCACTTTAACCACCATGTCACCTAGCTGGCTCTGAAATACCACATTTTTAAAAAAAAAAAAGAATTATTTTATTTGACCAGAGAGGGACAGAGAGAGAGAGAGAGAGGGTGGGAGAGAGAGAGAGAGAAATTAAAAAAACAAACCACAGGTCCAGAACTCGAATCATGGTTGGCCATGTGGGAGTCCAGCCCTTTAAACCATCATACCACCTGCTGACCCTGAAAAATTACTTTTTAAATGTGGCTTCCTAATATTGCTTTGCAAGGAAAGTATTATGGTGGGAACTAGAAATGAAAGAGAAGCAGACCCAGTATTGCCTGAGACTGAGATCTAAAACAATACCTTTCAGCCAACTGGAAACAGACAAATTTCCAGCACCAAAGACCAGTTTCAAGAGAAAATAGAACAAAAAACACCTCAAAGTCAAATGAATGGAATCATTGAAAGCAAAGATATCTACAAATACTTTGTTTGCTATCATTTTATAAAAAAAAAAATCTATACTGCACTAAAATCTATCTCCATGTTACCATTTTATTCTTTACATTGTGAACATTTTTAATTGCAGTAAGTTTTAATTTAACCAAATTACTTTATGGAGAGTATTCTCAAAAGATTGCAGAAAAAATATTTAAAGTACAATTTTTTTTAAAACAAAAAAACTTGAAATCCATGTGTAGTTATTTCATAAATAAAGTTTTTTCCAAGAACTTTTTGGAAATCCCACCTGTAGACATGATTCTGTTTTCTAGGTCCAAAAATAAAAATAATAAAACTAGCCTACTTCTTTGGGATAGTATGAGGAAAAACTTAATTAACCACTATGAAAACAAAAATTTGCCATGTAAAAACACTAAAATACCAGATTAAGCCAACTACCAATAAATGATTAAGAAATTATAAAAATAGATTAGAAAAGTGATGGTTTATTTTTCTTGGTGTGTTAGTTTTTGGACAGTAATAATCATTAACTTTATGCTCTTTTATAGGCAATAATATAAATATACATAGCATGAATGCAGTAATTGTCATTTCTTAGATTAGTGCTTCTGCATACTACAGGATTTAACGATGTAATTTCTATAAAAGATCATATTTTACCCAGAGTTGAATTTCAAAGTACAAGGAGTGGGGAAAATTTGTTGTGAGCAATTGATTTAATACATGAAATAAGGATTATAATTCTACAATTCTTCTCATGTCAAAATTTGATGATCTTGTCCATTGAAATTTTAATCTTATCTTTGTTTATAGCTACACATATTTTAATTTTTTAAGAACAAATTTTACCTGAATTTATCCAGTTTTAAAAATTACATATAGGAACTGTCCTGGACTATTTTCTCTAATGTGAATTACTCAAGATTAAATTGATTTCACACCTCATGAACAGCAGAAATCTTTCGTAAATGACTCATGCCCCTTTATCCTATATAACCCATATTTTCAGTCTCCCAAAGTATCAAAAATTTAGCCTCATGTAACAACAACAAAAAAAACTGGATTTGCCTTTGTTTCAAAAAAACTGTATACCTGATAGGTAATAAAGATGAAATGGATATAAAGCTAGCCCTAGAAGGCAACATTCAAGAGTGTCTAATTTCACATAATATTCTTTTTAAAATATTTGAAATAGGGACCAGCAGTTAGTGTAATGGCTATGTCGCTGGACTCCCATGTAGTCAACCACGGTTTGTATCCCGGATCCGGTGGCTTAAAACTCATGCTGGGCGCATGTGCGTGTGTGCCCAAGATCCCGAGAGGAGGATGGAGGAGAAGGGATTGTGGCGTGGCCATCCCCCCTAGGGGGTGATTTCTCACTTTCTGTTTCTCTGTCTGGCGAGCACACGCGCCCTATGACAAAAACCTCTCCAAAAAAAAAAAAAAGATTAAAAAAAAAGAAATGTAGCCTCATGTAACATCACATGTGCAGTCTCTAGTAGAAACAACTCATCAAAAAAGCAGGTATAGACTGCAGAAAAACTAACCATGACGACTTTTGAATCTGTAATTTATTGCCACTATTAGTAGATATATCTTTTGCAAGCGTATAAGTATATATAGTTAAACAAAGACAAACTCTAAGATTATATTTTAGGGTATCCTGTAGAAATTGGGCCCATTTTTTTTCCTTGGTAAAATGCATTCCACCACAGCCAAGAGAATTTTAAGTATATTTTATTTACACAACAAACCCAAAATATGTTGAATAGTCGTGAAGTGTGTTTTTGGTTCAAAAAAGAATATAAAGGGGCCAGTAGGTAGTATGGTAGTTAAGGCACTAGACTCCCATATGTCTGACCATGGTTCAAGTCTCAGACCAGGCAGCTTGAAAATCATGCCTGGCACATATATATGTGCGCCCAGAATCTCAAGAGGAACATGGAGAAGAAGGGACTGCGGTGTGGCTATTCTCCTTGAGGGGAGGGGATTCTCACTTTTCTTTTCATTGTCTTTCTATCTCTCTGCATGTGCCCTATGGGAAGGAAGGAAGGAAGGAAGGAAGGAAGGAAGGAAGGAAGGAAGGAAGGAAGAAGGAAGGAAAGAAAGAAAGAAAGAAAGAAAGAAAGAAAGAAAGAAAGAAAGAAAGAAAGAAAGAAAGAAAGACAATAAAGATGTAAAGTCATGAAGTAGTTTAATGTGACATCTTTAAGAGCAAGCTACTAAAGACATATGACAACAAATAAAACTGTTGTCTGCAACTATTATACACCCACTTTCAACAAATCCAAATTACAACATCAGGTTGAGCAATCATGCTGGAATGTGGCAGGAGAAAGTGGGGCTGGTAGTGGCTGGAATGTTGGTTGAGTGGGTCATCTAACCAAAGTGACTAAGCGAATACTAGAAGATCAAACAATTATGCCTGTTTCTGCCAAATTCTCCCCTTATTAATCACACATGGGCACCCACTTGGCACACAAGCAACCCAGACCAAAAATGTAGAACCTGAGACTAGACATGCCCAGGCACTGAAACTTTCAAGCAGTCCTGAGACTACAATTTCAGAGAAATAATGCCACCTGGTAATTAAGGCTCCAGTGTTTTAATTTATTGTGGCTTCATCAAGTAAGCAAATGTCAGTTATTTATTAAGCTCTTTTCCTCCCTTTTTTCAATCTTCTATCATTTAACAATAGTCAAATATGTATGCATTTGTTTATTTCAAATTTTTTTTTGGAGAGGTTTTTGTCATAGGGTGCGTGCGCTCGCCAGACAGAGAGAGAGATAGAGAGACAGGAAGTGAGAAATCCCCCCCCCAGGGGGGATGGCCATGCCGCAATCCCTTCTCCTCCATTCTCCTCTCGGGATCTTGGGCACGCACACACACGCGCCTGGCATGAGTTTAAGCCACCGGGTCCGGGACTCGAACCGCAGTCAACTACATAGTCATTACACTAACTGCTGGTCCCGTAACATTATCTTCTCAGATTCATACATATTGACACGAATGGCAGGGATTTTGTTTTATTTTGTGACTGGATGATAGTCCATTATTATATACAACACAATTTTTCAGCCATTCATGTGTTGATGTACCTAGGCTGCTTCCATATCTTGGTTATCATGGTGTTTGAATAAACATGGGAGTGCAGAAATCTCTCAGACATACTGATTTCCTATCCTTTGTGTATATACCCAGTAGTGAGAATGCTGGATCATATGGTAGCTAAAGTTTTAGGGTTTTTTTTTTTTTTTTTGACTCTCCATACTGTTTTTCATAACGGATTTACTTACCAATTGTATATAAGAGTTCTTCCTATGCATCCTTATCACTACTTGTTGGGGTTTGTTTGTTTTGTCTTTTTTTGTTTAACTGCCAGAGGTGTGTGTACTTGCCAGAAACAGAAAGAGAGGAGAAATCACCCTCCAGTAGCCTATGATCACATCACAGTCCCTTCTCCATTTCACTATTCTGTTGGGATTTTGGAACTACATGCACCTGGCAGGTTTTTTAAGCCAAAAGGTTCAGGATTCAACCATGGTCAGCCATGTGAAATCTCATAACCACTAGGCTGTGGATCTGCCCCTAAAGTTTTGATAATAGTCATTCTAACTGGGCTGACATAGCTTCTCATTATGGCTTTGATTTACATTTTTTCTGATGATTAGCAATGGTGAGCACATTTTTAATGTACTTAGGCATTTGGATGTTTTGGATGTTTTCTTTGGAGAAATGTCTATTCAGATCATTTGTCCATTTTTAAATTAATATTTGTGTGTGTAGTCATCAAATTATTTTATTTGTGTTTTTGCAGTTGAGGTGTTCGTATTCCTTTTCTATTCTGGATATTAATTCACTGTCAGATGAATATTTGCAAGTATCTTTTATTTTATTTGTTATAGGATGCATGTTCCCACCAAAGAGAGAGAAAAAGAGAGGAAAAGCAAGAAAACATCCTCAGGGGAGATGGCCACACCACAATCCTTTCTCCTCTATTCTTCTTTTGAGATTTTAGGCATGCACATACACATGCCTAGTGTGTTTTTCAAGCCACTAGGTCTGGGATTCAAAAACCTCAGTGAGCCATTTGGGACTGAGTTTAGGGTCAGCAATCCTAACCATCATGCCACTGGCTTGCCTTGCAAATGTCTTCCATTCTGTGGTTGTATTGTCACTCTACGGAATGACGGAATGTTTTCTTTCTTTTTTTTTTTTTAGGAACTATTTTATTTAACTTTATTTACTTATTTATTTTAATTTGACCAGAGAGAGACAGAGAGAGGCAAGAGAAAGGGAAGAGAGAGAGAGAAAGTGAGAAAGTAAGCCACCAGGTCTGAGACTCCAACTGCAGTCAGCCATGTGGGAGTCAAGCACTCTATGGCTTTGATTTACATTTTTTCTGATGATTAGCAATGGTGAGCACATTTTTAATGTACTTAGGCATTTGGATGTTTTGGATGTTTTCTTAAATGTCTATTCAGATCATTTGTCCATTTTTAAATTAATATTTGTGTGTGTAGTCATCAAATTATTTTATTTGTGTTTTTGCAGTTGAGGTGTTCGTATTCCTTTTCTATTCTGGATATTAATTCACTGTCAGATGAATATTTGCAAGTATCTTTTATTTTATTTGTTATAGGATGCATGTTCCCACCAAAGAGAGAGAAAAAGAGAGGAAAAGCAAGAAAACATCCTCAGGGGAGATGGCCACACCACAATCCTTTCTCCTCTATTCTTCTTTTGAGATTTTAGGCATGCACATACACATGCCTAGTGTGTTTTTCAAGCCACTAGGTCTGGGATTCAAAAACCTCAGTGAGCCATTTGGGACTGAGTTTAGGGTCAGCAATCCTAACCATCATGCCACTGGCTTGCCTTGCAAATGTCTTCCATTCTGTGGTTGTATTGTCACTCTACGGAATGACGGAATGTTTTCTTTCTTTTTTTTTTTTTAGGAACTATTTTATTTAACTTTATTTACTTATTTATTTTAATTTGACCAGAGAGAGACAGAGAGAGGCAAGAGAAAGGGAAGAGAGAGAGAGAAAGTGAGAAAGTAAGCCACCAGGTCTGAGACTCCAACTGCAGTCAGCCATGTGGGAGTCAAGCACTCTTAACCACCATGCTACCTGCCGGCCCCCATGGAATGTTTTCTTTCTGAGACAGAAGCTTTTTAGCTTTTTACTCTTATTGTCTATTTTTGCTTTAGTCTGTGCTTTTGAGGTCTTATTCATAAATCTCTTTGCCTATACCAATATCCTAGAGTCTGTTCTCTATGTTTTCTTCCACTATTCTCATAGTCTCAGACCATACATTTAAACGAATATAAAAATATGGAATAAATAATTGTCTAAATAGGAAGTGAGTTGTCTAAAATAGGAAGTGAGTTAAATTTGTGTGGTGCAGCCATATATTATAAAATTATGTATCTAATTTATAAAATTACAAAAGAATGTTTATGACCTAAAGCAGAATAAATTACATATTTATTGAAAAAAATTTACATTTGCCATGATTAAAAAGAGGAAAAACAGTAGATATGTGTACATCATTTTTTTATTTTTTAAAACGTGTCTATCTGAAATATGCAAAATGTTACCAGGGATATCTCTAGGGGCTGAAAATTTATATTAACTGTTAGCTTCTCTTTACCTCTACTTCTAATTTTTCTTCTCCAATGGGTCTAATTATTTCTGCATAAAGAGAAAAACATGTAAAAGGTAAAGCCTACGGGGTCCTAAATATTTACCTTGAAAGTTACTAACAAGTAGGGTTAATTAAAATAATTTAGTTAAAAAATATGAAATTATGGGCACTTGCAATATAACTAGAGAAGAGCAAGAGTGTTAAAATCATTATAGATTTTAAATAACATTCAGATTTAGATCTCACAAAGTAATAGAATATTAATTATGAACCAACATTATAAGATTTAATATACCTATCAAGCAATAAAGTAGAAATTACTTGCTATTGCTCTATAGCTTTTACCACATATCGACTTCAGATCTGACATAGCTAAATGGAGCATCAGACAATTATGTCTCATCTATATGATTAATTTATCCAAATGTTAGGAAATTAAAGCCACAATCTCATCTGAGTCTAAAACAAGCAATTAAACTTGTCTTCATGTTACTAATGAAATGCAGCTCCAATAGAATGTAAGTAGCTTCACAAACAAACTGAATAAAAAAAGAGGTTTAATTGTCATAAAATTGTTTTTAAAATGTGTTTTAATAAAAGATAATATCTTTTAAAGCTGTGCTGTCCAAGATGTTAGCCAGTAGCCATGTGGCTTAAAATACAGCTTGACCAAGATTAAGTTGTGTTGTAAGAATAAAATGCAGACAGATTTCAAATACTTTATATAAAAAAGGCTGTAAAATATTTCAGTAATAATTTTAAAATGCTGCTTGTATGTTTAAATAATATTTTAGAAATATTGAGTTAAATATACTTTAAAATAAATTATACCTTTTTCTTTTTAATGTTTTAACATAGCTATTTAAAATTTAAAATTACATCTGTGACTTACATCTATGACTCACATCATATTTCTATTACATAGCATGGGTCTAGTACTCAATCTGATTTACTACATCCTGGAACATGCAAATGCCTGAAGCAGCGTGGTGGGAGGGTAAAACTTTCTCTTCAGATGGACAGAGGAAACTATCTTTCACTTAGTTATTTATCAGTTCAGAAACTATAGGGGAACTGTTCACTTTCCTTTGAGCTACAGTTTCTTCATCTTTAAAACAAAGCTTATTTTTAAAGAATTTTTCATTTAATTTATTCTTATTTTTTAAAATTTGACCAGAGAGAGAGAGAAAGTGAGAAAGTAAGACACCAGGTCTAGGACTACAGCTGTGGTCGGCCAAGTGGGAGTTCAGTGCCTTTACCACCATGCCACCTGCTGACCCCTAAAATAAAGTTTTTGAAAAAAGTTTGTGTTATTTCCTTCATGAGAAAGAGAGAGAGTAATCCTTCAGAGGGTCCTCCTGTCACGATCCTACTCCCAGCCTTACAGCCAACCAGGATCACGGGTGCACCCATAGCGCACCCAGCATGTTTAGGTAGATCTTTGTATGCAAACCTGGAGCCTACAATAAGGCCCCCAGCATTGTTCAGAAGCTCTTCTATTGCCTGTACCACTCTAGCTAGTTGTGTAAAATAGAGCTTTGTAAATGGAGTAAACTGAGGATTAAAGTCAAGTGTACTTGGACCAGTAGATGGTGTAATGGTTGCATTGCTGGACTCCTAAGTAGTAGACCACAGTTTGAGTTCCAGACCTGGTGACTTAAAACTCACACTAGACGCATGTGAGTGCATGCCCAAGATCCCAAGAGGGGAAAGAAGGTGAAGGGACTGAGGTGTGGCCATCGCCCCTGGGAGGTGATTTCTTGCTTTCTGTCTCTCTGTCTCTCTGGTGAGTGTATGTGCCCTATAGTAAAAATCTCTTGAAAAAAATATCAAGTGTACTTTTTAGGTTGTAATATGTCTTTGTATCAATGAGACTCTTAACCTTTTTACTTATTTTTTAAAACTTTATTTTTGCTTTACAAAAAAACTATCAAAACTATTTATAAATTTATCTCCAGGGATAACTACTGTTGTTTATTTGAATGGATATGCTGGAAGCCTGTGTGTGTGTGTACCCAAAATCCTGAGAGGAAAATAGAAGAGAAGGAAACAGCGTGACCATCCCCACTGGCAGGTGATTTCTCACTTTCCCACTCTCTGTCTTTATCTTTGTCTCAATCTCTGGTGAGAATACACAACCAATGACAAAAAATTTGGTGGATAACCTTCCAGTCCTTTCTCTATAGCTACATAGATGCAGATGTAACACTTTCAGAAGGAAAGAAAAATAATAGAATTCGTGTATAAAAACTATTGGGTTGTTGGAAAAGCCATGATGTATTCTTGCATAGAAAAAAATACATCAGGACCAGCAGATGGCTTTAGTAGTTATGTCACTGGACTCCCACCTGATCAACCACAGTCTGAGTCCTGGACCTGGTGGTTTCAAAGTCACGTTGGTGGCATGTGCGTGAATGACGAAGATCCCAGGAGAAGGAAGGAGGAAGGTTGTGGTGTGGCTATTCTCCCTGGGAGGTGATTTCTCCCTTTCTGTTTCAATGTCTCTCTCTGCCTTTTCAGCGAGTACACGCACCCTACGGCAAAATTCTCTCCAAAAAAGAAAAGATTGCGTCATGACTTTTATAACCCAATATTTTGTGACCTGCTTTTTAATTGCATAGAAACAGTATAAATATCTGTGTAATTAAAAATAATTTCATATCATTATTAATACTAGTGTGGCATTCCATTGTGTGGAATGATAAAGCTGATCCACTATTTTTTGGCTATTTCTGTAGTTTGAAGGTTTGCTATCACTAAGGAAAGGAAAATTAAAGTTAAGCTTTCTTGATTCTAAATATTCATTTTACTTCTATAATTACTTTCCTAAGGATGAAGGAAGATTTCTAAAGAAAAGAGGATTATATATTAATTATATATATATATATATAAATGTTCATTTACACCATAATATTTTTAACCTTCACTAACTTTCTTTCATAATTTACCATTTTCAGGTGAAATGTTGAGTACTGTTTGAATTTTCACTGCTTTTGAGGAGTAGAGAGGTTTTCATAAGTTTCTTTGTCATTTGTGTTAAAAATTTCTACCCAGTAGGATCAGCAGATGGTGGAATAACTACATCGCTGGACTTCCATGTAGTTAACCATGGTTCAAGTCCTGGACCTGGTGACTTAAACTCACGTCAGGTGCATGTGCGTGTGTGCCCAAGATCCCAAGAGGAGAATGGAGGAGAGGCGATTGTGGTGTGGCCATTCCCCCTGGGGGTGATTTCTCATACTCTGTCTGTCTCTGTCTTTCTGGCAAACACACGTATCCTATAGCAAAAACCTCTCCAAAAAAGAAAAAAACTACTACCCAGTGTTCCATACTGCCACCATTACATCCACTCACCCCCTCCAGCGTCTGCGCCACACATTCAGCATCTCTTCCTGTTACTGCAAATGAACCATCTGGGCTTATTTCTCTACTTGTATGCCAAATCTCAACTCTCCTTGCAACCCCAGGGAATCATTCAGCAATTCCTGTTTCTCCTGTATTATCAAAGTTTATCCTTTATTGGGTTATTCGTATCAGCACCAAACACACTGCTATTTTCTACCATCTCAAACAAAACAAATCAAAAAGAAAAATAAGAACAGACGACATATAAATTTGCTCCTACTTCCCTAGTCTCCTTTGCAGGCAAATTTTCCAAAAGAATTATCCATGTAGATTATTGTCAACTCTTCACTCAAATGCACTCTAGTCATTTAGTGAAAATGTCTACCAATGTCTTCCAGTTAGACCCAACAGTCAATTCGGCCTATTTTATTTGACTTATCAGTCAGTCACCACTTCCTCAGGCAATTCTGCTGTCCATTCCACTTACCTTCTAGGATGTCACATTCTCTTTGTGTTCTTACCTCAGAGACATTTTTTCAGTGTCCTTTGATAGTTCTTCCTGCCATTGTAGTGTTAGCAGGCCCAAGGTATCAGCCTGCAATCTTTTCTTCACTCACTACTTTGGTTATCACCTCCAATCTCACTCATGACTCAACAGATTGTAACTTCGGCCCATATCCTTTTCCTGAATTCCAAATGCATATAGCAAACTGCCTCCACAAAATTTCTATATGACACATATTAGCATCTCAAGCTCAACAGGTCCAGACATGAACACCTAATAATCTCCATAGCCGAAGCCTACTTCACATATGTTTTCCCATCTCAGTTGGTGTCAACTCCATCTTTCTACTTGCTCAGCCCCAAAAAAGCAACTCTTTTGGACTATTCTAGTTGCTTTTTTTTTCATTACATGCCTCATGAGATCTGTCAGCAGGTGCTGTTGGATATACATGACAAATATATCCAAGAGCTGACTTTCTCACCACCTCCTCTCTCTGATCCAGGCCAACATCATCTCTTACCTGGATCACTTTAACTTTCTAAGTGTCCAGTCTTTTCCAGGGTTTCATTCCCTAAACCCTCTCTATCTTAAATACAGCCACTGCCAAAAGGATCCTGCTGACACACAGTCAGGTTTTTATTATTATTATATTTTATCTTATACATTCAATAAGTATACATCACTTAGCTTATAAAGTGAATTTATCCAACATGGCTGTGCTTCATGCTAGTCTAGACCAAGATACCACACCTGGCTCACTTTTGCTCAGCATCTTCGGATAGCTTCCTACATCACTCAGAGTAAAAGCTGAAGTTCCCAGCGAGGATGGCCACACTTCAATATCTTCTCATCCGTTCTTCTCTTGGGATTTTGGGAATATGTACACTCTCATCCAACATGATTTTCAAGATATGGGTCCAGGACACAAACTGCAGTTGCCCATGTGGTAGTCCAGTGCCTTAACCACCATGCCACCTGCTGGCCCCAAAAGCTGAAGTTTTAAAAATGGCTACCAGGCTCTAAATGTCCCTCTCCTCACCCTTACCTCTTTGACTTCATCTTACACTGCTCTCCCAATCTGTCACTCTATTCCTGACACACTGGCCTCTTTCTGCTTCAATAAAAAAGTGGTTCACTTTTACCCCAACTATTTACATGCCTCAACTCTCTCTCAACTCCCTTTGTGACTTTTCTTCAATGTTATTTTCTCAGCTAGGTCTATCTCCAAGCTTCTACTCAAAATTTCAATCTGTCCCCAGCAACCTCAGGACCTTCTCTCTTTTAACCTAATTTACATTTTTATAGCACTTATCTCCTTCTTAAAAAATTACTGTATATAATTTACTTATGTATTATGTTCTTTTATTTATTTATTTTTTTTGTGAGCAAATAAACAAAAATTCCTATTACTCCACACACTTGTCAGTATTTGACAGTGTCCTGGATTTTAACAATTCTGGTAGGTGTGCAGGTTTGTCTCTTTTTTTCTTTTTTTTTTTTTAAGAGAGAGAGATTTTTACTATAATGTGTGCACTTGCCAGAGAGACAGAAAGTGAGAAATCACCACCCAGAAGGGATGACCACACTACAATCCTTTCTCCTCCTCCTGGGATAGTGGGCCTGTATGCACATGTGCCCAGTATGAGTTTTAAATCGCTGGGTCCAAGACTCAAACTGCAGTCGAATAGGTGGGAGTCCAGCGAAATGACCATTACACCCTCTGCTAGTCCCATGGTTCGTCTTGTTTTAATTTGCAATTTGATAATGACATATAATACAGGCATCTTTTCTTATACTTCTTGCCATCAGCAATATCGTCTTTGGTGAGGTGTCTGCTCAGGAATCTTCTCATGTTTTGATTAGGTTGTTTGTTTTCTTATCAGTGAGTTTTAAGAGTTCTTTGTATATTTTGAATAATAATCTTTTATCAGATGTGCCCTTTGTAAATATTTTTTTCTCAATCTTTTTATTTTATTGACAGAGCAAAATTGTTTCATTTTAATTGAGACAAGTACACAATTATTTTATTCGTGGACCATGTTTTTGATGATACATCAAAAATAAGTCACTGTCATACCCAAGATCATTTAGGGTTTCTCCTACATTAGCTTCTAGAAGTCCACCCCCCATAGGGCATATGTGCTCACCAGAGAGACAGAGAGAGATAGTGAAAGGGAAAGTGAGAAATCACCCTTAAGGAAGGATGGCCACACGACAATCCCTTCTCCATTTTCCTCCTTGGATTTTAGGCATGCTTACGCATATGCCCAGTGTAAGTTTCAAGCCACCAGGCCTGGAATGTAAACTGCAGTTGGCCGTGTCGGAGTCCATTGTCTTACCCACTCTGCACCTGCTGGCCCCTCTTCTAGCAGTTTTATAGATAGGCGTTTTATATTTACTTATTTATTTTAAAGATTAATCTAATAATATGTATAATTATTATTATTATTGTAATTCATTAGAGAGGGACAGAGAGAGAGAAGGAAAAGTGAGAAAGCAAGCCACCAGGTCAGGACTCAAACCACAGTAGACCATGTGGGAGTCCAGCTCCTTAACCACCATGTCATCTGCCAGCCCCCATGTTTTTTTTTTTGTTTGTTTTTTGGGGGTTTTTTTAGAGGTTTTTGCTATAGGGCACGTGCACTCGCCAGCCAGACAGAGAGAGACAGGGAGCCAGAGAGACAGAAAGTGTGCAATCACCTCCCGGGGGGGATGGTCCAATCCCTTCTCCTCCATTCTCCTCTTAGGATCTTGGGCACGCACGCACACGCGCCCAGCGTGAGTTTTAAGCCACCAGGTTCGGGATGTGAATCGCAGTCAACTACGTGGGAGTCCAGCAACAAAGCCATTATGCTAACTGCTGGTCCCCCAACCCCCATGTTTTATATTTAGATCTATGATATAGTTTTATTTAATTTGTGAAAGGTTTGGTCTTTTTTCACATTTTAAAATTTTCATTTCCTTTTATATATTCAATCACATTATTTAGCTTACAAAATGAATATATCAACAGGTGAGCATTTCTCCCTAGTCCAGTTGATAAAACTATAAAATATCTTCAACAGATAATACCATAT
>NW_006206203.1:688470-780607 GCF_000334495.1 Tupaia belangeri chinensis | reverse complement strand
TTTATGGCTGAATAGTATTCCATAGAGTATATGTGCCACAGTTTTTCTATTGTGAAAGATCTAGTCTCTGTTGATTTTTTTTTTTTTTTGGCATATGGATGTCCATTTGTTCCAGTATCATTTGGTAAAAAGACTATCTTTTCTTAGTTGAATTGCTTTTTTGTAGGTTTTTTTTTTTTGCAAATAATTGTTTATTATATTAATGTGAGTCTTTTCCTGGGCTCTCTATTCTGTTCTATTGATATGTTTGTCTATTCTTTGGCCAATACCTCACTATCTTAATTATGATAACTTTATATAACTTTAGTATATAACTTTTTTATAGCTTTAGTCTTAAAGTTGGTTAGTGTCAGACCAGTAGCTAGTTGGCATAGTGAATGATTAAGGCAGCAGGGTTCTACCATTGTTCAAGTCTCGACCTAGCATCTTGAAAAATATACCAGGTACATACTTGCCCAAAAATCCCAAGAGGAAAATTGAAAAAGGATTATCACATGGTCATCCCTGCTGGGGGTGTGGGGTGCTTTCTCACTTTCTTCTCTCTCTCTCCCTCTGTCTCTCTCTCTCTAAGTATACATGCCTCTATAGTAAATTTAAAAAAAAAAATTGGACAGTGATATTCTTGTTTTTCTTCTTCATTATCTAGCTGACTATTTGAGGTCTTTCCCTTTCCGTATAAACTTTAGAATTAGTTTGTTAATACACAAAAATAATTTTTTGATTTTTTTAATTGGAATTGCATTGAATTTTAGATTAATTTGGGAAGAACTGAAATCTTGATAGCATTGGATTTTCCTGTCCATGAACACAAGATATCTCTCCATTTATTTTATTCTTATTTGATATTTTTTGTCAGAGTTTTGTAGTTGTTGTAATGTAGTTCTAGCCTATATTTTTTTAGATTCATACCAAAGTAAGTGACTGTTGGGATGATAATATAATTTGTTTATAATTTTAGATTTCATTAGTTCATTGCTAATATATTCTAGGGAAGTGATTACATTTTATATATTAATTTTGTATTTTGCAACCTTGCTACAAGCACTTATTATTATAGTTCAGGAGAGATTTTTGTTTTTTGTGGGGTTATTTTGGTTTTTTTTCACTCATTGTGAGTTCTTATAAGACCACAATACTGTACTGTGGATAAATAACTAAGCCCTCAAAATTCAAAAGCAAAATTGGAAAAATATGTTTAAAAGTAAAGACATGATAAAGTCAGTGATCTGGTGATTTATATGCTTTATTACATTCTTGGTTTTAGACTTCTTTCAATTCATGCCAGAGACAGATTCAGCTTCCTGTAACAACTTGGACTTTTCCTGTTATCTCATTTTATACAATGAGTAATGGTTATTATATATACATGTATATATATATGCATATATGTGTGTGTGTGTGTGTGTGTGTATATATATATATAATTAATAATATCAACAATTAAAACCTGTGGAGACAATTGTCTATTAAATAATTGGTCAATTTTTTTTTAAACCACTTGTGTGTAAAACAGTTGAATCTGAATTTTTAGCATTTTGGTTGGCAAATTTAGTCCTGACATTCAATATTATTATCAATGTGTGTGGACTTACTCTTTTTTTCTGTTGTTTTGTGTTCTTGTACTACTATTTGTCTCCCTTTAGCTTTCCTGGTGTAATAGTTCTTTAAGTATTTCCAGAAGAGCCAGTTTCACTTTGTTGAATTCTTTCAGCATTTACCTGGGAATGATTTTATTTCCCCTTCTCATTTGAAATATAATCTTGCCAGGTATAATACTCTTGGCTGAAATAACTTTTTTCCTCCAGAGTTTTAAATATGTCTTTCTATTCTTCCCTGGTTGCATTATTTCAGCTGAGAGAACTGATGTTAGTCTAACTGGGTAACCTTTGCAAATAACTTGGCATTTCTCTCTTGCCATTTTTAGAGTATTATCTTTGCTTCTTAATTTTACAATTTGGTTATGATATGCCTTGGAAAGGATCTTCTTACATTATATCTATTTAGTGTCCTTTGTGTCTCCTAGATTTAGATATCTGCATATCTGCATGTCTCTCTGAATTTAGAAATTTTTCAGTTAATACATTATGAAAGATGTTTTCTATGCCTTTTCCTGTTTCTTCACCTTCTGCAAAATCAATTATGTGGATATTTGGCCATTTAATGGTGTGTAGGATTTCCTCATTGTCCTTTTTCTTCTTTTTTTTTTTTTTTTTTTTTTTTTGAGAGCTTTTTACTATAGGGTGCATGTGCTCGCCAGAAAGACAGAGTGACAGAAAGTGAGATATCACCCCCCAGGGGGGATGGCCACACCTCAATCCCTTCTCCATTCTCCTCTCGGGATCTTGGGCACGCACGCACACATGCCTGGCTCACATGAGTTTAAGCCACCAGGTCCAGGATTCAAACTGTGGTCAACTACATGGGAGTTCAGTGACATAGCCATTATGCAAACTGCGGGTCCCCATTGTCCTCATTTTTAATGAGGTTATTCTTTTACACTTTTCAGTTGCTTGAACTAAATTGGAGGTTTTGTCTTCAAGATCAAAGATTCTTTCCTCTGCATGGTCTATTCTGCTCTTAATACTTTTGAGGGAGGTTTTCTTTATCTCCAGAAATTCTACTTGATTCTTTATAAGTTTGTTTATCTCTGTATGGAGTTCCTCCTTCAAGTCATGGAAGGATTTCTCATCTCCTGGAATTGGTTGTCTTTCTTCATATCCTAATGTACCTGGAATTTATTGAGTCATAGAACAGTGAAGAGCCCTTGCTTTATTGCTTGTTATCTAATGCTACTTTACAAATAATCCAGTATTTCTTCTACATTTAAAAAATATTCTTTTATATCAAATTTTTTTAGTTTTTATTTTTATTCTTTTATGAGTTAGCACAAGAGAGAGAGAAAGAGAGAGAGCGAGAGCGCTCCTAACAGTCTTGATGCTGCAATCCACCTTCAGCTTCAGCCAGCCTGGACGAAGGGCAACATGAATGCCTGGTATATTCAGAGATGTGAATCGAGAACTTTACACATATCCAGCCTCACAGAGTATCATGTTTTACTGAGCCACTGTCTGATCCTATAATAAATTCTTATATTTTTCTTTTTTTTTCTTTTTATTTTGTTCTACTGATCTGTATACTCCACAGTAATATAAAACTTTCTAACTTATTTTGATCTTAAAATATATAGGCATGTGCCACATGGTAATATTTCAGTCAATGATGAACCACGTAAACAGCAGTGATACCATAAAACATAGACTAGACCATATAACATAAATATTAGTAGGTTATATCATCTAAGTTTATGTAAGTACACTCTATGATCTTACAATTATGAAGTCAGCTAATAATGTCTTTCTCAGAATGCATTTCTGTTATTATACTGACATATGACTGCATTTATTCTCCAGATTATTTTATATTTCAGATGGCATAGAAATACAAGTGAATCTTGAAAAGTTCATGAAAAAAAATGGAATTAAACTACAAGTTTATTTTGGTATAAAAGTATGGAAATTCATGGATAGCTTTTGTTTACTATTCATCTTAATATCACTTCCTGAAGACCTCTTAAACCCATCTGTTTAAACTGTGAACATAGTTATTCCACAGGTTTGCAAATCTACATATAGAATCTAAGTGAATTTTCACAAAGTCTAATAACTGGAACCAAAAGTAAAAATAATCATATCAAATTAGAACAGATACTGGCCAATTTGAAGAGTACATAATATTATAATCGATCATTTAATTCATTTTGCCAGTTAGAATAGTATACTTACATGTATACTGCCTACCAGCCACAGATTACTGATGGTCACTAACTTCTTATTTACTTCTAGCATAATTATAAGGTATTTCCTTCTGTTGAAGTTTGCATATACATTCTATTGAGTCAAGATACATGTGTATATGTTGTTTCCCCCAAATGTTCCAAGCCTTCTCAGAGGCAAGGGTATATTCTAGGGAAGCTTAAGATCTCTACCAAGGAGCTTAGCAGAGACCACCATATATTAACAATTACTCAGTAAATATCCATCAAGTAAAATTCATCATTGATTATATAAAATGTACTTCAGATCATGATATGTGGCAAGAAGACCATTAAACTAAAATTTATAAACCTTATATCCCTCGCAAGTAGATTTCTATTGCTCCTATCACATGCCTTGCTATGTTTTCCTTTATTGTTTTCCCCTTCAATTCAACTCAATTGAACAATCATCTATTTAGAAGATGCTGCATGTCTAAATGTGCTAGGTGCTAAGCATACAAATATAGCAAATACATTACTTTATCCTCATGGAGTTTACAGTCTACCGATTTAATCATACTTCTCAGAACACCTTTCCTTCCCTGCCTTCTAGCTGTTCTAACTCTTCTTCAACATCCACAGTGAATTTTACTTCCTCCATCAAGCCTTCCTAAGCTATTTTATCCTCAATGTTTCTTCCCTCTGTGGAAATCTTAGCATGTGATGTATATTTATCTAATTCTCTACTTAGTCTTCAGTAATTTCAATATATCTATGCATCTTGACTTTTTTATATTGCACAGGATTGCATGAAGGAAGAGTAGAAATTGAGTTTGGATTCAAAAGAAGGAAGGAAAATTGGCTATAAAAGATAGATCTTATGGAAAGAAGCCATTTCAGACTGCTAATGCAAACATCTCCATATTTAAAAGCTACTAACCTAGAAACACCACACTCTGTCAGCTTTCTCAGGAGCACAAGTCATAGTCAGGGAGGAAAGATCATGGGCCAGCCAAGTTGTTTTATTAATGAAGGGCATAGTCATATTTACCCCCTTTAATGCCTAATTATATGTCCCCTCCCCCACCAAACAAAACCCTCTTTCTCTTGCTTTATGAGTTCTAAAACCTCTTTAATAAGCAGGGATGGAGAGCAGGTGGAGGGTGTCTATTTTACATTTAGAGACTTAAGTGCATGGTTAATACTTTGCTGTGACTGACGTTTTGATTAAGGTGAAGAAATTAATCAATCAACATGTGTAAAAGATATATTATTAATTTATTTCTCATCTTTATTGTTAGGTAGGAAGGCAAAAATGGAGGGAAAGAAGGAAGGAAGAAGAGGCTTTCAGGAGAGCAAAAGGTATCTGATGAGGAAGAACACGTGAACATCTCCCCAGCTACCCGCAGAGGTGTAAGAAGAAAACTAAAGTCAAAAGGGAACAAGCTGTTGTACAGTGGTAAAATATGATGCTCTCCAAGGCAATAGCGCATTGGAAGGTCCTCAGTTGAAGTCCAGAGACCTCCCTAAGTATGCTGGGTACATGTGTGCCCATGAACCAGGACTGACTGAAGGCTGACAGTGGAGCGAAGTGTCCACACTCTGTTCAGGGTGTTGTATCAAAACAAACAAACAAACAAACAAACAAACTTCATTAGGATTGACTCTATTCACCTACAGGTGTGTTGAGACATATGTAGAAACTATACTGAAGAGTTTGGATTAGGGAGCTACCAAAGCAAAGAACTCTATTTGGTTTAATTCAAGATTTTCTTTGTTATTTATTTCTTAGCACTAGTAGTTTCATATAGAGGAGGTGTGTTCACAGGCAATTCATTAAAAAAATATGAGAAATACAAATGTTTGTCATATTCACTTTCTTCCACTTAAAAGTTAAGAATATTTGTTTTTAATTTATAATAAATATGTTCCTTCAATAGTTTTTCTTTCTTTTTAAATATACATTCTTTTGGGGAAATTTTAAGGTTTTCCAGAACCAGCAGTTGGCATAATGGCTATGTCGCTGGACTCCCATGTAGTCTACTGTGGTTCAAGTCCCAGACCTGGTGGCTTAAACTCACACTGGCACATGTGCATGCATGCCCAAGATCCCAAGAGGAGAATAGAGGACAATGGAGAAGGTATTGTGGTGTGGCCACTCCCCCTGGGGAATGATTTCTTGTTTTCTGTCTCTCTGTCTCTCTCTGTCTGTCTGGTGAACCCATGCACTCTATGGCAAAAACCTCTCCAAAGGGGGGGGGAGGGACTTTTTTCCAACAAAATATTCCCTAATAACTTTATATACAAAATACTAAATTAAAGATAGACCATTGATCTGACTCAAGTTGGCACATGTGGACTTGTCCTTCAAGTGAATTTTAATACAGAGGATACTAGAGTAGATTACCACTACCAAAACTGGATTTTAAATCACTGATATTATATTTTCCATTCAGAAGAGGACTATCTTTTTCAGAATACAACCAGAAGTATATTTCCTTAAAAAAAAAATCAACATGAACAAGAGAAATGTCTTTAAAATTGGAAATCACACTCTGTGTATACCATAGGACAAAACCAGATGATGATAAGTAACATAAATCCATAGGTACATTTTCCATCATTATCAATTATTATAACAGTGCTGACTTGAAATGAAAATTCATGATTACTGAAAATTCATATGTTCTTTTTTTCTGGAGAGGTTTTTGCTACAGGACGCATGCACTCACCAGAGAGACAGAGACAGAGAGACAGAAAGCGAGAAATTACCCCCCAGGGGGGATGGCCACACCACAATCCCTTCTCCTCCATTCTCCTCTCAGAATCTGGGGCACACATGTACACACACCCGGCGGGAGTATAAGCCCCCAGGTCCAGGACTCAAACCGCAGTCAACTACATGGGAGTTCAGCGACATAGCGATTACGCTAAATGCCGGTCCCTGAAAATTCATATTTGAAAAGTGTTTCTTACCTTTGTGATAAGAGCTCAACAAAAGCAGTTCATCGTATTTTAATTCATATATTATATAAAATAAATTATAACAAAGATATTAAATGTCGTATGTGAAAGTAATTCTTTTAAAAATGATCCTTCTTTCATCAACAATTTAAACATTTATTGCAAATTAGAGGTTGAGTGACCCCAAACAAAAGTAAAAAGTTAGTGTAAAAAACCCTACAGAATTCAAGTAGTTTTAGCTCATCACCTGTATATGTCTTGTAATTGCAGATCAAAATCTTGAAGTTTCTTTTGATATTTCTCTGTAAAGTTACAGAACTCATTAAGGATTGAAGATTTCAAGTCAGGGTAGGGACATTCCAAAGTTTCTAATTCCATGGGCGGTTCACTAAGCACATTGGTTTTTTCTGCTGAAGAATGCTCTAGTATCTGAAAAAGAAATATGCAATTACATTATTTAGCATAAATAAATTGATAAATAAATGGCTAGTTGTATCAAACTTACTTTCACACTCCAGTCTGAAAGATCATTTTCTATTTTCTGTTGCTCTAGAATAAGTTTTTCAAAGACAGCTTTCAATTGTTTCTTCACAATGTCAACCTGTAGGACATTGGGAACAGGATGTATGCGTATCATTCCAACTCTTCCAATATTCATATTTAGACTCAAGAATTCTTTTCAAAAAAATAATGATATTCTTCAATAACTGATGAAAACACCTGTGGAAAAGTATTAAAGAGATGCCAGCCAGCTAGCACTCATCAAACAAAGGAGTTTCAGTGAGGCTTCCAGACACAGAAACCAAAAATAGGGCTCAGAAAGTAAAGTATGGTCACAGCCCTCTGTACTTACATTCGGATTGTGTCTGTTGAAGGGCACAGAACTTACATTGTCTCTGTGTCAATCACCCTCTCTTTCTTCCCTGGCATCCTTACTCTTAATCCAAGCAGGGATTTTAAATGATTAGTTATGAAGGCACTATAGCACATTACGGAATAACTGAATTCAAAAATTACCTAAAACCCTACACCTAGCACTATACACAAAGAATTCACACTCTATTAAGAGAAGGAATTCAACAAACCAATAAAATAAAATAACTAAGAAAGTTTTAGGTGGAGGAGATAAGTGATGTAAAAATGCTAAAGTGTGATGGGAAATGACTAAGGCTTCTCGGGACAGGAATCTTGGAGGAAAGAACATTTAAGACAAAACTACGATGACAGAAGTGCCATCAGTCAGAGAGAGAAGACAGCCAGTGCAGAGGCTTTAAGACCGAATCCAGACTGACCTGTGGGAGGCACAGAAAGAAGGCAGTACCAGTGTGACAGCTCTTACAGGGAAGGAAGTGTCAATAGGGGACATGCATGAAGAAGCAGGAAGGGAGCATGGGGGGGGGTGAGCTTAAGGGGAAACAGGAGTGCTAGGGTGAGAGGGTTCAGCAACAGGATCATCTGCCCCCCCCCCATGTCCTGGGATTAGGATCCTGAAAAGGGCTAGGAGGAGGGGCAAGAATAAGAGCAGGTAGACCACCTGTGTAACATTCCAGGTGAGAAATGAAGGCGCTTGTACAGATTCAGGGATACGTTTAAGATAGTAAACAGGCACAATTTATTAACCTTCTATTCACATACACAAGACACACTGGTTTTTTATCTCAAACTAATCTTGTTGGTACAAAAATTAAATATTACACTATTGAAAACGAAGATAATACACTAACCTCCTCCAGCAGCTTCACTGAGTTAAGCTCAGTATGTGGGTGTGAATGCTGTAAAGTAGGATGTTTGTGCTTTAGATCTGCTCTCAATTGCCAAACAGGACTTAGGACATTTTTAACATAGGCAACCCATTGCTCTGATAATGCTTGTTCTGTGATGAAACAAATCATATCAAGGAAGTGCTTTATTAAGTTTTTATAAGAATAGGCATTAGAATACACATTTACTTTTGGACTCCTTTTTAAAGAAATAGATATAGTTAAAAGATCATTGGGGTCAGCAGGTAGCATGGTGGTTAAGGCACTGGACCTGCACTGACTGACTGAGCTTTGAATCCTGGACCGGTGCCTTGCTTTCTCACTTTTCCTCTCTCTGTGTCTGTCTGTCTCTCTCTGGTGAGCACATGTGCCCTATAGCAAATAAAATAATAATAAATTAATTTTTTTAAAAATTAATGAACCACTCTTTTTTTAAAAGAACAAAAAAGGATCATTAAGTGAATAGCCCATTTAATTTTTCAAAACAAGATCCTCCTTTTAATAAAAATCAAAGAAATCTCACCAAAATCCACAATGTCACAAAGGCATTCATTTCCGATGTTTTCTTCAATGAGTAAGGATTTTATTTCAGATTCCATTTTATGTCTGAAATAGACATGACAATCAATTTTCTAATCATAAACATGTTATATATATATATGTATTTATATTTAAGAACAGGTAGAAGTACTCAGTCTATTATGATTTTGCTCACGTCTTCAGATCATATACTGAAGCCCTAAAACGGTTTGGGTACTTGCCAGACACTGGGCTAGGAAGGAGCATGAGACTCAGGGAGAAGTAACAGCATGAACAAAGGCCAACACATGGCAGATCCTGGCACTGCTTCATGTGGAGCGGCCTAGAGCATCAGGAAGGCCGCTGAAGGATATTCAGCTGACCTCACCCGCTCAGATCACTGTTTCAGGAAGATTCCCAAAGCAGCAAGATAGAGGGTAGCCTTGAACCGGATAAGCAAGAGAAACAGGAGATAAAGAGGAAGGCAAAACAAGGCCACCACAAGATTATTTAAGATAAGATCCCTGAACTCAGGAAAGGGGAGTAATTTTTATGCTCTAGTAATAAAAACAAATCATAATTATCTTTTACAATATTTAAAAAATACGATCATCTCTAGAGTAAAACATAACCAATTTTAAATGGGCATTCAACAGTCTTACAATCTACTCCTTGCTTATAGCAGATTAAATTACAGATAGGAGTTTTGATTTATGGCGATTACTGAAATACAGTATTAAAATGGCATAAAATAAGAAAATAGCAACTATAATACTTTAATCAATGATTGTTCTATTTTTGCATGTAAGTTTCTAGCCTTCATCTGCATATCTATATATTTGTCATCATTGTCATTATAGCATATTTAATATTTTATATTGTGGTATTTTTTGTTTAACATTGATTTTTTTAATATTTCTAAATAGTTTTCATAATTATCATTTGAATGGTTATACAGTATTTATTCCAATTTATGTATATGCCATCACCTTCTAAGTCAATTTACTGACATGGGACAGGATTTTTCTTTTAGACAATTCTTCACTGTTTTTTTAGAACATAGTTTTTGACAGAGATATTTTTAAGATCACATTTGCAACTTTTATATGGAGAATGGGTGGATAATTATGGAGTCAAACCAGAAGTTATTTCGGAACAGATTTGTTTAACCAAAAATACAGCACTTAAGAACCATCTAGCTCAGCTCCCTTCCATTTTCAACACCCAGAAAGCCATAAGATTACATACAAACTACCAGGAGAAGGAAGCTATAGGTATTTTTTGATGTTTTAAGAACACTGATCTTCCATCTAGAATGTTGGCTCTATCCTAGAAGAAAAAAAGATCTGAACTTAAAGTAGACTCCTAAGGGCTCAAAAACACCTTTCACCAGGCTGGTTTATCTTTAAGCAGATGCACTGCAGAGATTAACATATAATTCAGACAAATGATCACACAAAAATGCAGCAGTTTCTTTGTGGTACAGAATAAAACAAAGGAATAAGTGCCCTTGAGAAAGTGTATCTGAGTCCTTGGGGGATATATAATAGATTGAGTAAGAACATTAAACTTTAAATAAAATTTTATCAATTTAATTATTAAACATAATTTTATATTCAGGGCTTTCATGTATTTTCTTAGTACTGATTTTAGAGAATTAAAGTTTGGCAACTTTATTTTTTCTTGCTAGCCAGGCTAGACCAATTAGATCTCAGGTGATAGGACTAGAACCTTGTGGAAGACAGAAAAAGCTGCTCAACCTCAAGGTTGTGGAGCACAGCGGTTAGGTGCACATGGTCCAATCCCAGCTCCACACAACATAGCTTATTTACCAGCTACAAATAACTTTAATCTTCTGAGATCAGATTCTCATGTGTAAAATTGCAATAGTATCTACTTTGCAAAGTCGCTGCAAGGAGTAAGACAAAACAGGTGAAGTAGTTAATGTATTACCTAACACTCTAAATTACCAATAAAAATGTGCTCTTGTTGTAGGCCCTTCTCTTCCATAGGCCTGAGGGTCTTAAATGGAGCCTCTTACAAAAAAGCATAAAAATCTTGCACTTATTAAAAGGAGGTATAGATTTTTAAAGATTGACAAACACTGAGAGAGCATAAACTGCTTCTTTTATTTCTTTAATTATTATTATTTTTTATATTACATTTAATCCCATATATTTTTACAGTGTATAACATTTCTTTTTCCGGCATGATTACCATGCATATCATTCAACACAAAGACATTACTATCCACATCATCATCAGCAAATGATTTTCAGTTTTTTCAAATTACTATTATTTATTATTATTTTTTTAAACATTCGATTGCTATACGTCACTTGGCTTGTAAAGAGAATTTACCCAACATGAAACACTTCTCAGACCAGTCCAGTTGAGAATACTATAGATGTTATCATTGACAGGTAATAAATCATTGCTTAAACTACTTCTGATTTGCTGGTGGTCCCTAAACTCATCACAAAACTAGTCATTTCTCCAACTTACCTCGTACTGCTATTAGTTTTTAATTTAATTGAACCCATATTTCTATTAGCCTACATTCTAGAATAACTCAGAAATGATCTTGGAAGTCTTCTTTCTGTACAACTGTCAGCCCTGATAGGATTCAGGACATTAAGACAATTATTACTTAAATGTTCCTCACTTCCATTGTTTTCATTTCATTCCAAGTCAGCCAAAGGAATTATTTTCCATAATTACATGTGTATGGCTCTCCTATCTAGTTTAAGAATAAGTAATACACACATAAGGGGGATGTGGAACAGCCATTATTAAAATCTTTTTCAGGATCTTTTACATTTGAATTTGCATTGATGAGCATCATGATTAAAGACTTCTAATGATTCCTTTTTATCAGGATTCAAGGCAGAAAGATTTTTCAAAAAATATTCTCTACATAAAAGGTTTCTTTTAGGGATAAGATGCTCTAATTTAATTTTCATAGCAGAAATATTAAGACAAAATAAGCCTATTTAATCTTGTTTTTCTGTTCTAAGTTATATAATAATGTAAAAATATTTCCAATCATAATCCTTTGCATTTTCTTTACTATCACTTGCCAGAAAAAGAAACCCTTATCAACACAAAAGCACCTAAGTCAAAAGCAAAGTTAATGATATTTGGAAACTTGACTTAGATTAGGACTTCAGAAATTATATATTTTGCTATAAAATAAATGCTTAAAAATATACATTCTTAAAAGCATAATTCATAAATAACACCACCACTAAAACAAGTATGTCTTCCTTTAAAAAAAAGATTTTGTCATAGGACTCATGCACTCATAGGAGAGAGAGAGAGACAGTAAGAGGGAAAGCAGGAAATCACCCCCTCCCCCCACCCCCCGAGGATTTAGAGGGAAAGCAGGAAATCACCCCCTCCCCCCGCCCCCCGAGGATTGGGACAATCCCTTTTCCTCCATTCTCTTCCTGGAATTTTGGGCACACAAACACATGTACCCAGCATGATTTTCAAGCCACTAGGTCCAGAACTCAAACTGTGGTCGACCAAGGGGGAGAGTCTAGCACCTTAGTCCCACTATGTCTAGCTTTAATGGAGGAGAAAAACATATGCCTTTTCTTTCTACCTTGGCCTTTGAAAATAAATTTTTCAAAACTTACAATTAAGATAAAATATGCAAATGTTATTTTAATTCATCATTGAATGGCTGCTGGAAATAATGACAAAAGTCAAAAAGCAAAACTGACTAACTCATGAGGTAGCTACATCCAGAACAACTCGAACTCCTTAGTTCATTTGCTCATCCATGTATGAAAAGTATTCACACATCTTCTGTATAGCTTATGGTGTAAAGCTAAATATGAAGGAAGAAGATAACCGTTTCACAGGGAAGAAACATGTATAACCAAAACATTATAATCCATGTGCTATATAATAGTTTACAATAAATGCAGCTGTGAGAATGGAGTGCAGAAGATGTGATTGGTAGATCCAGAAGATTACCTTTTGTACTGTAGAAAGCAAAAGTCATATATTAATATATTCACCAGATTTCAGATTAAGCTAAAGAAATGAAAAGATTTCAACTTGATTCACATTCAAACTATAGAATTTTGAGGTAATGGTTTAATTAACATGAAATATTACAGAACCTCTGACTAGGTGAGTCTCCGCTTAGGATTCTGTGTTCTTACTGAGATTGCCCAGCTCTTACCTGACTTCATGCAGCCTTTGGTGCTCTTGCCACCACACTTGCTTGTGCTGTTTTACCAGTGTGTGTTCTTTAGATAGCTTTGAAGTCTGCACTGCTTTTTTGATCTAGATTTAGAGCAACAAAAGAGACATGACAACGCTTTTTAAATGTGTTTTCTACAGTAGAAATATTTAATATGCATTTTCCAAATTAAAACTTAAAACTACGCAATATTCTTTCTCAGTCCTTATCAGTGCATCTTATAATACAAACTTCATCTAAAATAAGTGCTATTTTAAAAAGCAAGAAAGGGAAGAAATTATTTGGAATACTGACCAACTTAAGAACTGGTTTTTTAGAGGTCACGGGTGCTTGCTGGAGAGAGACAGAGACAATGAGAGGGAAAGTGAGAAATCAGCCTCCCCCCCAGGGGGATGGTCACAATGCAATCCCTTTTCCTTCTTTCTCCTCCCACACGCACATGTGCCAAGCACAATTTTCAAGCCATGGGTCCAGGACTTGAACCATGGGTGGCCATGTGGGAGTCCAACGATGTAAATCGCTATGCATCTTAAAGTATGTATGAAAAGAAAGGCGAAGTCATTTTATTTTCCCTATGTATAATAAATAATATCTTAACTCATACAGCCCCAGAGAAGGTTTCAAGAGCTTTCCGTATATTTTACCCTTTAGGACATATACTTCCTTGCAAGGTATAATAGGCATCATTATTTTTGTTATATAGATGAGGACGCTGAAGGTAGGAGAAGTTAAAAGACTTGCTCAAGATGATAAAGCTCATTAATAAATACCAGAGTCACAAAGAATCTTAGTGTTTGGATTAATTTAAAAATGTGTAAAATATAATAAAATGGGAAGGGCCCATTGGAGAAATGGTCAGGAGGCCTGGCTTTAGTCTCAACTTCAGCACTTACTAGATATGTGACCTTCGAGCTGACTCCATGGTTTAGTGGTTAAGGCAGCCAGATTTCACATGGCCAACCTCACGGTTTGAGGTCCAGACCCAGTGGCTTGAGAAACATACTGGGCGCATGTGCACAAATGCCCCAAACCCCGACAGGGTGGAGAAATGGAGCAGAAGGGACCATTCCACATGGAGGATGCTTTCTCCCTTTCTCTCTCTCTGTCTCTCTCTGGTAAGTATAGGTATACTCTTGCAAAAATTAAAAAGAGAGAGAGAGAGGAAGGAAGGAAAGAAGGAAGGGAAACAAAGAAACAGAAAGAAAGGAAGAAATATGACCTTGAACACACAACTTTAATCTTTTACTCCTTGGCTTTCGAAATAATTTTTTTTTAAATTTAGGTAAATATCAGAGATACTTAAGAAAAAAAAAAGTGAAAATCATATAGCATTAAAACTCAATTTTTAAAAAAGTTTATTTCTTCCATGAAAGAGAGAGAGTCACCCCTAACAGAGTCTTCACATCACAATAGATTCCCCTCCCCACAACCCTCAGCCAACCAGGATGTACAGGGGAAGCTCAGGACATGAACCTCAGGCCTTTCCATGTGGTCTTGGCATTGCTGAGTGTGAAGTTTTGGTGCTACTGCAGCTGGCATAAGACCCATATTTTCAACTAGATTTAATTTTCCCAAAATGTTATGACTTTTAAAAATGTAGCACATAATTAGTGTTTTGGGGTTTCTGTCGAAATCTGGTGCCAGGTCCAGGACTGTTTGCCTTAGATACATTCCTGGTCACCTCCCTGTTCTGCTCCATATCGCAGAACAGACACCGTTTCTCAAACACCCCATCAACTGGCTTCCAGCGTGGTGCAGCAAAGAGACACTGGTAATGGGAGACTGAAATCAGGGAGGAAAGGGGAAGCCAAAGATTACCCCATCTCTCCCTTCTCTGCTCTCACAGGGGTCTCCAGGAATATCTGCATCTCCTCCATTGCTCCAACTTTCTCTGAGAATTTCCTCTACTGAACACTATCTCTGAGTAACCCCAGCCTATGGGATAAGGTACTGCCTTGATTCTTCTATTTGTCCCTCTGACCCAGGGATGGAAGGGATTTCCTGTGGCTGCTAATTTCTATATTGCCTCACACTTCTCCGGCTGCCTTCTCAGTTCTATCACCTGTATAACCATTTCCTACATTAAAGGCCACTCTACTCTAAATTCTCAAGCACTGTTTGTTTCCTGGTTAGACTCTGAAATAACATTCATGTGCACTCTGAACTCAAATATTCCATATTAAAATTTTAAACATCTGTATAAGTATAAATTGAAAAGCTGATGAAACACACATATTGCATAAGTTCTCTGCTACTGGAGTACTCAGTACTCTGAAAGCTTTAACCAAATCAATATGGAAGATATAAAAACTTCAGAAGACAAGTTCTAGAAAGGAATCTTAATAATGCATGCTATTTCTAGCTGTCATTCACTGATTACTTTACCCTTGAGTTTATCTTTCTGCTGTTCTGGTTACTGATTCAAAATTAGGGGTATAAGAAAACAAATTAACTCAAAGATTACTTTAAAAATGCAAAGTCAGAGTCAAATCTTTTTCTCAGGAGCTCCTATGAATGCTACAATTATGAAATTTAGGAGGAAACCACATTTTAAGTAAGTGCAGGACATTACAGAAAAACATTCAGCAGTCTCTATTTTATTTATTGCAAAAAATAAAAGTACACTGCATTTCTAGAATCTGACAATCTACAGTTGGCTTTTAAAATGCCTAAAACTCATTCTATTTACTATTTACAGTTTTTAAAGTTTATTTTATGGACACAATTTTTAAAATTAGATTTCTTTGACATATTTGGTCCATGTTGTACAAAAAAATTAAAACACATTGGGAGAAGATATGGACATATTTTTTAAAAAAATCAATGCTGCTGCCTTTGCATTCAGGGAAAGGCCAATTAAGTAGACCATAAAAGTCAAAATAAAGCTACCATTTTTCACTGCATACTTCCAATATTTTGCAGAACATACTGATTTTTTGTAAATTCACTCATTGATTTTACTTCTATCCTCTGGCCAAAAATGAGGAAAAATAAAATCTTAAGAAGAACAAAAAGATTTAAAGTTGTATCTATATCAATAGAGATTTTTAGGTGATTCCAAATTGTTTTACTTGGCAATAAGTCATATAAAATCAATATTTAAGGTAAATGATGTATGTGGAATGTTGATGATTTACAAGTCCTTTGGAAAATTGAGAAAAAATAATGATTTCATAAAGAATTAGAAACTAGGAGTTCCCTTGTGTGGTTTGTTGGGGCAGTCCAAAATAATGAAACTCTAAAGAGGAACCTTGAAATAACACAACACCCCTCTAGCCAGAGAATCTATCTTTAGGTGGAAACATCAATGACCAGTGGGCAATCTAAATGTTTTTTACTTGTGTGTGAATATTAGCCAAAATTCACTGGGAGGTACATTTAAGATTTGTGCAATTCATGGTCTGTGAATTACACCTCAATTTAAAAAAAGTTAACAAAAATACAAAGGAAAAAAACTGCAATTTCTCATACCAGGTTGGCAAAAACTCAAATGTTGAACAAAACACTCTGTGAGACTATGGGGGAGCATGCTCTCTCTTACACTGTTAGTGAGAGTGCAAAATGATGCACCCCTATAGAAGGGAATTTGGAGATTTACCACAAGATTTCATACAAATGTATCCTGTGACCTAGTGATCTCATTTATGGAAATCTTTCTGAAAGTTTTATTAGTAAAAGTAGAAAAAATGCAGAAAGCTATTTACTGCATTGTTTGTAATTTTAAAAGGATCGGAACACAAAAATTCCATAGTAAATGTTTTTGCCAAAATAAGCTGAATCTGAATCTGATCAAATCTCCAGATATAACTACTAATTCATTGCAAATACAAGAGACAGAAAAACATATTAAATGACACCACCAGGATGCAATCAACATAATTCAAACGGTAAGAAATTATGAAGGACAAATAATGCAATTCCTTCAAAAAATAATTACAAAATATAGTAGGATAGAAGAGAAAAACTTTTAAATTAAAAACTAATTGTACTACATGGATCTTATTTAGATGCTGATTTGAAAAAATTTTAAGAAAAAAAATTTGGAATGATCAGGAAAACTAAAAACTAACTGGATATTTTAAATTATTAAAAAATTAACATATTTACACATAGATTGGTATGGCAGGACTTTATTTAAAAACTCTGACATTTTATAGATACTAAAATATTTGTAGGTAAAATTATGATGTCTAACATTTGCTTCAAGATGATCTGGCCAGGGTGTGGTTTTTGAGCGAGAATAGAAAAAACAATGGCCAAAAGTTGATCGTTGTTGCAGTTGGACAGTGTTATATGGAGATTCATTATGCTATTCACTCTAACTGTGCATATGTTTATAATTTTCCATAAATATGTCAGAAAGAGACAAAGAGAGAGAGTAAACATTCCTCAACTAGGAGTGTGTGCACACTACAATTCTTTTCTTCTCTATTTCTACATCACATCAGGATCCTGGGGACAAGCCTGTGCTGACTGTGTTGCTGTCATGTGTAATTTGAACTACCGTTGGCGTGTGGGATCCGGCTTTCCTATGTACAGTCCTTAACCACTTCTACAGAGCCAGCCCCCCTAATATGAAGTTTTTAAAAAAGAATTAGTAACTGGATTCTTGAGTTGGACAAGAAGTATCTAAGCAAGGAAATTCAAATAAAAATAATTGGAAATGGTAGACGCCCCAAATATTCAGACAAGAAGCCCTTTTAAAGCTGAGGTGTGTCCTGGTGCATTCAGGGAAACCATGCTCTAAGCCCATCTCCTAGACTCACAAAATGTTCAGACAAGGTAGGACGATCTCCGTCTTCTCTCTGTTTCTGGCTGTCTGCCTCTCTCTGTCTCACGCTCTCTCTCCCTTTAAATTTTTAACCTTTTTAAAATACTTTTTAATCTTACTTTCTTACTTTAAGCTTCACTCTACACACACTTAATGTCTAGATAAGCCTCGGTGCATAGTAGCCAAGCATCCAAATTTTTTTAGTCATTGAAATCCTCAACGCTTAACGAACCCCGTGCTTTGATGAAGGAATTTCTTTCTATAAATCTGAACTCCTAATCTTACTGTTGAAACCATATTACTAAGCACTGTGGAGGAAAGGTTTTGTCACAGAATGACCACAAACAACCACAGAGGCACAAGAAACATGAGAAACCAAGAAAATATCTCTTCCCTAAGGGAAAATAACAATACCTCATCATCCACTGACAGTACAGTAGAATTCATGAAAATGTCTGATAAAGACTTCAGAATATACATAGTGACAAAACTAAACAAGATGCAAGAGCTGAGAGATAATGAACTCCAGAAGATGCTGGAGAAAAGAGACAACAAGTTCCAGGAGCTGCTGAAGTTCCTTCATGATCTGAAAGAGGAAATACACAGCATAAAAAAGAATCAAATGGAGCTTTTAGAGATGAAGGCTGTCCTTCAGGAAATCAAAATGTCCCTCAAAAGTATTAAAAGCAGATCAGTCCATGAAGAAAATAGAATCTCAGATGTTGAAAGCAAAAAACAACTTCTGAACTAGAAAATACAACCAAAAAAGCTGAACATATAACCCCCCCCCAAAAAAAAAAATGAGAATGCTGTCTGAGAAATACTAGACAGCATTAAGCACCCAAACATTTGGATAATTGGTATCCCAGAAGGTGAGGAAACTAAAAAAGGCATTGATAATCTATTCCATGAAATCTTGGAAGAAAACTTCCAAATCTTTAGAGGCATTCAAATATCCAGACCCAAGAAATACAAAGGACCCTTCATAGAATCAACCCAAGAAGATCTTCTTCAAGACACATCATAGCCAGAATGGTCAAATCTATAGACAAAGACAAGATACTAAAATTGACAAGAGAGAAACGTCAGGTTACTTATAAAGGTTATCCTATCAGGCTAGCCTCAGACCTCTCATCAGAAACAATGCAAGCAAGGAGAGAATGAGAAAATATATTCAAAGTCTTATGTGAAAAACAGTTTCAACCAATAATACTATACCCAACAATATTATCTTTCGTATGGAAAGAATAAAAACATTCTCAGATAAACAAGACCTGAAAGAATTTGCCAGTAGCAGACCCACTCTTTAAGTTCTGAAATTTATCAGGGGACCAGCAGGTAGTGTGATCGTTAAGGTGCTAGATACTCCTACATTGCTGACCACAGTTGAGTCCCGGACCTGGTGGCTTGCTTTTTCGCTCTCTTTCTCCCTCTCTCTCTCTCTGGTCAAATTAAAATAAATGAATGGATAAATAAAATTGGATACCTACACAAATAAGAGAACAAAAGGTAACCAAGAAAATGGCCAATTTAATGCTAGGGACAAGAAATAACAATAACAATGTAGAATGTTAACTTTCAGGATTTAAATGGAAAGATTGGACCACAGCAACACTGCATTTTCAACAAAAGAGAGTTTGAACTTAAGACTGAACTGGCAAACTAGAATTTTATGACTTTCAAGTAAAACATTACTGATTTTTTTTTACTATGCTTTATTTTCCCAATTTAAGCAGTTTACTTTCTTTTGAGTTGTTAATAGGTTCAACAATATTTTAAAATATTTTTCTTGTTTGTTTCTTTAAATGGAAACATAAATTTTCTTCCTTCCTGACCCCTCTGGAATTGGAAAATATTTGGAAATATTCTTATTTTGTGGCAGAAGAGTTATTTGCATAAGTTCAATAATGTTTGTTGCATTGATTCAGAAATGGGAAATACTCATTATTGGACAAGGCATTGACTGGAATGTCATATCTGAAGATGAATCAGAATACTGTGGAACTAAGGTGGATCTCAAGTAAGCTAAGAGAAGCTCTTAGAAAGATAGCCTGGTATCATCAATAGTTCTGCCTGGCAGAGAGGATTAGAGAGGATATATGAAAGAATTTATAACGTAAAATAACCTGGACTTTTTCAGCCCAGCATTGTAATCAGTAGAGATTGCAAAAGAGCAACCACACCAGAGGAGTATTTTGAGAAAGACTTTGAAGGAAGAAAAAGAGAGGGATCTTTGCTAGCAGATGGTATATCACAGAATACTTGGGCAGGGCTGAATTGAGAAGGTTTATGTGTGACTAGTGTGCTAGGCATTTGCTTTTCAGCAATTTGAGTAGTTGACATGAAAATATTTTCTCAACAATATTTAAAACCATACTGTTTCTGTTGTTATAGAATCACAAACAAAAATTATACGAAATTATAAGAAATATTTTGAATATTATCTTTAAATTTCAGTATTTTGAAATTTTGAAAGTTGTTTATTAACTATCAAGAATTATGGAGTATGAGTTAAAATTTTTTGATATGTAAAGTAAGTTTTTGTGAAAAAATGTAAAAATAAATTTAAAAAAGAAGAAAAAATTGGAAATGAAGAGTTATATATAATGTCCCCAAAACTGGTCTTGGTTTTCAGCCCACATCTACTATTTGTCTTCAGGTATGGTCTCAGCCTTGAAGGAGAAGATCACTTAATGCCCATTTGGGTGGCATCCCAGAGATGGTGCATGATCAGTCACACAGTAATTACATAGATGACCATCACATCTAATCAGTATTACAATATCAGCAACACAAATCAGGCAAGTAGCTTAGGGAAGCTAGATGTAACTCAAAGCAATAATCTCCTTTGTGCTTTAAATGTTAATGTTCTATCATTCTGTTTAAATGTGTTTATATTTAATATCACACAGTAAAGTGCTATAATAATAATTGACAATGATTATTAAAACCGTTAATTTCTCTTATAAAAATTGGGCAGACTTAAATAGTGAAATAAACATGGAAATAGACTGATAATTAATACAAATATTAAGAGAGTATGTGTTGGCTATGTAACATTAGGAAGCATAATATATTCTTTTTGAGCTAATACATATTTATAAAATTTAAATAATAATATAAGAGAGAATAACAAAGATGATATTACTCATAATCCTAGCTAATGTAAATTGTTTGGTGTATTGGCATTTATAACATTAAAAAAATCCTTAAGGTTATTCCTAATTTCAATTTTACCCATGGGTCTTTTTTTTAATATTACTTATTTTTAATTTATTTTTAATTTGAGGAGAGAGAGAGAGAGAGAAAGTGGGAAAGCAAGTCATCAGGTCCAGGACTTGAACCATGGTTGGTCATGTGGGAGTGTCCAGCCCCTTAACCACCACGCCACCTGCTGGTCCACTAACCCATGGGTCTTTTTTTTAAAAGTCTTATTTGAGAATTTTTCACATCTCACAAGAATAAATTAAAAACAAATTGTCAGCTTGCCACATATAAATCAAATGAGATGGTAAAAATCCAAAAAGCATGTACAACATTGCCAACCTTTCTCCCTTAATCCAGATATTATAAAAATTAAAACAGTATGGGAAAAAAAGTGCCAGAAAAGGATGAGGTACCCCAGAATATGAAATTTAAAACAACAGACATTATGAAACTGTCTTAAAGGACAATTCCTTATCATGTTGAATCTATGGAGACTAAAAATGGAAGCAAAAGGTTATCAAATTGATTACTACATATTGTGAATCATTTTTAAGTATAAATTAAAACTTGTATATTACTTAATATGTTGCTTCATGAAACCAGTTTTTAATCCAACAAAGCAATTAAGTGCTGTTTTTAATGAACTCTATTATTTGCACTAGAGAAACACTATATAAGTAATCCTAACCACCACCTGGTCTAAAACACTGTGAAATCTAGTCCAAGTTCACCTTTACTTGGCTTGAGACACACAGGAATTCTAGAAAAGAGAACACCCACGAGAGTATTTGTATAATTTTGGAGAACAAGTCTTAAATCAGATAATAATCTATACCTAGAATTTACTAACAAGTTTTAGTTTCCAGATTATGTTAGAAATTATTAAGAGCTAATGAAGTAACTGTCATCCAAAAATAAAGCTGTAATGAACATTTGATTACTACAGTGTGTGAACTATATAACAATGTTTAAGAGCATTTAATAAATATTAGCTGTTGTTCTCTATTAATAGTTGGAAGATTCTAGAAACTATTTAGAGTCTTATTTATATTTGTATTTACAACAAATACTTCCTAGCAATTCAATTTCCGAAACTGGAAAAACACATATACATACAATTTCTAACCTTTAGCTCTGTTGAGGCAGAAGCTAATTTTTTTGCCTCAGTTAACGCACGCAACTGTTGATAGTCGACTGGTTTATACTTGGTGTTTCTCATCCCATTTTTCATACGGAATACCAGATTATCTATTTTTCACAAAAACAGAAAAATAACAAAGAAATAGTATTAGGTTATTCAAAATCAAAATATAGTTAAGGTAATATGTTGACTTTAGGCATCATTTTAAAATATTTTTAAGTAAATACAAAAATAATATACTACAACATTCATAATATATTTGAATTCTATTTTAGAAACTTTAAGACTATGGGCACTATATTTCTGGCATAGCACTACTTCTACAAGGGCATAGGGAGAATACTTCCATACATATAAGTTAATGTGTTAAGGATTTTAGAAAATATGATGCCAAGATACGAAGTATGACCACTGTTAAATCTTAGTTTTCATCTAAAAATTGTTAGGCATCTACAGTGAATATTTAGGCATCACGTCATTAGGAATCAAATTATAGCAATTATGAAATCAAATCATGGGACCAGCAGTTAGCATAATGGCTATGTTGCTGGACTCCCATGTAGTCGACTGTGGTTCGAGTCTTGGACCCGGTGGCTTAAACTCATGCCGGGTGCGTGTGCGTGTGTGCCCAAGATCCCTAGAGGAGAATGGAGGAGAAGGGATTGCGGAGTTGCCATCCCCCCTGGGGGGTGATTTCTCACTTTCTGTCTCTCTGTCTCTCTCTGTCTTTCTGGCGAGTGCACACACCCTATAGCAAAAAATAAAAAACAAAAAATTAAAAAATAAAGACATCAAATCATATACATTTGAAATAATATTAATCAAATTACATAAAATAAATCAAATATATAGATTTTTAAGTCAGACATGCATTTCTAGCTTCAAAAAGTTAAAATAATTTTAGTTAAATTTGAAAAATAAAGGTGAAATTTGAAAGCTAAACATTTAACAGCCTAAAGATTAAAATGATGTGAAATGCTTGAGTATTCTCTATCCAAACACCCCAGCTTGGTATGATACTAGCCGTTCTGATAAACTGAAACATAGGTAGAAGGTACTCTAAGGTCATGCAGCAAGAAGTATAATAACCTGAGTAACCCAAACGATAATTGTACTTTCACCTCAATTATATACATAATTCTCAGCACCACCGAAATAATTAGATTTATTAAGTAAATCATGGATCACATGTCTCTAAGAGTCTCCTGAATAATTGCAGGCCAAACAGAATGAAGGAAATCAAAATCTTCTTGACCACTGTTAAAGATGAAAGTAGACCCACTGTAAGGTAACTAGCCAGCCAGTTGATGTAACCAAAAAATGAGCTTCCCATTGTTAAATTTTTAAAGTCAACATTCCAATTTCACTTCATTTCAAAAGTGCATATTCCACTTTCAATTCTAAGAAAGAGTTGAAATTAGAACATACCCGCACTATCATTTCTCTGAATGGTTGTGAATGGTCCATCTCTTTCATTCATGTTTTTCACATCTGTCAAGAAAACAAGAGATAGCCGAAGTTCTAAAATATTTTTACACATGTGTTAAGTGAATTAATTTAAAAATTTTGATGCTCCTAGCTCCTAGAAGCCTCCCTCCATCAGTGTTTTTTTTCTGTGCTTTTCTCGTCATTGGTCATTTTTCTAATCTTTTCCCTCTTTTTGATGATAAGTAATACAGTGCTTGTGGTAGACATGGAGATGGAATAGTCAGGTTGAAGGGCCAGCTACCTGGCTGAGGGGCGCAGTCTGCAGTCTCCAGCTGCCACTGCTTTCAGAACTCAGCTACAGAGAACAGCTTCATCCAAAGGCATGCCTTTCCTGAGGTCAGTCATACAGTGACAGAACAGGCAGAGACATAAAGGTATCTGAGCACAATGCGGGACACTGATGGGCAGTATGTGTTCCAGAGATTCCTGCTCGGTTGGCCCAGATTTTGGTGGGCCTGTATGGAAGTTGACTTATCTACCCAGTTCTGCTTCCTCTGCTCTTCCACAGGTGTGGATGCCTGATAGACCGCTTGCACCTCAAACTGCCTCATCATGCTTCTCAAGAACCTAAACTGTGAGGGAACCAGCAGTTAGCATAATGGCTATGTCGCTGGACTCCCACGTAGTCGACCGCGGTTCGTGTCCCGGACCCGGTGGCTTAAAACTCACGCCGGGCGCATGTGCGTGCATGTCCAAGATCCCGAGAGGAGAATGGAGGAGAAGGGATTGCAGCGTGACCATCCCCCCTGGGGGGTGATTTCTCACTTTCTGTCTCTATGTCTCTCTCTGTCTGTCTGGCAAGCGCACGCGCCCTACAGTGAAAATCTCTCCAAAAAAAAAAAAGAACCTAAACTGTGAAAGCACTAAAAGAAATTGACTTTTTTTAGAGAGAGGGATTTTGTGTGTTCACTCACAGGAGACAGACAGAGAGAGATAAAGAGACAGAAACCAAGAAATCACCCACAAAGGTGGATGGCCACACTGCAATCTCTTCTCCTTCATTCTCCTCTTGGAATTTTGGGCAGGCATGCACATGCCCCCCATGTGAGTTTTAAGCTGCCAGGTCCAAACTCTAACCACAGCTGACTATGTGGAAGTCCAGTGATGTAGCCATTCTGCCATGTGCTGGTCCCAAAACTGACATATTTTTAAGAACATATCACTTCCAGGACAGACAGATTAGTCAAGGAGCTCTTTAGTAAGAACACCCACATTTTGCAAATTTCTGTTTCATATTCCCCAGGTTGAACTACATGTATAGTAGCTTTTGCAGTGATCTAATCTTTCTTTTTTTTTTTTCTTTTTTGGAGAGATATTTTAGCTATAGGGCACGTGCGCTCGCCAGAAAGACAGAGATAGACAGAGAGACAGAAAGCCTGAAATCACCCCCAAAGGGGGAATGGCAACACTGCAATCCCTTCTCCTCCATTCTCCTCTCGGGATCTTGGGCACGCATGCACCCCCACCCACATGAGTTTAAACCACTAGGTCTGGGACCTGAACCGCAGTCGACTACATGAGAGTCCAGCGACATAGCCATTACACTAACTGCTGGTCCCAATCTAATCTTTCTTAAATCAAAGAGAAAATAGAAATGGTCCATGACTTTTGGAAACTCTGCCCCGTTACCAAGAATCATGGTAATTTCTCATCAGCCTGAAACATGTACTGATAAACTCCAATGTGTAATATCTACAGGGTTTCTGATCAAGGAAGTATTCTTTCAAGCCTTTAATAATATTGGCAATCCTCCTATAGGCCAGTTTCTACTCAGACCCACATCTATCCATTAAGATTCCTCTTCGAGAGCTGGCACTATAGCTCAGTGGTTGAGATCTTGCATAGTGAGCTAGATCATACATGCCTAAATGTATTTTGAATCCCAGCCCCAGTGGTGGCTTGAAAAACACACTTGGAATATTTGCGTTCATGTCTGAAATCCTGATAAAATTTAAGAAGACGGTGGAGGGTTGCAGCATTGCTTTTTCACTCTCTTTCTGGTATGCACATGGGCCTTCTAGCAACTAAAAAAAAAATTTTTTTTGCAAAATGCACGTCTAATATATCCAATTTCACTGCTTCTACATGTGTTAAGACAACATCTTTTTAAAAATTATTTTAATTTTATTATTATTATTTAGTTTAACAAGAGAAAGACAGGGGGCTGGGTTGGGGGGAGCAAGCGAGAAAGCCACCAGGTCCGGGACTCAAACTGCCATCAGCCCTATGGTAGTCTAGCACCTTAACCACCATACCACCTGCTGGCCCCATCTTTCTTTTTTATTTTGATTGTGATTCCAGTTTACATATAATGATCATATATCTTTGTAGGGGTACTTTATGGCTTTCCAAAGCAAATATACAGTGTGTAATAATCAAATCAAAGATATGGGTACATTCATCTTTCTTGACACTGATATTACATTATGTTGTCCACATTCAATAATAGTTCTACTAGTTTTCTCTTGTTTTGGAAGTACATGTTGAATTGTTAATATCATTTTACTCTACTGTAGTACATAGTCTCCTAAACTATTCCCCCTGTAAATATGCATTCTTGTGTCTGCCGAGAATTTTCTCCTGAATCCCTCCCCGAACCTCACCCTGCCCTGATTATAACATGACCACGTTCCATTGAAGGATGTCTTCTCTTTTTCTCTGCTAAGCATATGTAAAGGAAGAAAGCACCCTCTCAGGAGGGATGGGCACACCACAATCCCTTCTCGTTTTTCTCCTAACTATCAAGATTTTAGGCATGTACATACCTGTACCTGACATGTTCTTCAAGTCACAAGGACTGAGGTTCAAAATATGTGGTTAGCCATGTGGGATCCAGCTGCCTTTGACCACCTGTTCATGGACTAGCCTATCCCTGTGTTGATACTTAAGCATCTGGTGGAGTACTCACTTCTTACAGTAAAGGAGGTGAATTGTCTCATGTTAATGACAACTGTTGCACTGTCGGGTGATTGCCAGAGTTCTCGGACACTATGTAGGTTGTGGGGATCCTCCTTCAAGCAAGACGGTTGAATGGAGATATTGGTTGAAAGTAAGTAATATCCTCTGCCTAAACAGGTTGCACACAAGAGGGATGTGGGTGCTGGTTGACTCAGAGGGTGGCTAGTGCCATCTGTGTGCACTACTAGAGATGGAAGAAGCTGTTTGCCCCACTTTCTGAGTCTCTCCACAGCCACAGATCCCCTCCACCTCTGCGGGCAGTTTACTATGTGAGGAGGGAGGCTGCTGTTTGTACTGATGGGGGGTCTGGGCCCATCTCCGCAGTACAGGCAGTTGGGCAGGGGCTCTGAGAAAGTAGCACAGGTAGGTGCTAGCAGATGCTTGGGGAACTCTGGTCAAGCTTCCATGGTTCTAGCAGGTGCCTGCTGCTGTATAGCTGTCCCTAGGTGGGCCTTCAACCGTACTTCCATCTCCTCTTTTCTGCTCAGGAAGGGATATCTCAGCGCCCTCCTCCCCATCAGTGGCTCTCTCTCCCTTTCCTCCTCTCAGACTCACATTTTAGAGAAATTCCAAGAAGTGACACTGCAGATAGCAACAGAGGGGACAGAGAGGTTTTCTGGAGTTTTGAATTCGGTGGGTGAGGGAGTTCCACTGCAAGCCTCTCAGGCAGTTAGGGGAGAAGGTCCAGGCTCCTGTCTCTTCAGTGGTGGGTGGAAGGAGTGACTCATGAGCCACATTCTGTTCCTCAGAGCACTCCTCCCACCACCTTGGTCTGTCTGTGTTCTGGTGTGTATAACACTGCATGGGCTCTGGTGCAGTGCCATGGCCCTACTGCTTGGTCTAGCTGGGATGGTCTCCACAGTCACCTTGCAGTATATACTACATAAAACAAAACATTTTCTGATATTTGGGGGAAGAAAAGAGGGAACATGGGAACCAGCAGTTAGCGTAATGGCTATGTCGCTGGACTCCCACATAGTCGACCGCGGTTCGCGTCCCGGACCCGGTGGCTTAAAACTCACGCCGGGCACATGAGCGTGCGTGCCCAAGATCCCGAGAGGAAAATGGAGGAGAAGGGATTGCGGCGTGACCATCCCCCCTGGGGGGGGTGATTTCTCGCTTTCTGTCTCTATGTCTCTCTCTGTCTGTCTGGCGAGCGCACGCACCCTATAGTGGAAACCCCTCCAAAAATGAAAAAGAGGGAACAGATTAATTCACTGTGTTTGTTCTAAAAATGAGAAATCCTGACCAGAAACTGTAACTGGCAGTTCTGAGTTTTGACAAATCAACTTGGGAAATTAAGTACTTACTTATGAAAAAATATAATTTATGAAGAAACAAAATTTTGTTCCTAATTCCCCTATCCTACCACCATCAAATGTGGAACTCATAGAAGAAGGGTAATATAAGTAATCCAGTGTCAGAATCAGCAGTTGGCGTAATGGCTATGTCACTGGACTCCCATATAGTTGACAGGGGTTCAAGTCCTTGGACCCAGTGGCTTAAACTCACACTGGGCATGTGTGCATGCATGCCCAAGATCTCGAGAGGAGAAGGGATTGCAGTGTGGCCATCCCCCCACACACACACACCCCGGGAGGTGATTTCTTGCTTTCTGTCTCTCTGTCTTTCTGGAGAGCACACGTGCCTATAGCAAAAACCTCTGCAAAAAGAGAGAGAGAGAAAGTAATCCACTGTTTTGGAACAATTCACTACTTCTCCTCCTTACTTAACTTACCATTTGGGACATGCTTAAATTTAAGATGTGTAGATCTTGAGACAATCTGGACATTTTTTTTCCTACCTTGCATATCTGGATTTGAAGAACAAGGTTCACCCACTTCCTCCTGGCTCCTTTAACTCCTAACCTCACTGTCAGTAGGCGGGTATTATGTAATCCACCCTCTCCAAATCTTTTGTGTAGATCTTTCCAATACCGATATTTGTTCTTTTAGCCCCAACCACCATTGCATAGCTGCCCAAATGGGTGATGTCTCGAAAACCCAAATATGTCATAAAACTCCCTGATCTACCAAATGGTTTCTCATTTCTAGGGATCAAACTCTGCATAGCTGACAAGGCCCTTTTAAATCTAGCCCTTGGCTACTTATTGAGCCCCTTCATTAGTTACTATCCTGTATGCTTTACACTGAGCATTCCTAAACCATGTGCAGATCCCTGAATACACAATGATTGTGAAAGACAGAACAATGACACCCTAAAAGTGTGCACATAGGTCCTAATCCTCAGAGTCTATGAATATCTTATGTTACATTGTGAATGGAAATTAAAGTTGCAGAGATCATATAGGTTGCTAATCAGCTGATTTTACATAGTGAGATTACCCTGGATATTCAGGTGGGCCAATGGAATCATGAGGGTCTTTATAACGGTGATGGGGGTGGGGGAAGGTAGTCATAGTCAGGGAGCGAGATGTAGTAACAGAAGCAGAGGCCAGAAAGAAATAGACTTGAAGGTGCTTTGCACTGGCATTGGAGATAGAGGAATGAGGCAGTGACCCAAAGAATGCAGGTTAACCTTTATGTGCAGAAAAAGGTAAGGAAGCAGATTTTCTCCTAGAGACTTCAAGGGAATCCAGCCTTGCTGGCACCTTGATGTTCGTCCAATGAGATCTATTTTCAGACATCTGATCTCTAAAACTGTACAATAACTAATCCGTGTTGTTTAAGCCATTAAATGTGTGGTAATTTGGAATTTACCATTAGTAAAGTGGTACAGTGTTCTTTCACTCCTTTTCTTTCCTTTATACACATACAATCACCTATGCTTGGAAAGGCTTTCCTTTCTGGCCAATGGCTACTTGTTTTTCAGTCTCATCCTCATCCAGAGAGAGACAATTTCCCCCTTCCCTATGCTACAGTTGTAACTTGTGTATGTCCCTATTGTTTCACTTATTTATTTGTGCATTTATTATAATGTTTATCAAGCATCTACTTATACAAATTAAGGGATAAAGATAGATGTATTGAGGCCTCTGCAGAGAGACCATCCCTGACAATCTCATCTAATGTAGTGCTGTCTTCCCCCAATCACTCTTTATCCCTCATTCTAATTATTTTCTTTCATAGGACTTCTCACTATGTTGCATTATGCTAGATATGTATATAAATTTGCTTGTTGTTCACCTCTACAACTAGGACATATGCCCCATGAAAAGGGGCCTTTAGCTCATCTCTCACTCTCTAGAGTGCCAAAAATAGTACCTGGCATATATTAGATATTCAGGACATAAAATGGAGCCTTCATAAAGTTCATAAAAATATGTATTGTAGGGACCAGCAGTTAGCATAATGGCTATGTCACTAAACTCCCATGTAGTCGACCATGGTTCGAGTCCCAGACCCAGTGGCTTAAACTTACACCAGGCACGTGTGCATGTGTGCCCAAGATCCCAAGAGGAGAATGGAATAGCAGGGATTGTGGCATGGCCATTCCCACCAGGGAGTGATTTCTTGCTTTCTATCTCTCTCTCTCTGTCTTTCTGGCGAGCACATACACCCTATAGCAAAAACATCTCAAAAAAAAAATTGTATTGTGAAAAAAAACTGCATATGGATTTCAACATTTTTGCACCAAAATAAACTTATACTTTAATTATATTTTTCTACAAATTTCTAAAAATTTTCCATATTTTCTCAAAGAGCATTAAGTGACTATTTTCTAGAACACATTTTTAACCCTAAGAGTGTTAGAAGTAGTATTAGAAGTAAACACAACATTTTCATCTTCTCCTCCTCTATATTTTAATCTAGGCTCATGTGTGAGATTGCAGTGACCATTAAGAACAAACTGCAAATCTATATGGGCAGTAGATTGAGGTGTATATAAAGATGTGAGGGAGGAAAAACATCTCCACTGCATCTTGGTAAAGTTTCTGCACTAGCTATAAGTCCATTCAGTTGCCAGCCATGGTACACAACCCCCCACAAACAGAAACCTGGGCAATCTCCTATTAACTAGTAGAGTGAGGGTATCTATACCATCTTACTTCTGCTTGTGAGTCTCTGCTAGCAGACACAGAGAATCTGGCCCTATCTCTAACATGTATTATTGTGTGACAAAAGCAAGTTGCACCATGATACATATCATATGACATAAATACACAAACATGACTATTCTATGTATTTCTCACTCTCTCTCTCCACCTCTCACGGGAAAAGCCTAAATGATACACACATAGCAAAACAAAAAGAACATTGCAACTAAAGGTTAATGTCAAAGAGATTTTTTGTTTTATTTGTAATAAAAATCTTCATTTTTTTTAATGAGAATGTGTATGTGTGTACTTACACGATTAAAACTAATAGCCATTACTCCAAAAGGTCTTGTTTCTAAGTAATGATATCTTCTACTGTAGAATGACTGCAATGACATTACAGTGTATAAATGATTATCGAGACTGTTCTGCTGTGAGAGCCCCAGAGCCTGACTACCTGCCACATTTATTTCTGAACCTGCCTAGCTTGGACCACTTCCCAGAGCATCTTGACCCTACCAAGTCACAACAACCCTGTGAAGCCCAGCCTAAAATACCTGGTTAACTTTATCTTTAATTTTGAATATAATTAAATAATTTTAATATAAATTTTCTATGCCTTGTAAGAGAAATTTCCTCTGACACCTTCTTTAACAAATTGATTCAAAACAGTACTTTTCCTTGTGATTAATGGTCACAAATGCATTGCTCTTTCTCTTGATTACGAGCTTGCTCATTAAAAGAAAACAGTTACAGCCAAGGTCGCAAGTAAGGTTATAGAGTTCAACAATTAAATGGAATTTTGATGTGCTTTTCTCTATTACTGCTGAGGAGATTTTATCCTTTGAAGTTGAAAACTGTGGTAGACACAGCTAGATGCTAATATCTGTTCTTTTTTTCCTTCCTAGCAGATCTCAGTTTTGCTCAGAGTAAAATACTGGCCTTCCTTTGGTACCCCCCCACCCCCCAGGCTCATTGTTACCATGTGATACAGTTTCAGCCAATGCTACATCAGCAGAGGTCTGCTGGGAATTTGGGGGCACATTTGCTTTTTTATATACGCACTGCTCCTTCGTCCCTGCCCTTTCTTTTTTCTTCCTGCCTGACATGCAGATATTCAGGTGAAGGATTATTTACTAACTATGGCAGAGAGGAGAGCCCAGGACATTGTTAAGAATCTTCTGTACCAGCCCTGAACACTCCCCTGTGGACTTGTTGTTAGGAGAAAAATAAATCCCCAAGCTTCTACAATCAGACTCTGTAACTTTCAGCCAAACAAAATTCTCAACTGATGCAGACTGGGATAATACAAAGCACCAGGAGACATTATACCTCCCCATAGAAAACAATAAATATTGCTCCAGAAAAATACCCATCAATACAGACATGGGATAAATACAACTAGAAAATACTACTGCCATCGCTCGTCAATAGTAGCATGAGAAAATTACAACTAGCAAAATATCTTATTTTTAAATTCCAATAGAGCTTCATTTGCCATTTCAACATAGCTGGAAGAGAGCAGGTAAAGAGATGTGTAGGTGGTTCTGGAAGAGAAAAAAGTCAAAGTTCTCCGAAACTTAATTACACAATCAAAACATAACATAGAGGAATGTATCTGTGGGTTTACAATATTCCGGAATAAATCATTTTCCATAAAGGACCACTTAAACAAGAAGCAATTTTCTTTTAAAATGGCTACACACAGGTTTTTAATAAAAAATAGTAATCCACCAATCCTTAACAACAAAGACTCTAAAATGCTATTAAATGACAGTGCATAGAATAGGTTGGCCACTAGTAGGTTTTGAATGAAAGAAATAATTGTAATAGGTAAGAAATATTCATTCATTTCACTATTGCCAATGAAGTTTGAAAAGAATGCTAGGCTAAACAGGTTTTTTTTTTTTTTTAAATAATAGAAAATTTAAAAGAGATGAGCTAAAGTTTGGAGAAGAGAAAGAATGAGGACAAAGAAAAGCAGAGGGAACAAACAAAAGTCAAAAAATAATACTCCGTTTACTTCCTATTTTTTTCTTTTCAGTTCCCTCAAGTTTAGATAAAAACAGAAAGCATCCTTTCTCCCTATAGAGGGCGGCTAGTGTCACTGAAGTGAGGAGTTAGGAGTTTCACTGCAGACAAGGTGAGTGGGTAATTTGAGGCTTCAGCGGTGGGCCCTAAAGCAGGTCTAGGAGGGATTTCCAGAGACAAGAGGTCCTAACTGAGGGTGAGCAGCTGCCGCCTGGAAGAAGGGAGGTCTGAGAGAATAAGGGGGCCTAATGGGGAGGTTGTAGTAAGAGGATGTACATCTTTTCTTGCTTCAATTTTTGTTTCACTTTAGTCTTTAACACAGTAAAGGGGCAATTCTCTACTGTCGTTTATTTCATGATCTTCTTGGACAAGAGTCTATTCTCTGAACAATGATTTGAAAGTCCTTTTATAAAAAGGCTCAATACTATCTTATGAAAGCAGGGGAGTTGAAAGGAAAATAAGCTTCTTTCTCACAGAAAAAGGAAGAGTTCTTTCTGTCTGGGGGATAGGGATGGTGAGAGGGGCAAATTGTCATGAAACACAGAGACAAAAGTAAGAATGTTGCTGCAAAAGGTTTTCAACTTGCCTTTAAAAGTATCATCAAGATAGTTTGATTCAAAATATAATGGTTAATAATAAATGAAATAGTCACTAACATATGATGATTAACTGTTAATAGCAAAGACATGCAAATCAAAATAATTAACCACATCTCAAATCAAATGAACAAAGATCTAAGAAAATCTATTACAGGAATAATTAGAAAGGTAGCAGCAAACTAACTGTCACACACCTTGATAGTGAGTATATATATATACACTCATTCTAGCTGGGTATTTGGCAATGTACCAAAGTTCTTAACATCTTTTCATACCATTTTATCCAGGAAAAACTCTAAGAACTTGTTCCAAGAAAAAAGAAATAGATACAGAAAGACATATTTTCAAGGATGCTTACAGCAGAAATATGTATGCATACTTTAACTAGAAAAGACTTGTAAATAAGTGCTAAGAGGCATTGGTTAAATAATATTCCTACAATGATAGGTTTTAACAAAGTAGTGGTGAAAGGAAAAACATTTATTATACCAAAATATAGGTTCATTTGAAATATAATTGAAATCAAAACAGCATGTCCTCAAAACTAAGGTACAGCTAAGCTCTGGAGTAGTGTCAGACTTTAGGGTCACACTTTGAAAGACTGAATTCCAGCTCCATCACTTATAAACTGTGAGCTTCTCAGCAAATTACTTAAATGGTGGCAAAGACTCAATATTGTAAAAATGTCAACTCCTCCAAACTGTTTTATACAATCTCAGCTGAAATCCTACAAGGGTTTGGTTTTATTTGTTTGGTGTTTGTGTGTGTGTGTGTGTGTGTGTGTGTGTGTATGTGTGTGAAAATTGGGAAGCTGATTTAGAAATGTGTATAGAAATGCAAAGAACAAAGAATAGCCAAGAAAAACTTGATGAAGAGAGTAAAACTGGAATACTTATAATACCCTATATCAAGGTACATTATGAAACTGTAACAATAGGACAGTGTATCATTGGGGCACTGATGAGCAAATAGCCTAATAAATAGTACAAAGAGACTATATATATATATATCCTCACCTGATTTATGAGCAGTGAGTCATACTGCTGTGCAGTATGGAAACAACAGTCTTGAATAAATGGTCCTGGGTCAGCTGGCTATCCATGTGGAAAAGATGATGCTTGACCCCCTACCTTCCAACACTCACAAAAATCAATTCCAGATGTATTACAAATCTAAATTTGAAAAATAAATAGAACTTTCAGAAGAATAACAACCAAAAGTGAGAGCATATTCATGACCATAGAGTCGGCAAAGATTTCTTTTAAAAATTCTTATCATAAATGGTAAATAAATTGGGAAACTCTCTTTTAAATTTATTTAGTTTTTGTAAGAGAGACAGACAGACAGGTTGGAAAATATTAAAAACTTCTATTTATACAGATACCATCAAGAGAGTGAAAAGGCAACCCCAAAAATAAGAAAATATATTGCCATATATATATTCAACAAAAGAAATGTGAATACACACACACACACACACACACACACACACACACAAATAGGAATTGCTGGGCCAGCAAGTGACATGGAAGTTAAGGTGCTGGATCCTACATAGTTGACTCCATGGTTCAAGGCCCAGCAGCATCTTAAAAATCACACTTGGTCTGTGTGTACATGCGCGCCCAAAATCTCAAGAAGAGAATGAAGAAGGGACTGTGGCATGGCCATCCTACCAGGGGGTGATTTCTCACTTTCTCTCTCTCCCTCTGTCTTCCTCTGTCTCTTGGGCAAGCATACTCATACAATAGCAAAAACTTAAAAAACAAAAACCAAAAGACATTTGTGGGACACAGATATGGTTTATTATCTGTTGATGAGGATGCGTATACTATTCTCAACTGGGCTGGACTGAGGTGTATATCATGCTGGGTAAAGTCTCTTTACAATCTAAATGATGAATAGTTATTGAATATACAAATAATCATAATCATAATCAAATCATAATAAATACATTTTAAAAAAACAATTGTAATTTTTTTAAAAAAAGAACATACATATTGTCAAGAAAAAGGCAGATGCCTCCCAATAGAAAACAGGACAGAAGATCTGTAAAAAGGACTCACAATAAAAAGATATCCAGATGTCCAAAAAAACATACTACAAAGTGCTCCAAACATACTACAAAAACATACTACAAACTTTAATCATTAGGAAAATCCTATTTAACACCACATGCAGGGCCAGCAAGTGGTATGGTGGTTAAGGGTGCTGGACTCCCACATGGCCAACCGCGGTTCGAGTCCTGGATTTGGCGGCTTTCTCTCTCTCTCTCTCTCTCTCTCGTTCTGTCCCTCTCTTGTTAAACTGAAATAAATAAATGGATAAAGTTAAAATAAATCACACATGCAATATCTCTATAAACACACTAGGGGTGCTAAAATAAGCAAGGTAGAAAATGAGTGTTTTAATAAAATTTATATTTATTTAATTAACTCTAATAATATTTACTAAATGTTGGTAAGAAAGTTGTACACCTAGAGTATTCATACACTACTGGCAGGAGTGTAAATTGGTCAAACTTCTTCAAAATAATCACTGGTTAATATGGCCAAACCATTCTACTGCTACATAAACCAGCAGATATTTGCATGTATATTAATCAGAACGCATATATAAGAATGCTCATAGTAGCACTACTCCTAGTAGTTCCAAATTTGAAACTATCCAGATGCTACGGTCTGAATGTTTGTGTGCCCCTCAAAGTTATACGGTGAAACTCCTCCATGTGAACATCGGAAGAATTAGGACCTTTTGGTAAGTTAAGTCATGAGGACTCCTCCCTCATAAGTGAAATTAGCGCCCTTATAAAAGGGATTGAAGAGAGCATATTTACTCCTTATAGCAGGTGAGGATGCATGAAGAAGGCAATGATCTTTGAAACAGAGAACAAACCATTGCCAGGCAATGAATCTGATCTTGGACTTCCCAGGCTTCAGAACTATGAGCAATAAATATCTGTTGTTTATTAATTATCCAGTCAAAAATATTTTGTTAAAGCTGCTGAAGGGACTAAGATATCTGCCAATAATACAATAACTTGAGATATATTAAAAAACTCACTTTGGGATCTTTGGGAACCAGCAGTTAGCGTAATGGCTATGTCGCTGGACTCCCACGTAGTCGACCGCGGATCCCTTCCGGGACCCCGTGGCTTAAAACTCATGCCGGCCGCGTGTGCGTGCGTGCCCAAGATCCCGAGAGGAGAATGGAGGAGAAGGGATTGCGGCGTGACCATCCCCCCTCGGGGGTGATTTCTCGCTTTCTGTCTCTATGTCTCTCTCTGTCTGTCTGGCGAGCGCACACGCCCTACAGTGAAAATCTCTCAAAAAAAAAAAAACAAAAACAAAAAAAACTCACTTTGGGATCTTTGTTGTTAGGGATGCGATTGGGAGGTGTAGAGGTAGCAAATTATTCATCAAGAAAATTTGCATCTAGAAAATGATGCCCCTAGTTCTTATTGAAAGGAAAGTATATATAAGAGCGATAATGTATAAGCAGCAAAGCATCATTTTTCTTTGATGTAAATATTAATTTAATTACCCTGAGATATCTTTTTAACTTCTAACTGAGGTTAATTTGACATGATAAAGTGACGGGGTTGACAAATTGGATGAATGGTGCTCAGCTAATTCGGAAACAAAATCTGAACATTTTAATAGTCACACGACATGTAACATTTTTTACATACAAAAAATGTTACTATAAAATTAATAGTGTACAAGATTATTTAATGATATATATAATTATAAAAATTATAAATCAAAATATAAAATAGGAATAACTCAAATTTATAAAAATGCACACATATATAAGGTGTGTACATACATATTTAAGAAATTATTTCCAAGCTATACACCAAAATAAGTGGTAATAATCAATGTGAATTGAGTTATTTTTATTTGCTCTTTATTTTATAAATTTTCAGTGGAAGAAAACTGTTTTCTTTTTTCTTTTTTCTTTTTTTTAAGAGGTTTTTGCTATAGGGCGCATGTGCTCGCCAGACAGAGACAGAGAGACAGAAAGTGAAAAATCACTCCCCAGGGGGGATGGCCACGCCGCAATCCCTTCTCCTCCATTCTTTTCTCGGGATCTTAGGCATGCATGCACATGTGCCCGGCGTGAGTTTTAAGCCACTGGGCTGGGACGCGAACTGCAGTTGACTACATGGGAGTCTAGCGACATAGCCATTACACTAACTGCTGGTCCCAAAACTGTTTTCTCTTTAAAGTTTTTTTAAACTTATTTTTTATATTTTGAAATAATCACAGACCTACAGAAAACTTACAAGTATAGTATAAGTTTTTCTTTCCCTGAAGGACGATTCCATTTCAGGAGAAGTTGCTCCTCTGATCTCTGTCAACCCTGAATAATCAGGAGTCTTTAGTCTTCTTCAGTCTAAACTACTATCATGCATTTTTTTTTTCTTTTTTCCCCCTTGGAGAGGATTTTGCTACAGGGCATGTGCACTCACCAGAAAGACAGAGAGAGACAGAGGGACAGAAAGAGAAAAATCACCCCCCGGGGTGGATGGCCACTCCACAATCCCTTCTCCTCCATTCTCTCGGGATCTTGGGCACGCATGCACATGTGCCTGGCATGAGTTTAAGCCACCAGGTCCAGGACTCAAACTGCGGTTGGCTACATAGGAGTCCAGAAACATAGCCATTATGCTAACTGCTGGCCCCACTATTCAGTCTTTCTTTGACTTTCATGATCTTGACACTTTTGAAGATTACATGCCAGTTCTTTTGTAGGATGTCCTTCTGGCTGGGTTTGTCTGATGATCCTTCATGACAGACTCAATTATTCCCCCGCCCCTTTTTTTTTAGTTGTCAAAGGGCACATGTCCTTGCCAGAGAGAAAGAAAGCCAAACCATCCCTCTACAAGGTATGGTCATATCAGAATCCTTTTTCATCCACTTTTCCACACTGTTAGGATTTGGGGCAAGCACATGCACACACACATTCAGAACATTTTTTCAGGCACTGAATCCAGGATTCAAATCATGGTTGGCCATGTGAGCTCTGACTTCCTTGACCACTGTATTACTGGTCCAGCTCTTGAGAGTATCTTTTCTACAAACAATGACAGTCTTCTATGTAATCACAAGAAAATTATTAACAAGAGATTTAACACCAATAATACTACCATCAACTAATCCTCAGGTACCATTCAAATTTTGACAATTGTTCCAATAGGATCTTTACAGCAAAAAGCTCCAGGTCAGAACCAAGCATTACATTTAGTTGTCCTGTTTCTTTAGTCTCCTTCAGTCTGAACTACTATTCAGTCTTTCTTTGACTTTCATGATCTTGACACTTTTGAAGATTACATGCCAATTATTTTGTAGGATGTCCTTCAGTTTGGGTTTGTCTGATGTTCTTTCATGACTAGACCCAGCTATGCATCTGGGGCAGGAATGGCACAGAGTGGTGTGCTCGTCTGTCTGTATCACCCGATTTTCATTTGCTCATTACTGATATCCACTTCGCTCAGTTAATTAAAGTAGTGTCTGTTAGGTTTATCTGCTCTAAAGTTACTCTCTTTTGTTGTTTTACCAGTAATTTTTATTTTGTGAGAAGTTACTTTGAAATTAACGAGGTTTAATTACTCATTAAATATTTAATTTACTATTTGTTTATATCTGTATAGAATCATGTTAAATTCAATGGATTATAGTTTGATACTACTATTAATTTAGATGCTCAAATTATCTTAAGTTTGGCCACTGGAAACCTATTCAAGCTGGCTTTTGTGCCCTGTGTTTTTGGAAAGCAATACCTATTTGTTAGCTCACAGTTCTGTAGGTCATATGCTTGTATAGCATGGCTAGGTTCTGTTCAGAATAGGACAAGGCTGAACTCAAGGTTTAATTCTTTTCCACGTTTAGTCCTTTTTCAGAAGCTTAAGGGAAAACCCATTAGCAAGGTCATTCTTGTCAAATTCAGTTACTAGCAGCTGTAAAATGGAGGTCCCCCTTTCCTTGCTCATTGTCAGCCAAGAACCAATCAGTAACTATGGGTTGCTTGCATTCCTTGCCATGTGGACCCCCTTCATAATCACTCTCATGTCAATTCCCTCTCATATTCTGAATCTCTGATTTTCTCTTTCTAGACTCTGGAACCAGACTTACAGGGATTTTATTATTAAATCAGGCCTAACTGATCTTAATCTCCCCTATTCTAATTAAGCTCAACTGTCAAGAATCTTATTTACATCTCCAAATCTCCTTTACCATGTAATGTGACATAGTCATGAGACACTCAACACAGACACATTCATAGGGGTTATATAGGACACACACACTAGGAGACAGGCGATCTTGCAGCTCATCTCAGAATGCTGCTTACTACATATGAAAAAAGCTAGAATAGTGCCTGGCACACAGTAAGCAGTATATATAGATTAACCACTGTTATTATTTATTATATGTCACATTCACAGAAATTTTTAAAAATAGCAATGCCATAATACAATGGCAAAAATATGGTGATAACACTCCAATGAACCATTAAAGAGACACTCATTGGGAGAACCTTCTGGTAGTCCAACTGGTGATGTGTATAGAAAGGTCAGTACTTTTATTCCTATGACATCATCCTAATAATATAATCAGATATATACAAATATATATGTGAAGGAATGTATTAATTATAGCATAACTTGTAACAATATTTTTTTTAAACTCTCTTTAGGGGATTAAGTAAGGGATCTGCCCAATCCCCAGGCTGCACACCAGTGCTAGTACATAGCCTGCTGGGAACCAATCAAGCAGGCTGCATAGCAGGTGGGAGGTTGGGTAGCAGGAAAGTGAGCGAGGTTTCATCTGTGTTTGCAGCTGCTGCCCATTGGCTCAGCTCTGCTACCTGTCAGGTCAGTGGTAGTACTGAATTTTCACATGAGCCTAAACCCTATCATTGTGTGATTGTTTCAATGTAGACCGCAGGGTTGTAGTGGTGGAAATGGGGTACATGGTGGAAGTGATAAACTTGGGTCATTCTGGGACCAACCCTCCCGTCCCCACCCTCAATGAAGGGATTATCTTCCATGAGGCCAGTCCCTGGTTCTGGAAAGATTAGAGCAGCTGGTTTAAGTAATATGACACAGCCTTGTAATGGAATACTATGGATCCTTAAAAACAAGAACAAAAATACAAACAAAAATATATTATTTTAGGGGACAGCAGATAGTATGGTTGTTTAAGGGTGCTGTATCCTACATGGTCAACTCTGTGGTTCAAGTCTCAGACCCAGTGGTTTGAAAAACAAGCTGGGTGCATATGTATGTGTGCCTAAAATCCCAAGAGAAAAATGGAGGAGACAGGTTTACAGTGTGGACATACACCTGGGGGTGATTTCTCACTTTCCCTCTTTCTGTCTCTCTTCAGTGAATGCACGTACCCTATGGCAAAAATCTAAAAAAAAAAAAAAAAAAATTACATGATTTGAAAAACATTGAATTAGAGGAGACATATTCATGTTATGAATTAAATAAAGGAAATATAGGTTACAAAATTACATTAAGTCTTATCCAGTTTTTGTACTGAATGGATAATTGCTTTCCTTTCTCTCTCTTGCATTATATTTAAGCTTCTATAGCAGGTAAAGTTAGGTCTTAGCCTCTTCACATAGCTGTAGGTCAAACAAGGCTTCTGGCAACCTCGTAGGAAGCCCTGCATCCTTTCTGGAATGTGAGATGGGCTTTTGGCAAGACAGGGTCACTTGGAAAGGGAGGGAGCATACTCTGTCACCATCTGTCTGGTTGTGCCCATCTGCCAAAACAAGGCCATCCTAAAAACAAAGGCTTTTCTGCTCCTGATTTTCTGTGCTATGCTTCACCCAAGGCCTAAAGTACAAATATGGTCTGGTCTCATTCCTATTGTATAATCTCCTCCCCACTAACTTGGTTAAATTACACATTCAGCCAAGATGTAGAGAACGGTTTTTGTTTTGTTTAGCTGCAATATGAGACATCCCAGAGTACAAAATATGGAGCAAATGGGGAAGTGGATGATGCAGAAGTTACTTACCAAGACAGCAGCTATAGGGCCCATTATAGCACTACAGAAGAGCTGCTTAGTCTCATCATACAGGTGAGAAAAGAAGCTCACAGGGGTTAAAGAATGCACACTTAAGAAATGGTGAACCAGGTTTTGAAGCCACTAAGTTCACCCCTTTTCACCATGGCAGTGATTTCATATATGGTGATACTGCAGAGTTCTTTTTTATTTATTTTTTATTATTATTATTATTATTACTATTATTTTGGAGAGGTTTTTGCTACAGGGCACATGCGCTCACCAGAAAGACAGAGATGGAGAGACAGAAAGCAAGAAATCACCCCCCCCAGGGGATGGCCAGGCTGCAATCTGTTCTCCTCCATTCTCCTCTTGGGATCTTGGGCACACACGCACATGCACCCAGTGTGAGTTTAAGTCACCAGTTCCAGGACTCGAACCACGGTCAACTAAATGGGAGTCCAGTTACATAGCCATTATGCCAACTGCTAGCCCCAATACTGCATATTACTTTTAAAAGCTCTCCAATTAATGTTAATAATAACCCCACTTTAAGACCTACTGCAGTGCACATTACTGCTTCCCTATACATGAAGGCAAATTAACTATATGCAATGTGGTTAAAATGCAGAATAACTTTTTGCCTAAGCTTTTCTCAGTTCCAGCCTTCCAAACTTAATTTTCAAATTAACAGATGAACATTTTTTCTTATTTATTTATTTATTTATTTTCTTTTTATTTCCATTTAATCATTGTAAATCTTTACAACATACATAATTATTTTCCCAGCATGAATACACTGTACACTGCATATTAGTCCAAACATATTACTATTCACATTATTCTCATCAGATAATTTTCCATTTTTGTGTTTGTTAAATGTTTTGCTTTTTTTGTCCCCTTGATTTCCTCCCTCCCTCACTCCCTCCCACCCCTTACTGCTCACCCTCCTCCCACACTGTCTCTAGCATCCAGTTGCTCCTTATGCTTTTATATCTTCCAATCTTGCAGTTTCTGCCTCAAACTATAAAACTACTGGTGGAAAATACAGGGGAAACTCTTGGAGCCATTGGAGTAGGTAAAGACTTATTAAATAAGACCTTTAAAGCACAGGCAATAATCCCAAAAATAGATAAATGGGATTACATTAGGTTAAAAAGCTTCTGCATAGCAAAAGAAACAATAATTCACATGAGAGACAACCCTCGAAATGGAAGAATGTATTTACAAACTGCCTCAGATAAGGGACTGATAACCAAAATATACAGAGAACTCAAACAGCTTACTCACAAAAAAATTAATCAATCGAATCAAAATGGGCAAATGAGCTGAACAGAAAACAGCACTTTAAATTGGAGGATTCAGTTAAAAGTTTAAGCTGAGGGACTAACAGATGGCATAATGGTTAGGTCACTGGACTCCCACGTAGTTGACCATGGTTTGAGTCCCAGACTTGGTAGCTCGAGACTCATGTGGGGCACGTGTGCATGCATACCCAAAATCCTGAGAGGAGAATGGAGGAGAAAGGACTGTGGCATGGCCATCCCTCCAGGGGGTGATTTCTTACTTTCTATTCTCTGTTTCCGTCTCTTCAGTGAGCACACACAGCCTATAGCAAAAATCTCTTAAAAAAAAAAAAAGTCCAGATTGAACCAGTAGTTCAAGATAAACTATTTTTCCCAGTGCTCTCTTAACCCAAAGAAAGATACTCCAAATTCTAAATTTTTGCAACTGTCATCTCTCCATAGATACTATAACCTAGGCAAATTTCTTGTACCTCTTTGTATTCTCTGACATAATCCTTGATAAAAATCAAAGCTCATGTCACTGAAGTCTTTAAATTGTCCTTTTCCTCTATAGGGATTCCATCCCCATTTTCCAGGCTCTTTCTCCAAAATTCTACCCTCTCCCATTTTTACAGCACAATTCAATTTGTATTGACTTTGTCATCTACCACTTTCGCCAACAACCTGCTCCATTCTTGCTCTTGCTCGGCCTTTGCCCATTGACCCCTTGTATTCAATTCAAACCCATGGTTATATCCAGCTATGTAAAGACTAAGTATTCTTATAGAAAAAAAGGAAAAGAGTGTAAATAAATAAATAAATATAGATAGATAGATAGATAGATAGATAGATAGATATAGTTGTGGAGTTCTTAGTCCTTTTGAAATATTTTTTGTTTTATTTTGTTTTGAGCTCTTTCACACTTCACGGTGGCATAACAGAACATTTAAGGCTACTCATGTGCTTTGCTGGTCATAGTATCAGATCAGATATAAGACTTTTCCAAGGAGCTCTGGTTCCCTGGGGAATGGTATTTAGAAGACAAAATATGGGCACTAGGTTAGGTCATAGATACTGGATGCCACTACTCCTTGGACCACAAAGGGGGCCAAGCTAGAAATACACAAACACACAGATCTGTATCATTATCTGTGAATGCACACTGTTATCTTCAACCGCAATACAACACTGTATGGTTCATTCTAGTTTTCTGCCTTTCTATATTTTAACTCCTTTTTCCAATAGTGATTAATTCTGCTCCCATTATCTTTACTTATCTCTTTTATTAACCAATCTCCCATCTCTGTTACTATCCCTCTTCAATTTATATACAGATGTGGTATATTTGGCCTGCAACATCCCATACCTACTCCTTCTAACATAAGCTCCATATTCCAGGCAGAATATACGCTTTCAAAGGGGTTCCTTCCTAACTCTGACTCCTAAAGTTGCCCATGTCCCACTGCATGGACATGCTTCCCACTCCAACTGAGATCCGAAACTCTGTGTCAGGCAGCTCTTCCCTGGTGATGCTCACCCCACCTGGGTACTGACATACCACCCCAGGTCATCCCATTCCTGTGCCGCACCACTACCTCTCTTGACTACTGCAGTCATACCAGGCTGCCCGTATGTACAGAGGCTACCCTTACCCTGGCTGGTCTCTAACACCAGTGCAGGACAGCCTTCCCAGATGAATGTCTTCCTCCCTCTTCTTGGGTTCAATTACCATGTTCTGGGCCACTGTGTTCCACTCCCCCTTCCAGTGAAGAGTTTAGCTTTGTTCTGCTCCATCTAATAAGTTTAGGACTGATTGTTGAGGAAGGAAGAAGGATGAGGAGGAAACTGGAAGGAGGAAACATGTTTTTCTTCCTAAATGATGTACTTCAACAGAAATTCTTTTTTAAAAAAATATTTTATTTAACTTTATTTACTTATTTATTTATTTATTTATTTATTTATTTTTTTGACCAGAGAGGGACAGAGTGAGAGAAAGCGAGAATGAGAGCAAGAGAGAGAGAGAGGGAAAGCGAGAAAGCAAGCCACCAGGTCCAGGATTTGAAGCATGGTCGACCATGTGGGCAGTCCAGCGTCCTTATCCACCATGCCACCTGCCAGCCCCAACCTCAACAGAAATTCTACCTTTTGTTGTTATTATGATTTATCAAACTTCTAGTAGATTAGACAATCTGTAAAAAATGTTTAAAATTTAAATTAATTCCTCTATAAGTAGTCACATCCTTAAAATAAGACCTATTTAACATTTTCTGAAGCCTTTTTATTCTAAGAAATTTAAATCTATATTCATTAAGTTAATTAGCACAATGACCTATTATTTTTTAAGAGAGCTTTTTTGCTATAGGGCACATCACTTGCCAGAGAGACAAAGACAGAGAGAAAGTGAGAAATTGAGAAATCGTCCTCCAGAGAGAGTCATAGACATGCTACAATCCTTTCTCCTCTAGCCTCCTCTCAGGATTTTGGGCATGCACGCACACGTGCCCGGCATGAGTTTCAAGTAAACAGGTCAGGGGTTCAAACTACAGTCAGGCATGTGGGAGTCCAGAGATGTAAACACTGTGCCATCAGCTGGTCCCTACAATTACCTATTAAATAATCATAAATATGAGTAACCAACAACAAAAGAGAATAGTACTCATTGTTCCCACCATGGAGGAGAAAACATCATAGCCCTCAAGGACACAAGTTCTGGAGCTAGAGTGTTAGGTTCAAAACTCAGGTTTGAGGCCTTAGGCAAGTTATTTAATTTCTTTAGCGTGTATGTGTACTTTTAATGATAGTGCATGTGTGCACATGCACAAGAAAGAAAGAAGGGGGATGGACACTCTCAGGAGGATCTCATCACATCATAATTCCTCCTCCCCAGTCCTCTAGCTCCTCAGGATCCTGGGTACCTGTGCACACCTAGTATGTCTACAGGCCAACCAAGTGTCCCAAACCCACAGTCAGTCATGTGGCTTCCAGCTTTGCAGGGCACTTACATTACCACTGTGCTATAGTGTTTAAGCCTGTTTTTCTATTTTTAAAATCAGGAAAATAGTGATACTCCTTATACTGTGATAGTAATAGTAGATAATACACAACAATTTCTTAGAAGATATCTGGCTTCAAAAAAATCACCACAGACTCAGCCGCTGTGATGCAGCAGTAACACAAACACCCTGCAAGCAGCCTGAAAACATGCTGAGCACATGCAAGAACTTAGAATCCTGGGGCCAGAAGGTGGCATAATGGTTAAGGTGCTGAACTCCCACACAGTCAACTGCAGTTTGAGTCCTGGACCTGGTGGCTTAAAACTTACATCAGGCACGTGTATGTGAGTGTCCAAAATCCTGAGAGGAGAATGGAAAAGAAGGGATTGCAGCATTGCCATCCCCCTGGGGGGTGGTGATTTCTCTTTTTGTCTCTGTCTTTCTGGCAAGTGCACATGCCCTACAGCAAAAATATCTCCGTTAAAAAAAAAAAATAAAACAAACAAAAAAAAAAAACCACTCAGGAATCTAAAGAGTTGAAATGTTGGAAGGGATATTATAGCATAATTAAGAACCTATTGAAGGTGCATGTCTCCTTCTCATTAAGAACTATTAAAAACTTTAAAAGACATGCTCTCTCTTTCTCATTTCTTAATTAAGAAATGCTATATCTTAAATATATATACATATATCATGAAAATATTAGCTATTAATGTTGTTTCAGGGGTAGTCACAGATGTCTGAAAACATGTTGAGAGACTCTATGATTCTTATACCTTAGCTTGAGAAAAATAGAGATGCTCTTCAACTTATGATGAGGTTATGTGCTGATAAACCCACCATAAGTTGAAACTAATGTATGTTGAAAATGTATACAATTCATCTAACCTACGAAACAATAGCTTGGCCTAGCCTAACTGATATGCACTCAGAACAGTCAGCTTAGCTTATAGCTGTGCAAAATCATTCAACTCAAAGCCTGTTTTAAAATGAAGTGTTGAGTACCTTACACAAATGGGCATTCTGTAAGGGATGGGAAAACACAAAATATCTAAAAAATGCAGGCAGCCCAGTACATTGTACAGTATCCATGGTCTACCCTGATGACTCTGTGGCTGGCTGGAGCTACAGCTCACTACTGCCCAACGTCACTAACATGTACACCACCACATGTCATTAGGCTGGGAACAGATCAAAACTCAAAATTCAAAGTACAGTTTCTACTGAATGTGGACCACTCTCATACTAACATAAAGTAGGAAAATTGTAAGTGAAACTATCCTAAGCTGAGACCACCTGTATCTTAAGATGTGGACACAGTCAGGTGTTCACGTGGCACTATGTCATCAGAAACTCATGAGGACAAAAATTAGTACCAGTGTTTTATTCATAAATTTAGAATAAATGCTTATACCATTCCTTAAAGATAATGTCTGAGAGAAATTATAAATATCCTGGTATATGTCAGTGATCTCTAGTGTAAAACAACTCTTTATATCATAATAATATGTCTTTCATTCTTCCTACAATCTGAGGAATTATAAACAAAGATTAAATAGCCCTTTAAGGAATATAATGTAACTAGATCTTTATTCAGCTACTTTAAGTAAGAAGAAACTAGAATGAAAAAAAAAAAAAACAAAGTTTAAGTATGAATTTTTGATATCCTGTAGTAAAACATCAGAAGACTGTAGTAAAGATAATTAGGCTGGGGGGATCAACAGGTGGCATGGTGGTTAAGGCACTGAACACTCCCACATGGCCGACCACAGTTTGAGTCCTGGACCTGGTGGCTTGCCTTCTCTCTCTCTCTCTCTCTCTCTCTCTGTCTCTCTCTGGTCAAATTAAAATAAAATGAATGAAGGAATAAAAGTAAACAATTCTTTAAAAAAAAAAAGATAATTAGGCTGATCCAGATCAACTTTAACTTTCAACCCACATTCTCTTAAAAGAAGGGACAGATCACAGATCACTTCTCTTTCAAAAGCACTTACCCACTTTTTAATAAACTAATTACTGTAAAACTCCATTTTTCTTGAAAAGAATTCCATCATACAGCTAAGAGAAAAATACTCTCTAGGACTACAACCTCACCCATTTCCAGGCATGGGTTCCTCAGTGACAGGAATAGGTTCTCAGGAATCCATCATTAGGCAATTTTGTCACTGTGTGAACATCACAGAGATTATACAAACCCACATGGAAAAGCTGACTACACCTCTAGGCTATCTTGTGTAACCAAGTGTTCCTAGGCTTCAAACGTGTCCAGCATACTACTGTACTGAATACTGTGGGCAATTATAACACAAAAGTATTTGTGCATTTAAACAAACAAACAAAAAGAACAGTAAAAATTTAAGAGACCAAAAATGGTATATCTGCATCAAGCCCTTACCATGAATAGAATTTGTAGAACAGGAAATTGCACTGGGTGAGTCAGTGAGTGAGTACTGAGTGAACGTGAAGGCCTAGGACATTACTATGCTCTACTGTAGGCTTTATAAACACTGTATACTTAGGCTACACTAAATTTATAACAAATGTGCACCTTTATAATAGCTTAATTTGGGACCAGCAGTTGATGTAATGGCTATGTCACTGGACTCCCACATAGTTGACTGCGGTTCGAGTCCTGGACCCAGTAGCTTAAGCTCATGCCAGGTGTGTGTGCATGCGTGCCCAAGATCCTGAGAGGAGAATGGAGGAGAAGGGATTGTGATATGGCCATTCCCCCTGGGGTAATTTCTCACTTTCTATTTCTCTGTCTCTGTCTTCGTGGTGAGCACATGCACCCTATAGCAAAAACCTCTCCAAAAATAAATAAATAAAATAGTAGCTTAATTTTAGCATACTGTAATCTTTGTACTTCATAAACTTTTTATTTTTTAACTTTTTTAGTTTTTCCATGACACTTAGCTTAAAACATACATTGTACAGTCATACAAAAACATTTTCTTCCTTCATATCCCTATTCTATAAGCTTTACTCTATTTTTTAACATTTGTTTAATGTTTTCATTAAAAAAAAAAAACTAAGACACGAACATACACATCAGTCTAGACTTACTCAGGGTCAGTATCATCAATATCACTGCCTTCGGCCTCCACCTCTTGTCCCACTGAAAAGGCTACAATGAGCAAAACAACCTGAGATTAACTCAAGCACAAGAGAGGATGATGCAATCAGGAGAGTCGATAAATACAAGATGTTGGAGGCTGCTGCTGATAAAAGACAGCATATACTTTTACAGTCATTTAAAAAAAGCAAGTAGGAGTACAATCTAAAATAATGATAAAAAGTATAATATAGTAAATGCATAAACCACTAATATAGTTATTTATTACCAATATTATGTACTGCACATAATTATATGTGCTATACTTTTGATTGGCAGCACAGTGGGTTTGTTTACATCAGCCTCACCACAAACATGTGAGTAATACATTACACTACGACATTATGACAGTTACTATGTCATGAAGCCATAGGAATTTTTCCGCTCCATTATAATCTTATGGGGCCATCATCATAACATGCACCTCATCATTGACCAAAATATCATCATGTGGTCAGTACATGGCTATTCTTAAAGATATTTTGATTAGAATTTATCCTGATCTTTGACTTTACTTGCAATTATTTTCTCAAGATTCAAAATGTACTTTCAAAGGTAAGAAGGAGGGAATCAAGGGTGTGGGGGGGAGAAAGAAGTAAAATATATTTTAAAAAAGTACTTCGAAGAAAAGTTTCTTAGATTTCCAAAAATCAGCACCAAAATCTAATCGTAATAGTTAGGATGAAATGTCTTTCTCTAACAATGGGCTTGAACTTCCTTTGGTTATAGTGAAGTGACACAAGACATGCTTGATGCTGCTGGTAGAGGAGTGGGAGCCTTAACTGTCCAGAAGCTGAAGGCAGATAATATTGATTGTTCTCATGTTTCCATATGTATGTACCTTAGTACTGATTAATGTCATTTCTCAGGGCTTATACCAGAGAAAATTCAAGGTGTCTCATGATTGGAAGTGCCCTACTTTTCAAAAATAGTTATTTTAAGAATGGCTACCCTATTTATATGGTGCTTGGGACTAAAGTAGATATTAAACAACTGCTGTTTGTCATTAAGAGCACAGGGAAGATTTAAAACAGCCATGGATGATATCATCTTGAAATGTAAACATTATAACTCAGTTCCTCCCATAGAGAAAGACAGAAGGGGATTCTCTAGGCAGTCTTCACCCAAGACAGGGAGATAGAAGTACCAAAAGTCACATCAAGACACAATAGGAAAATGAGGGGACAAACGGGCCCTTAAGAGTTAAGAGGGAAGGACAGAGCAGAGAGTCTAAATTCAGAATTATGAAGATGATGTTGAGGAAGAACAGATGGGGATAAAACTAGGAGGGTAAGAAAAGAGTGGTGGGGTTACAAATGAATTACTTAGAGCAGAGCAATTTCAAAGCTGTTTTTATAGCCAAACTCTGTTGTAACAAATTCTCCTTCAAGATTTTTAACTTGAGGCCAAAGAAAGCTTGAAGTCAGTCTTTATCCAGTGACCAAAGTTTCTCAGCTGTAAAGCTTAACAGCTGTCAAAGCCTCATTTCCCACCAAAAGAAACTGGTCTGCTGAGAGAGTGAGGCCTACATGCTGACAGAATAGGTGGGAGTTTTCTCTGAGACCCAGGCTGAATCCTGCCCTTTCCATGGCTTCTTTAGTTCCACCTCTGTTGGTGTTCTGAGTCAAACATTTGTCTTTTGCATAAGCTAGACTACTGCAACTAAGAATCCTGAATAATACACTCAGGCAGTATAAAGATGTGGCAGAAAGTCATGGACTGCTTGCAGAATCTGTTAGTATCTCCACAGAGCACAAGAGCCCCAGATCAGAAGTTGGAAATCAGGCCTGCCGCAGTGACACAGCAGCAGTGTGCCACCCATGATGCCGGATCCATATGGAAGACTGCAGGTTTGGTTCCCTGGTGAACCAGTCCAAGAGGGCATGCACATGCTCATGATCCTGGCTGGTTGGGAAGGCGAGCAAGAGTCCTGCAATATGAGACCCTGTTGACAGTGGCTATTTGTGTCTCTGTCTCTATCACATTAAATAAAAAAGTAAATACGAGCTGCCCCAAAGCAACACAGTTAAGTGCTATGTGTACCACGTAGACCACTGAGGTTGGAATCCTGCCCAGTGATTTAAAAAGCCACACTGGTCACGTGCTCATGTGTGAGCAAAATCTTGATGAGATGGAGAAATTGAGGAAGAAGTGTTGCAGTATGAGTATGCCCTAAGTGGAGGTGGTGGGGGGGCAGGGGGAGAGTACTTTTACTCTCTCTCTGCAAGTGCATGTACCCTCTGGAGGTAAAATAAGAAAAAAATAGGGAAAAAAAAGTAAATAAATAAACATGAAAAAGATAGAAATTGAAAAACACTGCCCTAAGTAATGGCTATTATCTAAGACTTGCTTTTATGGGCAGGCTGTGGTATGACATGAGGCTAATGTCAGAGGTGATTGTAAGTACTTCATTCATTCACCTGATAAATATTTATTGGATTCCTATTATGCACTAGGCACTGTACTTGGTTTGGGGACTACAACAGTGGACAAAGGGACGTGTTTCCTGCCTTCATGGTGCCTACTGTCCAGTGGCCCCTTACACTCCTGCCAATCAATTACAGGACAACAGTTTCTACTTATTATTGACAATTGATTTTTTTTTCCAATAATGAAATAAAAAATATTTGTGCTCAACAGGGATAGTCTGTATTTATCCTGATGATGGAATTAAAACATTAATACTATTTATGAAATGCCTATAACACTAGTTCTAAAACATATTAGGTCAGTTTATAACTACTATAAAATCTTTTTTCCATTTATTTATTTTTACATTTTTCCACAAACATTTACACATCAAAAAAATTTTGCTCATACTCTATAGTTCTTGACAGTTAATAAACTTTCAAAATTTCAAACTACTGAATTTTAAAGATAATCTTCAAAATATTTCTTTAATTTTGAATAATTTTGTTTGTGACTCTATAACAATGGAGACAATATGGTTTTAAATATTTTGGAGAAAATATTTACATGTCAACTACTCAAATTGTTGAAAAGCAAATGCCCAGCACACAAGTTAATCTTCAGGTATGACATTCCAATCAAAGACTACTATAAAATCTTAAAAAAAGTTCAATCAAGATGAATTTAAACATTTGCTGCCAAAATAATGAAAGTTTATTTTACCCTGTGAGTTACTGAAATTGTTTTGTTCTTTTAAAAATTTGAGAAAACGATATCTTTCCTTGCATCTGAAAATATGTTTATTACTAGCCCATATTATTTTCTTTACCACTTAACATAGTTATTTATGAATGAAAATGTTAGAAGTATTTCTTTAGTAGGGATTTGGAATGCCAAGGATAACTAATCTTTAAATAGTAAAAGAATTGAGTCCTAAGGTGAATTTTTGGTGCAATGTAATGACATGAATTTGAAAGATTCTTTGTTACCTAGATTAAAGGACAAGGCCTGGGCTTGAAAGATTACGTAAGTGAAGTTGTAATTATTTATCAGAAAATACCTTTGGGAATGTGACCACACAGGAATGAGTAAAATCATTCAGTAATTCAGGTATGCATTTCCTGGACTAAAGGCAACACAAAGGGCCAAGACCTGGAGGAGGATCTGAGAAATGAGTATATCTTAAGGGTCAAATCAAAGAGAGAATGATCCCAGATTCTATAACTGGAAATATTTCTCTTTACCCATGAAACAGGAAGTGATAATCTCACCAGACATATTCACAATTTCACCACATACTCAGATGCAAATACACTTCCTATACTTAGTCTTTACTCTTTCCTCTTAGTTCCTCACCTCTAGTTTGAGGTTGCACTGGGTAGGATTGTATGCAAAGCATTCACCTTCTTCCTATATTGGGTCTTCCGGTAATTTACTCACTCATTCAATATTTACTGAGGATGTACTATGTTCCAGTTATTGTGCTAGATGCTGTACCTACAGAGGTAAAGATGAAAGTTTCTATTCTTCAACAGCTCAAAGTGTTTAATCTCAAAATTCATGGTAATGATCTATAACCTTTTGGGTTTTTTTAGAGGTTTTTCTCTTGGGACATGTATGCTTGCCGGAGAGAAAGAGTGACAGACAGTGAGACAGAAAGTAGAAAATAACCCCTCAGGGGGAATGGCCACACTGCAATCCTTTCTCCTCTATCACCTCTCGGGATCTTGAGCATGCATGCACATGCACCCAGCATGATTTTCAAGCCACCTGGACCAGGACTCTAACTGCGGTTGGTCATGTGGGAGTCCAGTGTAACTGACTGCTATGCCATCTGCTAGTCCCTAAACTTTATTACATACTCCTACTAGTAAATTTTTTAGCATGTTATATTAGTAATGGTCTTAATATTAATATTTACTAGGTGTTAATTATTTCAATTATATTATTTTTATTACCATATGACTTTCACCTACAATCTCAGGGCAAAATAAACCTTTACAGTAATGTGACTAGATAGCAATAGTTGATATAAATGTTATTTTTAATTATCTGAAATATTTTTTCAAAGGTTTTTGTCAAATGGTACATGTGCTTGAGACAGTGAAAGGAAATGTGAGAAATCACCCCCCAGGAGATATGGCCATGATACAATTCCTTCTCCTCTATTTTCCTCTTGGGATTTTGGGCATTCATGTACACATATCCAGTTGCCAGATCTGAGGCTTGAACAGCAGTGAGTCACATGGGAGTCCAGTGCCTTCACCACCACATCACTTGCTGGCCCCAGATCTGAATCATTTTGAATCTTCTGTAAGATGTAATGAGATTGCTGTTGCTATTGTTTTCACCTGCAATGGGTTGGATGTCAAGGCTACCACATATTATCACATGCAACCATATACCTGTTGCTGAGGAAGTCCTTATTGATGCATAGAGGACTCGGCTCTGGTTTACTATCCTCGTTGTTTGTTGTGCTCGCATAAATATTTTCTACAATTCAGGGATTCATGGTAGAAATACATTTAAGGTGCTTGTCCATGTTATGAAGGTATTTTAAGTTTTGAAAATTTAGTATAATCTGCAAATCCTCCTAAAAAAAGATAAAAGTAACTATAATATTTCCCAGTGTGCTGAATATGAGCGAGCGACTGTGCGAGAGCAAATCTGTAATAATGGGGGAACTCAGTGCCGGTGCCAAGATGGACCTATACGTGAAGATTAGAAAAGCTGACTATTGCCTTAGAGTCGAAATAAATACAAATTGCCCTGCACGCCACACTGAAGAATACCGTCCTACAGGGTGAGAGAGCAATCATGACAGTGGAGATATATACAACAAACACTACTGGAGCACAAAAGGCATCCTCCCTAGGATGGCGCTTAGGGTGGATGCCCAAGATGGAGAGAACTAGGATAGGTGATGTGAGCAGAATAGTTCACCCATAAAAGGTGGCATTAAACAGTAGGGTGGTTTCATCAAATATGTGGAGAAAGGCCTTAGAGAATACAGATATTTAAGTGCGGTGGGGGTAGTGGCCAAGAAGAGAATGTGTTTGGAATAGTACAAGCAAGCAATTCCCTGTGGCCACAGGTGAGAGGGCAAGTGGGCAGCTTTAGATATAGACAGAAAAGAGGATGAAAAAGAGGATTGACAGAAATTTGCCAGTGCCAAGAACATTGATGGCTTCAATTTAGGAAAGGGCAGTCAAAATTAAATAAATGAGCTGACAAGAGAGCAGATCACAGAAGCAGATAGATTTTTAAAGAGAAATCATTGAGGAACATGTCATATTAAAAGACACTGTGATAGACCATCTTTCTGAGAACTAAATAAATTGGCCTAATCATTAAGAATATCACAGAGAGCAAAGTAGTTCACCCATAAAAGCCTTTCCTAGTACCATATATCTGTGGGTTAGACAAACGGAATAATTACATAACAAATTTTATTTTACAGGATGTGATTGCCCTTTTGCCTTTAATGGCCAAAGAGCCTTCTGAATTCCTAATTCCTGATATTCCTCTTTGTAGAGCTCTGATTCTTCAATACCTATAAGAGATTCTGAGAACTGACCAGAGAAAGGTGTGTAAGGTTCAAATAGATGAATCGATATCACTGAACCGGATTCCACTTATAATCACTGTCTAGCAGTTTCAAGTTTATTCACAGAGGGTAAAGCTTAGTTCTTATCTGCTCACATATGCATACTTGAAACACTACTCTTCTGTAAAATTCAAAACTTTCAGAAAGACAATATATTATAGTGACTGCAAAGCAACCATTTCCATTGACAAACAATCAGAGAATTGAGTTGAGTATTCCAAATTGCATCTGAACTACAATGAAAGAATAAAATTTTCTTAACTGATTTCCAAAACTAAAGAAAAGGGAGGAAATTAGAGTTACTCTAGGGTTGTTAAACAGTTAGGAGATAGGCTTCATGATGTAAGGGGCAGGGAAAAAAAATAAGGATCAGCACAGTAAGCATTAGAGGGATGTTTGGGGCAAAGTACTTAGTAGTAGTCTAATATGTAATAGCTCTAAGACTTAACAGATGTCAGGGAATTCTTAGTATTGAATCACCCTGAATTCTTCCATCTTCTTGCCCTTGCTTGCAGAAGGAAAAGTATCTGTGGAGGGATCTGACATTCTTTGGAGCTTCAGGAGCAGAGAGAAGGAAAGATCAACTAGGATTTGCAGAGAAGGCCTCTCTTCTACTCTCTCTTAAGGACCCACTTTTTTTGGTATTTATAGATTTCAACTCCTAGGCAGTAAAACTTGCCCATATATTAATAGTCTCACCACACCCTAACGACAAAGGAATTTTTCATTCATTTTCCAACTACAAAATTCTGTTGTTTGTTCTCCTTCTAAAATGAGTTATCTTGCTATAAAAATTCAAACAATACATAAAAAGCCCACCATAATCCTATCCCTTAGAGACAGCCACTTTGCTATTATTTCTCCGGTTGTTTTCTTTTTAATTATTGAATGGATCTGTTCTTTAATGAGAACAAAAAGAAGGAATATTTTTTTACAGATCACGTTTTTATTTTATGTTCAAAAATCTATTCATAGGGGAAACCAGCAGTTAGCGTAATGGCTACGTCGCTGGACTCCCACGTAGTCGACCGCGGTTCACGTCCCGGACCCGGTGGCTTAAAACTCATGCCGGGCGCATGTGCGTGCATGCCCAAGATCCCGAGAGGAGAATGGAAGAGAAGGGATTGCGGCGTGACCATCCCCCCTGGGGGGGTGATTTCTCACTTTCTGTCTCTATGTCTCTCTCTGTCTGTCTGGCGAGCGCACGCGCCCTACAGCAAAAATGTCTCCAAAAAAAAAAAATCTATTCATAGGGCTAAAAATGCCACATTCTTTTACCATAAACATAGTAGGATAAAAATCATCGAGCAATGATAGCGGCTTCATCTACTTGAGGGAACAACTCTAGGCAAAATGTAAAACAATGAACAAACTTGTACTTATACCCTCTTCTCTTCACAAGACAGCCAGAAACCTGCTCATAGCATGAAAGGCCCATCCCTAGTTTCACAATCTGGTCACCCTTCTTAGCGGTGGACATACTTCTTCCTTCCTGCTGTGTAGGAAAATTCTCATGACCTCAGCTAGCTTTATGAGCAATGTAATCTGATTGACTCTGTGTTAATGCATGAATGTCGGAAAGATTGCTTAAGCAAGGACCTTACCAGGAGTATGTTTCTTAACACGAAGGAATCTCTAGAGGCTAGAATTTCAGGCTGAGTGATGAAATGAAAGAATTTCTAGTAGTGTATAGAGAGCTTTTTGGTTAGAGGAATCATCCTGATTAAAACTGAAAATCAAACCGAAAAATCTGGAAAGCCTACTCTCACCTACATGAAATATAACATAAAGCATGCATCATTGCAGTATTACACTGTAGAAGTAGGAGATCTGAGCAGGAAAATCCTTGGAATAACGCACAGCTGGATTCAAACTTCACACTGCCTCTTACTAGAGAAATGTCTTTGGCAAGTGGTTGCTGTTGTCATTTTTAATCTTTCACACCTGTTTTCTCACATGTTAAATGGAGATGCTATGGGGATTAAATTTTTTTAAAAATAGCATATATAAAGTGCTTGCACACAGTAGGTACTTAAGAATAAGATCACCATTATTTATCTTATTTCTTTCAATCATTCTACAACATTTAGTGAACTAAGATTTTCCCAGTCTTCTGTCAAGCAATAGTTGATGAAGTGGTCAAGGATGGTCCAACTACTGGCCTGTAGAGAACAATATTTTCATACTGCTTCATTACTCATGGTTAGAATGTTTCAAAAATTTCCCTTGAGAGAGTTAACAAATCAGACCACTTCAGTCTCTAGACATAATGACTTAACCCTTCATAGTGTATTGATCAGTTTGATATTTACATTAGGTACCAAAATTCAATAATTAGAAAATATGAAATCCATATTTCCATCATCTTGTTAAAGTCCAAGTTTAAAAAGTTTATTCTGTTTTGAGAAGAACTGCTGGAGTAGGTAGTAGTTGTCCTTTTTAGATAGGACATATATTCTCCAACAACTCAGTCCCCACCATGCCTTGTAGCACCCCAATAATGAGAAAGAAAAGCAGCTTACACTCATCTTTCCAACTCTGAGCCCTATCATCCTCATTTCTGATCTGTCTTCTATAGGCATTTGAGTCAGTGACCTCTGCCCCAAGTAAGCTAATTAATGTATTCCAGAATATGAACTAGTATATCCAGGTTCTGAAATCAGAAAACCTGGATTCCAATACTTATTGTCAAGATTACTGGTTTTATGGCCTGAGATAACTTGCTTTACCTTGAGAAACCCAGTTTCCTCATCTCATAGGGTTGCTGTGAGTTTTAAATAATAAAATATGTATAAAGAACTTGTCATCATACTTGACTGTAAAAAGAGGCAATGCACATTAACTAACTACTGTAACAATGACAACTACCACTAATATTATTTTTGCTGCTGCTATTGCTACAACCACAAGTACTACTATCATTACTCCTAGTAGTAGCAATACTATATTACTAGTGGAGAAAAATTAAAAAAAAAAACATTATCCTTATGAATAACAGCTTTTTTCCATCTTCTTTCTGCTTTTGCAAGTTGGAAATGAAAATTTATTTAGAAATCTTAGAAGCATGGAGCCTTTCAGAAGTGAAGAAGAGCAGTTTCTATCTGCTACTGACCAAGAGCACAGTGATGCAGGTTACAGAATGAGTTGAGAGAGATTCATTCTCTCAGCAGCAAGATTACTAACAAGCCAGACTCATACTCAAGCCCAGGAGAAGATGGCCAAAACAAAGAAATAGGTTTCAGATAAACTAACCCAGCAGAGAGAATTAGCAGGGAGAAGATCAGACCTCTACAGGCCTGAAGCTAGAAAATGTCAGGGGGCAAGGCAAGTTTATGTGAGCTGGCATGGACTCAGCGAAGACCAGTCTTCCTCTCTAGAAGAGAGGGTTAGGGCAAACCAAAGGAGAAGAAGAGGATGAGAATATTAGCAGAATCCCTGCAAAGAGGAAACGAGGTGTAAACTGTGGCCAGAGCTGACCAGCCCAACCCTCAACTAGAGACCTAAACGAAAGACTGAAAGAGGAGGATGATCATGTTGACAGTGAAAATTCTACCATGTAAGACCACACACAATCTGAAATTGCTCTCCTAAGGGCTTTCGCAAAGTAATGGAAAACCGATCTGTGTGCATAATGTCCCAATAGCCCTAAGGCAGAACTTGTATCATCTGTATCGTCAACACAACTAACATCTCTCTTTTACAAAGTACTTTCATTCTCATCAACTGATCTCAGACTAGCCGTATCAAATATTATCTCCCTATTTTACAGATAAAGAATGAGAACTTTAAGTCACTTGCTTAAATGCATAAAACCAGTTAAACCGTTGATGATTACTAGATTTTAATTCTTCAAAAATCAAATACTTTGCACTTGCACTGTTCACTGCACCACGTCCAGAAATTACACATTGTTCACCATGTGTTTCCAGGGTTGTTTTTGTTCTGTATAATTTTTCTAATTTGCTTAAGGAAGTTTTGTTTTGTTTTGTTTTGTTTTAATGTGGGTCTACCTGGTGAATACCAAAGAAAAGGTATGTCAAAACCTGGGCCAGGGCCGGACAGTAATGCAACAGTCTATGAGGCTGACCATGTGGGAAAGTTCCAGGTTCGCATATGGAAACCTTCCTGAACCCACCAGATGCACATGCCTATGATCCAGGGCTGCCCAAAGCTAGGAGTGAGTCACAGCATGAGGACCCTGTTGGGGGTGTTCTTCTCTGTCACTCTTGCTCATGAACAACAACAACAAAACCATTAACAAACAACAATAAAATATCTGGACCAGTATATCTAAAATGATCAATTTTCCTGGGTATCAGGCATGAGGTTGCCAAAATTCCAGCTACAGAGCAGAGTAACCCTAATTCCACCACTACCTCAGCTTTTAGACTACTACAATTGGAGATGTAATATGGTAATATTTCCATGTGGGATTTATAATAAGCTCATCCAAAATATCTTAATATTCTCAATGGGTAAAATAATTCTGCAGTATTCTGATGGAAATAAAGGAATATAATGAAAATGAGATTTTTTTAATTATAGAAGAAATGTAATTCAAAGGAATATTTCTCTGTCAGGATGTAGAACTTGACTATTGAGGTATGTCACTTCACCAAGTTCTTTCCAGTTTACTACTTTCAGCACTGATTAAAAAGTAAAATGTACTATCTCAAACTAAAGTCATAATTTTTTTTGAAGGTCATATGATTTTGTTTTAAGAGATTTTCCACAGCTGAGAATAGAACATATCTCTAAGGCTCCTAAGCCAGTAAACTAAACAACGTGGCTTCTTCATTTTTAAATGGTCTGTTTTGAAATGAACAAATCTTAACACTTCATCAAGCTAAGAAAAGAAACACAAAGAAAGAAACAAACTTTTAGGGCAGGGGGAAAAACCAAGACAGGTCTGAAGATGCAGAGGCTGAAGAAGTCTGTAAGACTGCCAAGTTCATTTGAATCAACTGATTCAAAATTTTTTCTAAACAAACAAAACCTACCAAATATCTTTTTTTTTTCCTGATCTCAAACCTGCATTTCGTAGTTACACAATCAAAATATCTGTCAAATACAATGATATCCAATAGATCCAATATTTCAGGTCAATAGTTGATAAGAGAGAGATTTAAGAAGCCAGTTTATAAATTTGTAAGACCATGACTTTCAAACAAAATGTGCACACACACACAGATTCACGCATGATGCATACATACACCGTCCCTCCAGATAGCACAGAGGTACTCATTTCAGCCAGTGAGGGAAAGTACCTACAACACATAGGGAAGATATCTATTACATCACCCACTGAACTGTGTATTTTTAGAGCTACTGACCTTTATAGGCACTAAACAATAAAGCTGTTCACAAACCTGACAGAGAGCAGCTTTTCCAAAGTAAAACAGTGAACCACTGTCCCTAATGTACCCATCGGACTAAACAATTAAAGTAGCATTTAGTACAAAATTTAAAAAGCCATTGTAACATAACACTGCTGAGATTATTGGTCCTCTCTCAAACACACACACACACACACACACACACACACACACACACACACACACAAAATTGTTTTTGCCTTAGCATTTATTTAAAAATAAAAAGAATTGATTTATTTATTTAGAAGATGAATGAGGTGAATAAATTTAAGGTAGTCAAAAGAAACTAAGTTGTTTCAGCTCCTCAAGCTGCTGCCAACTTAAAATATCTGTCAAATACAATGATATCCAATAGATCCAATATTTCAGGTCAATAGTTGATAAGAGAGAGATTTAAGAAGCCAGTTTATAAATTTGTAAGACCATGACTTTCAAACAAAATGTGCACACACACACAGATTCACGCATGATGCATACATACACCGTCCCTCCAGATAGCACAGAGGTACTCATTTCAGCCAGTGAGGGAAAGTACCTACAACACATAGGGAAGATATCTATTACATCACCCACTGAACTGTGTATTTTTAGAGCTACTGACCTTTATAGGCACTAAACAATAAAGCTGTTCACAAACCTGACAGAGAGCAGCTTTTCCAAAGTAAAACAGTGAACCACTGTCCCTAATGTACCCATCGGACTAAACAATTAAAGTAGCATTTAGTACAAAATTTAAAAAGCCATTGTAACATAACACTGCTGAGATTATTGGTCCTCTCTCAAACACACACACACACACACACACACACACACACACACACACACACACACACAAAACATTGTTTTTGCCTTAGCATTTATTTAAAAATAAAAAGAATTGATTTATTTATTTAGAAGATGAATGAGGTGAATAAATTTAAGGTAGTCAAAAGAAACTAAGTTGTTTCAGCTCCTCAAGCTGCTGCCAACTTAACTTGGTGGCCACAGACTGGTCCCCATCCACAACAAATACACAGACAGTTACTGTGTCGATCCAACAGGCCTGAATTCAAGTCTTAGCTGTTACAAGCTGCTTAACTTTGGGTAAATTACTTAACCTCTCTTGGCTTCCACTGTCCTTTGTAACAAAGCATTAAAATACTAGCTCCCTAATGGGAGAGTTATGTTATATTCATAATATTCATTCTCATAATTTTAAAAATCATGTGAAGACCTTAGCATAGTGACTAGTATACAACAAATGCCCAATTAAAGTTAGTCATTACATTCATTGAGAGTTCCCACAGTCAGAGTGACTACAGAATTTATCACCCATTAGAGGACACAACTGAGGCTGAAAGGGGCTCTCTTAGCAACTGGGTGGCAGGGATGGAGATCACCCGAATCACAGTCTGTACAGCCTAGTCTGCTATCATGGAGTGCTGACGACTAGGAGCAAGGTTCTAATGCTACACAACTTGAAACACAAAGTTGTATTAGTTTGAGGTGCCAAGTCATTCTCGAAATATTAGCAACAAGAAAGAAGACCTCAATGAATTAAAATCTTTCAATTGCTGTTATCAGTTGATATGATCGCACAAGAGACACCTGTTAGCCTCATTTTCCAGCATTCTGAATTTAAACAGGTCAAACCCTTGCAACATTACAGAAGACTTAGACATTATAAGAGATTTCAATTTGCATTTACCATAACACATTCTTAACCATTTCTTAGACCTGTACATACTTTTCCATGGGGTGCCTTTATCATAAATGTTATGCTAGAAATTAAATTGAATTAAAATTATGAAAAAAATAGCACAGTATTTACCCAAATTATCAAACCAGGAAGACGATAACCTAGACAGTGAACAAAATGTTCTGGCTACTAGAAAAGACCAAGATCCCTCTCTGATATCCCTATAATAATGCACTGCTTTATGTATTTGCTATACTATTAATTCTTACTTTAGAGTATACTTTTTCCACTTATTAAAAAATGTTCGCTACAAAACAGTATGCCCTTTTATGTCTCATACATCTACTGTTTATTGAAACTCTTGGATGCATCATTTTCTTTTGTGTTTGATTTTTTTTTTAATTTTTTTGAGAGGTTTTCGCTATAGGGCATGTGCACTAGTCAGACAGAAAGAGGCAGAGAGACAGAAAGCGAGAAATCACCCCCCAGGGGGGATGGCCACACCACAATCCCTTCTCCTCCATTCTCCTCTCAGGAACTGGGCACACACGCACACACGCCTGGAGTGAGTTTTAAGCCACTGGGTCCAGGACGTGAACCACTGTCGACTACATGGGATTCCAGTGATATAGCCATTACGCTAACTGCTGGTCCCTCTTTTGTGTTTGATTTAACCTATTGTTTTGTTCATCATCATTCTTTGAGTAGGACAAGATATGGAGGTAGAAAACAATAATATTGATGTTTCTGACCTGTGTAGGCTTAGGCTAATAAGTGTGTTCACATCTTGTTTTTTTTTGTTTGTTTGTTTTATTGAAGAGGTTTTTGCTTTAGGGCGTGAGGGCTGGCTACAGAGAGACAGAAAGCAAGAAATCATGCCCAAGGGGGGATGGCCACACCACAATCCATTCTCCTCCATTCTCCTCTCAGGATCTTGGGCATCCACGCACACGTGCCCGGCGTGAGTTTCAAGCCACCAGGTCTGGGACTTGAACCATGGTCGACTACATGGGAGTCCAGTGACGTAGCCATTACTCCATCTGCTGGTCCTCCACATCTTGGGTTTTAAGAACAACATTTAAAATTCTCTTTTTAATTTTAAATGTTAAAAATAACCAGCAGTTAGCGTAATGGCGATGTCACTGGACTTCCATGTAGTCGACCGGGATTCGAGTCCCGGACCCAGCAGCTTGAACTCACACTGGGTGCATGTGCGTGTGTGCCCAAGATCCCAAGAGGAGAATGGAGGAGAAGGGATTGCGGCGTGGCCATCCCTCCTGGGGGGTGATTTCTCGCTTTCTGCCTCTATGTCTCTCTCTGTCTGGCTGGCGAGCGCATGCGCCCTATAGCGAAAAACCTCTCCAAAAAAAATAATAATAAGATAAAATTATTTATATGAATAAAGAAAATATTTGTGTGCAGCTATATAATGTATTTGTATTTTAAGGTAAGTATTATTAATGAGTCTAAGTTTAAAAATAAGTTTACAGTTTATAAAATAAAAGAATTACATGGGCCAGTCAGTGGCTGGTCATTAAGGTGTCTAGGTCCCACATGGCTGACTGTTTTCATCTTGGACCTGGCAGTTTAAGAAATACCTTGAGTGCATGTGTGTGCATACCCAAAAATTCCTAAAGGAGAAACAGAAGAGAAGGGATCGTACTCTGACCATTCCACATGGGTAAGAGAGAGTTTTTTTTCTCACTTTCTTTTTTTTTTTTTTTCTACAGTAAGTGCACATACCCTCTGGAAATTTTTTTAAAATAACAATTAAAAAAAATAAAAGATTTATAGTAGGCTAAGCTCAGGTTAATTTATTATTGAAGAAACTTTTTTAGAATAAATTCAGTGTGATCTAAGTACACAGTAATTATAAAGTCTATAGTAATGTACAATAACATACTAGGCGTTTATACTCACTCCCTTCTTACTCAATAACTCACCAAGAGCAACCTCCAGTTTTGGAAGCTCAAATCATTGTAAGTGCCCTATATAAGCATACCATTTCTTTATCTATTATTAAGTCATATGTTTAATGCAGCTTTTCTATGTTTAAATATATTTAGATTACAAATATTTACATTTGTGTTACAATTGCCTACAGTAATCACAGTAGTAATCTACCGTACACGTTTGTGACCTAGGCGCAGTATGCTATACCATCTAGCCTAGGTGCAGAAGTTATACCAAATAGGCTTGTATAAGTATATTCTGTGACAGTCACACAATGACCAAATCATCTAATGACTTATTTTCCAGAAAGTGTCCCTATTGCTAAGCAATGCATGACTATTCTACATTCATAAAAACAAATAGAACTTTAAAACTGCCTGTTTTAAGAAAAATAAAAAGCCCCGCAGAGACTGTCTTGAACCTGCAAACAATAAAACAAAAACATACGGAAAAAAAATGTTTCTATGTCTCTTACAATTGTAAATCTTATGTTAATGACAATAAATGATGTTCAATAATTCCACATGATGGAAATTGGCCTGACTTAATTAAGGAAAGTCTAAGTTGATACAGAAAAAGACATGGCCACAATTCATATTCGCTCAGCAATATCTTATTACCTGAATTTTCACTGAGTTTGCAAAAGGAGATTGAAACACAGCAAAACTGAAGAAAATATTAGAACTATGTCCAAAATATTTTCAGTCTTATTATTCACATTAATAAAATGTGTTAGATGTATGGTTAATTCGCATTAAATATTAAAGAATAGTTCAATAGGATTAAATCAGTTTCAAAATTCACCATAGAATTTAATGAGTTACCTTATTCACACGTTTCATATTTTGTTATGTAAATACAATAGTAATTATTTACATTAAATACATTCACTGGATGAGTATACTGGATATTGTAATAGTATAAAGTAAGTCATATTGGAAGAATAGGAAAGATTTTTGTATATATGAAATGTGTACATGAATCGTGTGTGTGTGTGTGTGTGTGTGTGTGTGTGTGTGTATAAAGGAGCTTCATAAAGTTCATGGAAAATGCATGTAATGAATAGTGTATAAATTTCAAAATGTTTTGCACCAAAATAAACTCATACTTTAAGTTCACTTTTCTACAACCTTTTTAAATAATTTTATTATTTATTTTTAATTAGCTATAGGGCATGTGCACTCACCAGAGAGGAGAGACAGAGAGAGAGATGGAAAGTGAAAAAGCAAGCTGCCAGGTCTGAGTCTCAAACCATGGTCAACCATGTGGAGTCCAGCACCTTAACCACCATACCACCTATTGGTCCCTCTACAAACTTTTTGAGGTCACCTCATATACATCATATACATCAATATGAGTGACTTTTCTAAGTATGAACATGGTGAACTTCTGGAAGTATATATCTATGATTATTAGTGAAGATGTACAAAGTATAACTAGTTTCTGGATGTGACGGCAATCTGACTGAGACACCTGCCTTCTTATTGACTGGCAGGGAGGTTTTGTGATGTGGCAGGGGAACCAGTACCTCCTTCCTCTTGGATCTCTTCTTGTACACCTCTCCCAAACCTGCCTGCTCTGTGACCTTCCTAACAAGATTCTCATTTGCTTGGATAGTTTGAATCCTAAAAACAAATCATCATATTGGGCTGACTTTAAGAGACTCAGAAATTTCTTACACGGATCTGAAAGCCCTCCTCATCCTTTCTACTGCCTTAAGCCTAAGCAGAAATTGGTTCCTTAAACAGGGTATCTTTAAAAAAAAAAAAAAAAAGATATACCCTCTTATTAAATGTCAAACACACAATACAGTGTTGTTAACAATAATGTGTAGGGACGGCAATGAAGAGAAATGGGCACTGAGATCCTGACTGCACTAGAATTTGCTAGGCCATATCCCTAGTGCAGAACTGGATCTGCCTGCTTCTAATTCGAACCAAAGTGTCCTGTGAGCCTGTGTGAGCACTGAGCCACAATTTGATATACTCTTCCCTTCACAGCGAGACATAAAATACAGCATACACTTTTAGGAAAGCATTTAAAAGGACACATTCCAGAGGTAACAATCAAGTGGGCAGATCACTTTTCCATGGTGTAATAAGCCCAGTTTGTCTAGATTAATAGAAAAGTGGTTTCTTTCCTGAACTTTCAACTGTGTGTGTGTGTGTGTGTCTGGTCTCTGTCTAACCTCTTTCATATTTATCCTTTACTCCCCTTTTTTCCCCTAGTTAATATTCCCCTCTTTTTCTCTTTCCTTGACCTCATCCCTAAAATCTTGAAGAAAACAGTCTTTCTGCCTGGATATTTAATATAATCCCCAAATTTGGGTTGAAATGGTTCTCTTTGCAGCCATCTGCCATCCAAGCTGTTTGCATCTCTCTCTAAATTCTCATTTCTGAAATGAGAGAGGGATCAAAAGCATACACTGCCAACTTCCCTGACTTCACCTCTTTGACTCAGGTCTACCCTAGGTCTCTCAGAGCTGGCTTTTGGTCACCTCACCTCTTCCCAGGATCTTCCTTCAGATCATACATCTATCTAGAAGCACTTTGTATTAAGAGTATCTAACCTTCCATATTCTACCAACAAACTATCAATTTCTTGCTCTTTTGATAAACAGCATTCCCCAGAACTAGAGGTGTATCAAAATATAACAACAACATAGATACTTAAGCAACATAGATACATTAAGCAAAAGAAGTGCAGTGGCAATATGTCTTATTTAACTGCAAAGGAGTGGAGTTGATTAATTCAAATATTTTTGTCAGTATGGCATCTGATAGGGCATAAAACTAAAAATTAAGATATCTAGATATAGAACAAAATTAAAAATAAAGTGAGCCACAACTAGAGAATAGATCTTAAACTGATCCATGACTGGAGTATATGTCAGAGTTTGTAGAAGCCTTGTAATTATATGCAAAATTTTTCTATGTTAATTTTCCTGGAGAGTGATTACACAGATTTCATCAACTTCTCAGAGGGAATCCGTGACCCAAATAAGGTTACGATTTTAAAGGCGAGTCAGTGACTAAGATATCAAAAGAACCTCACTCTAAGTATTTAATAAAATTATCTAATATTTAGCCTAGTTTAAGTGCAAATATTAAATTTTATGTGTAAGTATTAAAATGGCCCACGTTGTTATAAATATATCCTAGGGCCAAGTAAGGTTTTCAAGGCCCATTCAAATCACTTCATACACGAATAAGGAAATGTGTATTTTTTTTAGCTTTACTGAAATATAATTGACAAAAACTTTAAATATTTAAGATGTACAATTTAATGTATATATGTATGTATGTGTGGGTACATATACATATATACATGCAATTGAAATAATCACAACAATCAAGCTAGTTAACATGTTCATCACCTCACATACAATTTTTGTTTTCTTTTTTTATAATGAGAACACTAACATTTAAAATCGACCCTCTCAGCAACTAGTCACAGCAGCACAAGATTAGAGTGCACTGTGTGATCTTAGAGTTATATGAGAAAGCCCTGGGTTCAGCCTCCAGGTCCAAACCCCAGGTCAACCTGTGCACACAAGATGTCCATAAGAGTATTATGTAGTAAGATCCTACCAAGGGAACCTGTTTGTGTATCCATCTCACTAAAAAAATAAACTTTTGGGGGGACCAGCAGTTGGCATAATGGCTATGTCACTGGACTCCCATGTAGTTGACTACAGTTCGAGTCCCAGACCCAGCTTAAACTCACACCGGGCACATGTGCATGTGTGCCCAAGATCCTGAGAGAAGAATGGAGGAGAAGGGATTGTAGTGTGGCTATCTCCCCTGGGGGGTAATTTCTCACTATCTGTCTCTCTGTGTCTTTCTGGCAAGCACACGCACCCTATAGCAAAAACCTCTTAAAAGAAAAAAAGAAAAACTTTTTTTTTTTTAAAAAAAGATATAACCTCTTATTAAATGTCAAACACACAACACAGTGTAGTTAACTATAATCCCATCGTTGGACACTAGATCTCCAGAATGTATTCATCTCGCATATAGAAACTTAGTAGTCTGACCAACATCTCCGAGGTCCTCCTTCTCTTGCCACTGGCAACCATCATTCTATGTTCTGCTTCTATAGGTTTGAATATTTCAGATTCTACATATAAGTGGATTTGTTCAGTATTTCATTTGTTGTGCATGACTTATTTTTCTTAACATAATGTCTTATAGGTTCATCCATGTAGTCACAAATGATAGGATTTTTTTCTTTTTAAGGAAATGTTTTATTTTATACACACATGCAAACACACACAAACACACATAAATATCACTTTTTCTTTATGCATTCATCCAATGATAGACATATAGCCTGCTTTGTATCTTGACTACTGTAAACAATGCTTCAGTGAACTGATATGTTTTCCTCAGGCATATACCAAAAAGTGAGATTACCAGATCGTAAAGTAGTTCCAATTAAAATTTTTGAGAAGCCTCCATACTGTTTTCCACCATAGCTGTACCAATTTACATTCCCACCAACAAAGTACAAGGATTCCCTTTTCTTCACATCCTCACCAACACCTGTTTTTTTTTTGTTTTTTTTTGTTTTGTTTTTTTAATAAGCATTTTTGTTTGTTTGTTTTGCCTTTGGGTGTGTGTGCTCACTGGGGAGAGACACAGACAGTGAGAGGGAACGTGAGAAATCATTCCCAGGGTGGATGGCCACACCACAATCCTTCTTCCTCCACTCTCCTCCCAGGATCTTGGACACACACACACATGTGCCTAGAGTGAGTTTCAGCCACCAAATCTGGGACTCGAATTGCAGTCAACCATGTAGAGGCCAGTGATGTAACTGCTACACCATCTGCTAGTCCCATTTTTTTTTTTTTAACTTTTGATAACAGTCTTTGAAAAAGTTTGAGGTGATAACTCACTGTGTGCTTTGTTTTTTGGTTTTGTTGTTGTTGCTGTTGTTTTTGAGAGGTTTTTTTCTATAGGGTGCATGCGCTTGCCAGAAAGACAGAGAGAGACAGAGAGATAGAAAGCAAGAAATCACACACACCACACACACACACACCCCAGGGAAGGGGATGACACGCCGCAATCCCTTCTCCTCCATTCTCCTCTCGGGATTTTGAGTACACATGCACACGTGCCCGGTGTGAGTTTAAGCCACTGGGTCCGGGACTCAAATCCCATGGGAGTTCAGCGACATAGCCATTACCCTAATTGTTGATCCTTCATTGTGGTTTTAATTTGCACTTGCCAGTTGTATATGAAACCTTTGAATGAGTGTTGTTGAGCATTGTCTCAAATACCTTTCAGCCACTTGCATGTCTTTTTTCAAGAAATGTCTCCCAGCTTGTTTGCTTACTTTTCAATCAATGTATTTGTTTTTGTACTCTTTTTTTGCTACTGAAGTATATGAACTCTTTATCTATTTTGGAAATTAATCCCTTATCAGACCTATGGTTTTCAAGTATTTTCTCTCATTGAATTGGTTGACTTTTTACTTTGTTTTGTTTGTTTGTTTCTATTGCTGTTTTTGTGCAAACAAACAAACTAAAAAGGTCATTACTCAGACCAAATACAAGAATTTTCATTATGTTTTCTTCTAGTAGTTTTATAGTTTTAGGTCTCACATGTAAGTCTCTAACACATTTAATTTTTGTGAATACTGGAGATAAAGATCTAATTTTATTATTCTACAGTGTATGTGGATATCCAGTTTCTCCAGCACCATTTTTTTTCTTTTTTTAAATTTTCTTTTTGAGAGGTTTTTGCTATAGGGCATGTGCGCTTGCCAGACAGACAGAGAAAGACAGAGAGACAGAAAGCAAGAAATCACCCCCCAGGGGTTCTGGCCACACCGCAATCCCTTCTCCTCCATTCTTTTCTCGGGATCTTGTGTATGTACGTACACACATGCATCCGGCGTGAGTTTAAGGCACCGGGTCCAGGACTCAAACCACGGTCGACTACATGGGAGTCCAGCAACATAGCCATTATACTAACTGCTGGTCCTTCTAGCACCATTTTTGAAGACACTATCCCCTCTTCATTGTATGTGTTCTTGGCCCTCTTATTGATGATCTACCAACTATCGATGTCTCAATTTCCATTGTTTACTAGTCTGTTCCACTGGTCCATATGTCTAGTTTTTATTTTAGTACTGTACTATTTTTATTATTGTAGCTTTATAATATATCTTGAAATCAGGAAGTGTAATGCCTCCAATTTATTCATCTTTCTCAATAAATATGAGTTAATTCTGGTGTAAAAAATTTTGAAATCTATGCATATTTTTTCATAATGTGCATTTGCCATGACTTTTTTGAAGATCCCTTTTATATGATCATGTCTTTCTTATTTGGATGCCTTGTATTTCTTCTTGTCTAATATCTCTGGCAAGGATTTCTAGTACTATGTGAATACAAGTGGTGAGAATAAGCATCTTTGAAGAAAACCTTTCAGGTTTCTCTATTAATTATAATATTCACAACGGGCTTTTCATATATGGCCTTTATTGTGTTGAAGTAAATTACTCCTATCCCCAATTCATTTAGCATATTAATAATTAATAGATGAATTTTTTAAATGTTTTTTTCTGTACCAATGGTGGTTTTTAAAACATGGTTAACATGATGTCTCACATTTATCAGTTTGCATATGTTGAACCATCCTTGCATCCCAAAGGAAAATATTCATATAATCAGAGTATATGATGCTTTTAACATGCTGTTTAATTTAGATTACCAGTATTTTATTTAGAATTTTTGCATCTCTGTTCACTGAAGACATTGGTCTGTAATTTTCTTTTCTGTGGCGTCTTTGCCAGGCTTTGATATCAGAGTGATGTTGGATTTATAGAAGGAGTTTTGAAATGTTCTCTCTTCCATTTTTTTTTTTGGAAGAGTTTAAGATAGATTAGTATCAATTCTACTTTAAATGTTGGGTATAATTCACCCGTGAAACCATATCATTCTGGGTTTTTCTTTGTTGAGAAGTTTTTTGATTACTGATCTATTCTCCTTGTAAATCCTTTTTTTCAGGCTTTCTATTTATTCTTGATCAGTTTTGGTAGATTGTGTTTCTAGGAATTTGTCATTTCTTCCAGATTATCTAATATGTTTGGGTATACTTGTTCATAATAGCCACATATGACCCCTTTTATTTCTGAGGCATTCATCGTAATGTCTCTTTTAATTTCTGATTTTGAATGGTCTCTGTTTTTCTTGGTTTAAATAGGAGTCTGTAAATATTTTTTTTAAAAAAACCCTCTTATTGATCTCTTCTATTTTTTGTATGTGGTTCTCTATTTGATTTACTTCTACTCTATATTTACTATTTGCTTTCTTCAGTTCATTTGGATTTTGTTTTTATTCCTAGTTTGGGAGGAAAGTCATTTGAGATCTTTTATCTGTGTTAATGCATTTAGTGCTATAAATTTTCCTCTTAGTACTGCTTTTGCTGCATATCACAAATTTGGTGTTTTGTATTTTCATTTGTGTTGATATATTTTTAATATTCCTTTCATTTATTCAGATAAAAATTATTCAAACTATGTCATTTAGTTTCCATGTATTTGTGAATTTTCCCTATTATCTTAACTACTACTGGCTTCTAATTTTATTTCATTGTAATCAGAATAGACACAAGATTTTTATCTTCTAACGTGTGTTAAGACATGTTTTGTGATCTCACATGTCATCTATCCTAGATAATGTTCTATATGTGCTTGAGAAGAATATGTATTCTGGGATTAGCAATTAGCATAATGGCTATGTTGCTGGACTTCCACGTAGTCGACCACAATTCAAGTCCCAGACTCAGTGGCTTAAACTCACACCAGACATGTGTGTGTGCATGCCCAAGATCCCAAGAGGAGAATGAGGAAAAGGGATTGTGGCATGGCCATCCCCCGCCCCAGGGGTGATTTCTTGCTTTCTGTCTCTATCTGGTGAGTGCACACGCCCTGTAGCAAAAACCTCTAAAAAAAAAAAACAAACTTAGCAATTAGCATAATGGCTATGTTGCTGGACTTCCACGTAGTCGACCACAATTCAAGTCCCAGACTCAGTGGCTTAAACTCACACCAGACATGTGTGTGTGCATGCCCAAGATCCCAAGAGGAGAATGGAGGAAAAGGGATTGTGGCATGGCCATCCCCCGCCCCAGGGGTGATTTCTTGCTTTCTGTCTCTATCTGGTGAGTGCACACGCCCTGTAGCAAAAACCTCTAAAAAAAAAAAACAAACAAACAAACAAACAAAAAAACCAACAGAATATGTATTCCGTTGTGAATGGATAGCTATGTATATATTTTAGGTCCATTTATTTCTTTATTAATTTCTGCCTGGATGTTGTAGCTATTATTGAATGTGGAGTATTGAAGTTTCTTACTGTTGTACTGATTTCAACTTCACCCTTCAAGTATGTCAATGTTTGCATTACACATTTAGGTTCTCACATGTTTAAAAGGTAGGTATCTATAATTGTTATATTTTTCTACTGAACTGATCCTTTTAGTTTTTTACTTAATATCTATTTTGTCTGATGTAAGTATAGCCAGCTTTACTCTTTTTTTGTTTGTTTACTATAACCATGGAACGTATATTCTATTTTTTTCACTTTCAGTCTGTATGTGTACCTATAGTAGACAGCGTATTTCTGGATATTGGTTTTTGTTGGTATCCATGTAGCTACTTTATGTCTTTTGATTGGAAAGTTTAATCCAGTTACATCAACGTAATTATTCATAGGTGACAATTTGCTATTTACTATCGCCATTTTGTTTTGCAATAATTTTTTTCTTCTTTCTTGCATTCTTGATGTCTTCTTTTGATATATGCTTTTTTTGGTAATGATTTTATTCAATCCATTTCTCTTTATCTTTTGTGTATTTATTACAGTTTTTTCTTTATGATTACTTTGAGGCTTGCACAAAATATTCATAGTTATAACCATTTATTTTAAATCACTAAAAATTAATCTTTATTCACATACAAAAATTCACACTTTCATTCTTTGCCCCCTTACATACACATTTGGTGTGTTTGTAGTCAGTTTTTCTCTATGTGATTTTATATTTATATTTGTGTATTTATTACAGTTTTTTCTTTATGATTACTTTGAGGCTTGCACAAAATATTCATAGTTATAACCATTTATTTTAAATCACTAAAAATTAATCTTTATTCACATACAAAAATTCACACTTTCATTCTTTGCCCCCTTACATACACATTTGGTGTGTTTGTAGTCAGTTTTTCTCTATGTGATTTTATATTTATATTTTATATATATATATATATTATATAATATATATTTATATTTTATATATATATTTATATTATATATATTTTTTAATATTTCCTCACATAGTTGTATAGCATATTTTCATTTTATTTTGAAAAACATTTTAAGCATTTTATATTTTAAACATTTTTAATTATTTAATTTCATCTATCATTTTTATTATCTTTTAGCTTGTTACAGCAAGCTGACAGGTCCAGGACTTGAACCACAGTTGGCCATGTGGGAATACAGTACCTCCATGACCTGCTAGCCCAAGCATTTGATTTTTAAAAAGTATATTATTACACATTTCATGAGAGAGAAACAGAGACAGAGAGAAGATAGGCACAATTGACAGGGTCTCACCCGTGATCCTTCCCCCAGCCTCCCCAGCCATCCAGTATCATAGGCAAATATGTGAGAGTCCAACATGTACAGGTGGAACTTTTGGTGAGAACCAAAAGCCAGTCTTCCACATGGCTTCAGCATCATGGAACAGCATGTTATCACTGCACCACTGTAACTGAGTTGTTTCACTGTTTTGTCTTACTACTTTATTTATTTCTTTATAGAGGTTTTTGCTATAGAGTGTGTGCGCTTGCAAGAAAGACAGAGAGAGACAGAGAGACAGAAAGCAAAAAAATCCCTCCCCAGGGGGTGTGGCCATGCCACAATCCCTTCTCCTCCATTCTCCTCTTGGGATCTTGAGCACGCACGCACACATACCTGGTGTGAGTTTAAGCCACTGGGTCTGAGACTCAAACTGTGGTCAACTATATGGGAGTCCAGCGACCTAGCCATTACACCAACTGCTGGTCCCTTTGTCTTACTATTTTAAACGTATCAGCCTGTTCTCCTCTGAGATGCAAAGCCTATGTTGAGAAATCCACTGATAGCCTCACATATTATAGTTCTCTTGTATCTGATGAGTTGTTTTTCTTTTTGCTTTAAAAATTGTTTTTAACTTCTAACGATATAATTATAATGTAACTTAATGCAGAACTTTTTATATTAAACCTATTTGGAATCCGTCTTGAATCTTGTTACCTATTTTCCTTCCAGATTTTGAAAACTTTCAATTATTATTAGTGTTTGTTTGTTTTTGCCATAGGGCATGTGTGCTTGCTGGAGACAGACAGAGAGAGGGTGAGAGAGAAAGTGAGAAATCACCCCCCAGGGTGGATGGCCACACCACGATCCCTTCTCTCCTCCATTCTCCTCCTGGAATTAGGGGCATGTAGGCTCAAGTGCCCAGAGTGATGCTCAAGTCACCAGGTCTGGGACTTGAATCTCAGTGGGTGAGTCCAGTGCCTTAATTACTATACCACCTATTGGCATCCAGCCATTATTTTAAGTTAGCTTTTTTATCTTTTCTCTCTAGATTCTGTGTCCCATTAACTTAGATGAGGTGACCCTCTAAAACTTTATGAAAAGATGTAATTAAAGTATGAGTTTATTTTGGGGGCTGGCAGGTGGCGTGGTGGTTAAAGGAACTAGATTCCCACATGGCTGACCGCAGTTCAAATCCTTGACCTGGTGGCTTGCTTTCTCACTTTCTCTCTCTCTCTCTCTCTCTCTGTCCCTCTCTGGTCAAACTGAAATAAAAAATGAATAAATAAATAAAGTTAAATAAAATAATTCTTAAACAAACTTTTAAAAAATAGTATGAGTTTTTGATGCAAAAACATTTTCATAGTACATATTTACAAGAGCATTTTGAGGTCCCTGATATACTGTTTCATTTGATTGTGTCCCATATATCTTGAAGACTTCATTTCTTTTGTTTTAGTTATTTTTATTTAAGTTTATTTATTCATTCTTTTGTTTTAATTTGACCAGAGAGAGAAACACACACACACACACGGGAGCAGGGGGTTAGAAAGCCACCAAGTCTGGGACTCAAACAGTGGTCAGCCATGTGGGAATGTCCAGGGCTTTAACCACCATGCCACCTGCTGGTCCCCAGGCTTCATTTTTTTTTTATTCTTTTTTTTCTCTTCTGACTAGATAAATTGAAATGATTTCTTTTCAAGTTTGTTGATGCTTTTTTCCACTTGACTAAGTCTGCTGTTGAAGCTTTCCATTACATTTTTTATTCATTCATTGTATTTAGTTCCAACATTTGTTGGGTTAGTTCTTTTATGATTTTTATCCCTGTGTTGAATTAACTTCGTTCATGTAGTTTTCCTGATTTTATCAAGTTGTCTATTTTTCTCCCCTTGTGGCTCACTGAGCTTTTTTAAAAAACAACTATTCTGAATTATTTCCCTAGTAATTTATAAATCTCCTTTTTGGGGGTCAATTACTGAAAATATATCGTCTTCCTTTGGTGGTGTCACATGTTCCTGATTTTGTGTGTTCCTTGTAGTCTTGTATTGATGTTTGCACATTTGAAGGAAGGGTATCATCTGTGAGGGACCATTAGGGCACCAGCTGTAAGGTCCACAGTGGTTCTGGGTCCAGGAGTGTAAGCAGCAGCAGGTCTAGAGCACAGGCATACAACACTCCTGGGGCTTAAGAAGTGCAGTGGCTCTACCTCTGAGGGGCAAAGACGCAGCTCTGGCCCTGGGAGTGCAGTGGTGGGAGCTGTGGGCTCCTCTGTCAGTTGGGTCTCCTTAAAAGAGACTTCAGGGATCTGTGACTGCAAAAGCTGCAAGTATCTGCAATTGCTAATACAGCTTGAGTCCTCCTGCTCTCCCTTTTCCCAGCAGGGGGAATTTGTAGCTCAGAAGGTTCCTTTTGGTGCTGAATTGTGGTGGCATGTTGTAATACAAGTAAAATTTTTTAACACTTTGTTATGGGAATGTGACAATGCAGGTAAAATGCTAACAACACTTTTCTAGGCTGCCATCCTTAGTTCCTGGTTCCCTAGGTTGCTGAAGCTTTTTTCTAAGGCTCTCCTAGAGCTATATTTATCTGTGAAGATTGAATTATCATTTTTGTGGGGATGAGGGTTGGGACCTTGTAACCTGCTATGTTGTTAACATCATCCTCATGGAGATATTCTTTAAAATATCATCTTTTAAACTTCTCTTATAATGTGAATTACTTAGGGTGCTTTACAGAGGGAAGATTCCTGGGCCTTATCCCGCAAATAATGAATCAGAATTTAGAAAGAAAAGGTTTAAGAATTTTTTAAAAGAAGTGTCTCAGATTATTCTTATCAATAGGAATATTTTATGGAAATTTTAAAAAGTTGCTGTTGATGACCTTATTTATCAAACAGAAATAAATGAAGTAGAAAAAGAAAACAAGAAACATGTGTGCTAATTTTAACAAAGCTACCATCCATTTCAAATTGGATTTCTGGCCCAAGTGCAGTTGGTAGCAAATTGAACTACAATACTGGAAGCTGCATGACTGTGAGTTCAGTTTCTGGGATCAGCTTGAAAAAGCTCAGGTTGGGTATAAGATCTCAAAAGCTGGAGGGCCAGGGAAAGGGAATTGCAGCTTGATGAGATCCCATTGAGAGTGCTTTTCTCTCTCACTCTCTCTTGTGTGTGCACACTCTATCTTGAATAAAATTGTAAAACATCTTTTTAAAAAGTTGGATTTATTTGGGGGGAGCAGAGGATGTATATACTTGTAAAGGAAAAAGAGGAGGAGTCGGAGAAAGCACCCCCAAAGGAAGCCTGCCCCTTCGCAATGCCATCAACCTCACTTTTCTATCCTGTTGGGATTTGGGGTACATGCACATAAGCCCAGCATGTTTTTCAAACTGCCAGGGCCCAGATTTCAATCACATGGTCATCCATGTGGGATATAGCTGTCTTAACCACCAAGCCACAGATCACCACCCTATGTGAAATTTTCAGTAAATTATTAATAAGTTGTAATAATTTTAAACATTTCAACTTTTAATGCAATATAGCAAGCATTTGAGTTAATTTTGTAATTTGCAGGTAGCCACATACAGAGGTATTACTATCCAAACAATTTTTCCAAATCAGGTACTAAGATACACTTACTGAAAATATTTGTGGAAAATGCATTTGAGTTTAGGAATTTGATGAGTTAAAGTATTTTTTAAAAATTACAGAGGAATGAATCTTATTATAAAACACAAAATGTTAAAAGAAGCAGCAGGGAGTCAAGTAGTTTTTCTCAGACATATTATTCTATTAAACTAATAGCATTTTCACTAAGGAAATATTTTTCTAATGTATTACAAATCACCCCAGGGAGATTATTTATAATGGTCACTTTGATGGCCTAGCCCAGCTAGTTTACTCTAAGGTGCCATTTTAATAAAAACATACTGAGAGAAAAATCTCTTTTTAATTTACAGTATCTACTTTTTTAAGTGAATGTAAGATCAAGCCATTATGAACCCAATTCCACAAATATTTGTTTAATATCTGCAAGAAGAATAACTCTAGACTAGCCACGAAGTATAAAGTGATGCTAAAGGGTACAGATTGTGCCTTACTCATCCTAGATAGCCCCCACCCCAATTTCGTTTCTCCTTTTCAGTAAACTAAAATTAATACTGACAGACTTTTCCTATAAAAGGCGAGCTGGTTGGGACTAGCAGTTGGAGTAATGGCTATGTCACTGGACTCCCACGTAGTCGACCATGGTTTGAGTCCCAGACCCTGTGGCTTAAACTAACACCGGGTACTTGTGCGTGCATGCCCAAGATCCTGAGAGGAGAAGGGATTGTGGCATGGTCATTCCCCCTGGGGGATGATTTCTTGCTTTCTGTCTCTCTGTCTCTCTCTGTCTTTCTGGCAAAATCATGCACTCTATAGCAAAAATACCTCTCAAAAAAAAGGGCCAGCTGGTAAATATTTTGTACTTTGCTTGTCAGACAGTCTCTGTTTTAACAACTCAACTCAGTTGTGTAGAATGAAAGTAACAAAAAACATTATGTAATCTAAAGAACACGAATCCAATGAAACATTATGCATACAAACAGACTACTGGCCATATCTGGTCCTTGGCCAATAGTTTGCTATCACTGGACTAAATCATTCATAACTACTTATTTAATCTTTCAATTTTCTTGTTTGTTGGTTTAGGATTTTTGCCATAGGGCACATGTGCTTGACAAAGAGACAGAGAGAGTGAAAGTGGAAAATCAACCCCAAGGGGAGATGGCCATACTACAACCCCTTCTCCTCCATTCTCCTCTTGGGATTTTGGGCACACACACATACATGTGCCCAGAGTGATTTTCAAGGCATTGGGTCTGGGAATTGAACTGTAATTGGCCATGCGGGAGTCCAGTGCCAACTGCTGGCCCCAACCTTTCAAATTTTTCTTTTGTTTTAATTTGACCAGAGAGAGAAACACACACACACACACGGGAGCAGGGGGTTAGAAAGCCACCAAGTCTGGGACTCAAACAGTGGTCAGCCATGTGGGAATGTCCAGTGCTTTAACCACCATGCCACCTGCTGGTCCCCAGGCTTCATTTTTTTTTTATTCTTTTTTTTCTCTTCTGACTAGATAAATTGAAATGATTTCTTTTCAAGTTTGTTGATGCTTTTTTCCACTTGACTAAGTCTGCTGTTGAAGCTTTCCATTACATTTTTTATTCATTCATTGTATTTAGTTCCAACATTTGTTGGGTTAGTTCTTTTATGATTTTTATCCCTGTGTTGAATTAACTTCGTTCATGTAGTTTTCCTGATTTTATCAAGTTGTCTATTTTTCTCCCCTTGTGGCTCACTGAGCTTTTTTAAAAAACAACTATTCTGAATTATTTCCCTAGTAATTTATAAATCTCCTTTTTGGGGGTCAATTACTGAAAATATATCGTCTTCCTTTGGTGGTGTCACATGTTCCTGATTTTGTGTGTTCCTTGTAGTCTTGTATTGATGTTTGCACATTTGAAGGAAGGGTATCATCTGTGAGGGACCATTAGGGCACCAGCTGTAAGGTCCACAGTGGTTCTGGGTCCAGGAGTGTAAGCAGCAGCAGGTCTAGAGCACAGGCATACAACACTCCTGGGGCTTAAGAAGTGCAGTGGCTCTACCTCTGAGGGGCAAAGACGCAGCTCTGGCCCTGGGAGTGCAGTGGTGGGAGCTGTGGGCTCCTCTGTCAGTTGGGTCTCCTTAAAAGAGACTTCAGGGATCTGTGACTGCAAAAGCTGCAAGTATCTGCAATTGCTAATACAGCTTGAGTCCTCCTGCTCTCCCTTTTCCCAGCAGGGGGAATTTGTAGCTCAGAAGGTTCCTTTTGGTGCTGAATTGTGGTGGCATGTTGTAATACAAGTAAAATTTTTTAACACTTTGTTATGGGAATGTGACAATGCAGGTAAAATGCTAACAACACTTTTCTAGGCTGCCATCCTTAGTTCCTGGTTCCCTAGGTTGCTGAAGCTTTTTTCTAAGGCTCTCCTAGAGCTATATTTATCTGTGAAGATTGAATTATCATTTTTGTGGGGATGAGGGTTGGGACCTTGTAACCTGCTATGTTGTTAACATCATCCTCATGGAGATATTCTTTAAAATATCATCTTTTAAACTTCTCTTATAATGTGAATTACTTAGGGTGCTTTACAGAGGGAAGATTCCTGGGCCTTATCCCGCAAATAATGAATCAGAATTTAGAAAGAAAAGGTTTAAGAATTTTTTAAAAGAAGTGTCTCAGATTATTCTTATCAATAGGAATATTTTATGGAAATTTTAAAAAGTTGCTGTTGATGACCTTATTTATCAAACAGAAATAAATGAAGTAGAAAAAGAAAACAAGAAACATGTGTGCTAATTTTAACAAAGCTACCATCCATTTCAAATTGGATTTCTGGCCCAAGTGCAGTTGGTAGCAAATTGAACTACAATACTGGAAGCTGCATGACTGTGAGTTCAGTTTCTGGGATCAGCTTGAAAAAGCTCAGGTTGGGTATAAGATCTCAAAAGCTGGAGGGCCAGGGAAAGGGAATTGCAGCTTGATGAGATCCCATTGAGAGTGCTTTTCTCTCTCACTCTCTCTTGTGTGTGCACACTCTATCTTGAATAAAATTGTAAAACATCTTTTTAAAAAGTTGGATTTATTTGGGGGGAGCAGAGGATGTATATACTTGTAAAGGAAAAAGAGGAGGAGTCGGAGAAAGCACCCCCAAAGGAAGCCTGCCCCTTCGCAATGCCATCAACCTCACTTTTCTATCCTGTTGGGATTTGGGGTACATGCACATAAGCCCAGCATGTTTTTCAAACTGCCAGGGCCCAGATTTCAATCACATGGTCATCCATGTGGGATATAGCTGTCTTAACCACCAAGCCACAGATCACCACCCTATGTGAAATTTTCAGTAAATTATTAATAAGTTGTAATAATTTTAAACATTTCAACTTTTAATGCAATATAGCAAGCATTTGAGTTAATTTTGTAATTTGCAGGTAGCCACATACAGAGGTATTACTATCCAAACAATTTTTCCAAATCAGGTACTAAGATACACTTACTGAAAATATTTGTGGAAAATGCATTTGAGTTTAGGAATTTGATGAGTTAAAGTATTTTTTAAAAATTACAGAGGAATGAATCTTATTATAAAACACAAAATGTTAAAAGAAGCAGCAGGGAGTCAAGTAGTTTTTCTCAGACATATTATTCTATTAAACTAATAGCATTTTCACTAAGGAAATATTTTTCTAATGTATTACAAATCACCCCAGGGAGATTATTTATAATGGTCACTTTGATGGCCTAGCCCAGCTAGTTTACTCTAAGGTGCCATTTTAATAAAAACATACTGAGAGAAAAATCTCTTTTTAATTTACAGTATCTACTTTTTTAAGTGAATGTAAGATCAAGCCATTATGAACCCAATTCCACAAATATTTGTTTAATATCTGCAAGAAGAATAACTCTAGACTAGCCACGAAGTATAAAGTGATGCTAAAGGGTACAGATTGTGCCTTACTCATCCTAGATAGCCCCCACCCCAATTTCGTTTCTCCTTTTCAGTAAACTAAAATTAATACTGACAGACTTTTCCTATAAAAGGCGAGCTGGTTGGGACTAGCAGTTGGAGTAATGGCTATGTCACTGGACTCCCACGTAGTCGACCATGGTTCGAGTCCCAGACCCTGTGGCTTAAACTCACACCGGGTACTTGTGCGTGCATGCCCAAGATCCTGAGAGGAGAAGGGATTGTGGCATGGCCATTCCCCCTGGGGGATGATTTCTTGCTTTCTGTCTCTCTGTCTCTCTCTGTCTTTCTGGCAAAATCATGCACTCTATAGCAAAAATACCTCTCAAAAAAAAGGGCCAGCTGGTAAATATTTTGTACTTTGCTTGTCAGACAGTCTCTGTTTTAACAACTCAACTCAGTTGTGTAGAATGAAAGTAACAAAAAACATTATGTAATCTAAAGAACACGAATCCAATGAAACATTATGCATACAAACAGACTACTGGCCATATCTGGTCCTTGGCCAATAGTTTGCTATCACTGGACTAAATCATTCATAACTACTTATTTAATCTTTCAATTTTCTTGTTTGTTGGTTTAGGATTTTTGCCATAGGGCACATGTGCTTGACAAAGAGACAGAGAGAGTGAAAGTGGAAAATCAACCCCAAGGGGAGATGGCCATACTACAACCCCTTCTCCTCCATTCTCCTCTTGGGATTTTGGGCACACACACATACATGTGCCCAGAGTGATTTTCAAGGCATTGGGTCTGGGAATTGAACTGTAATTGGCCATGCGGGAGTCCAGTGCCAACTGCTGGCCCCAACCTTTCAAATTTGTAATATATTTGCCTTACTAAAATTTCTTGAATAGCAAAAAGCAAGTATACCATGGAGACAGGGAATATAAAAAGAATTGCAGAAAAAAATAGGCTGAGAGAAATCAAGGAAATTGTTAAAAGAAGACAGACAGTGTCACCCAAACAGAAAGTAATTTTTCACTAAAGGCCAAACCCTATACAAGAAGTCTGAAAACATGTGAAACACCTGTGTAATAACAGTAACATAATGTTACAATATAGAATAGTATGCTTCTATGTAAAATTACTTTCATAGCTCTAACTTGCTTTAAAAAAGATGTGTTAAAGAATGGGTGGGACCAGCAGGTGTCATGGTTATTAAGGCACGAGACTCTCACATGGCTGACTACGGTTCAGATCCAGATCCCAGACCCTACGGCTTGAAAATCACACCAGTTGCATGTGCTTGTGTGCCCAAAATCCCAGGAGGAGAATGGAGGAGAAGGGACTGTGGTATGGCCATCCCCCTTGGGTGGTGATTTCTCATTTTACATCTCTTTGTCTCTCTGACTAGCACACATGCCCTATGACAAAAATCTAAACAACAACAAAAAAGAAAAATAATTTAGCATAAGCTCTAAAATGTTTAATTATACAAGTAATAGATAATCATTTTTCAAGGTTAAAAGTATAAATACACACAAAGAACAAAATTAATTAATACCTCCTCAAATCCTGCCAAATCAGACACACTACTTTTTCACAGAATATTTTTCAAATAGTTTGAAGAGCTTACTCTCCAAAGTGTCCTTCTGCAGCTAGAAGGATCAGAACTTCATCTATTCATTTGCTTCCTCTTCACATTTGAGAATGTTGTATTTGCTCAAGTGGGGCAGCTGCTGTGGTCACAGCCCACACCTATCACCATGTCAGTAATGTGAGCCAGGCCACACCGTATGAGGCTTCAGCAAATCATCCCACTGAATCCTCCCCACGATCCCAGAAGGTAGGCACCATTATTATGTCCAAGTTAGAAATGAGGAATCTGAGACACAGGGATGTGAAGTACTTTACTCATGGTCAAGTTGCTAACCAATACCAGAATGACACAATTATTTCTGTCATCCATGCTCTGAATCTGCAGCACTCACCCCCTCCCACCACCACCACCACCAAAAAAAAAAAACCTATATATGCACACTAGGATATAACCCTACAGCCAATATTCTGACACTCCTTGCTTTTCTTGTGATAAATATGAATGTGAAAAGTATGTCTTTGTCACGCATGAAGAAGTAGCAAGAATAATGCTACAACTTTCAATTGTTTGGTCAGTGACTTCTGTTCTTTAACTTATGATAACTTTGAGTCCATGGGTTGGTTTCTTAGGGCTACAATCTAACAAAATTTAGCTGTCTTAATACTCAGTGATTCTGAACTTTGTTCGAGATGTGAATAGTTTGCAAATATGACAAAAGTTACAGATACCCCACACACACACCCCAAAGGAATGCCCAAAAGCACACTGAGGAGGGACAGCCTCAGCTGCTGGCCTCTTGGATCTATGACAGCATCCACAGAAAAGTCATTCTTCCTCAGGGCCTGTTGAGCCAAGAGCTGAGCAAGGGAGGGGTACTAGTGCCATAGCCTTTCTGGCCATCATGAGATGTCTCCAATAAGCAGTTTGTGCTTGGGCATGCCACATCAACCTGGATGAAATGTTCTCAGAACTGTGTTGCACTGTTGCCATACCTGCACAGGGGTCTCATGGTTCTTGTTATTTACTCCTTTTCCCTTTCCTTTTCCTCCTCAGGCATTTCCCCATAAACTGAACTTGTCTGACTCTTTTTAATGCTTGCCCCTTGGAAAACCTGAGTCAGTACTCACAGGTATGTAAAACATTGAACCCCTTTCAAAGGATTAGTGGAACACTAAAACCCATTAGAATGTGAGAACATCAAGTTAAGAACCTCAGTAGGTGTGACAATGAAAAGCAAATGAAAGGTAGATTCTAAATCAACATTTTCATCATTCTGACATCACAGCAATAAGAATTTAGGCAGTGATTTTTTAAAATGCAAAATCCAAGTCTAAGGCAATCAGCTCTACTTGAATACTGATTACTTTACAGAATGTAATTATTATTATTTTATAAAAATCAAATGAGTGGCAGCCCCATGGCATAGCAGTTAAACAACATGCCTAAGGAGCCAGATCCCACATGGCTAACAACAGTTTGACTCTCAGCCCAGACAGCTTGAAAAACACACCAGGCCTGTGTACATGCATGCCCCGAATCCTGATGAGTTGGACAAATGTAATAAATAGGATAGTGGCATGACCACTCCCCTTTGATGGTTACTTGCTCAGTCTCTCTTTTTCTCTCTGTCTCTGTCTGTCTCTCTCTGGCAACCACATGTGCCTTCTAACAATTAAAAACATCAAACAGTGACTGGTTTCAGAGCACAGTAATAAGGCACTATGGAGAGGAAGTTGGATCCCACATGTTTGGCTATGGTTCGAATCTTGGCCTGGCACCAACTCCCTGGATGCATGTGTGCAGACGCTCAATATCTTGATAGGATGGAGATATGGAAGCAAAAAGACTGTGGTGTCACCATGCCCCATTGAGGAGCAGTGCTTTCTCCTTCCCTCTCACTCTTTTGTGTGTACACATACCCTCTGACAGGAAGGAAGGAAGGAAGGAAGGAAGGAAGGAAGGAAGGAAGGAAGGATGGATCTTTGAAATGTACACTATAGATTTTGAGTTAAAAAGGAGGTAAAAAGATTATAGGATAGGAGCCAGCAGGTGGTGTAGAGGTTGAGCAATCTGTATCCCACATGGCTGACTGCATGGTTCAAGTCCCAGACAGGGCAACTTGAAAAACACACGATATTTCTCACTTTTTCCCCCTCCTCTCTCTCTCATGAACATATGCACTCTGTAATAAAACTGAAAAAAAATTTTTTAAAGGCTATGGAATAATTATAACTCCATTTCTTGTTGAAAAAATGTAGACAACCCTTAAAAAATTAAATGAAAAATAAAACCATAAAAATGCCTTTTTTTTTTTTTTTGAGAGGTGTTTTTGCTATAGGGTGAGTGCATTTGCCAGAAAGACAGAGAGAGACAAAGAGACAGAAAGTGAGAAATTGCTCCCCAGGGGGGATGGTCAGACCACAGTGCCTTCTCCTTTATTCTCCTCTCAGGATCTTCGGCACACACGTACATGTGCCCAGGGTGAGTTTAAGCCACTGGGTCTGGGACTCGAACTGTAGTCAACTATGTGGGAGTCCAGTGACATAGCCATTATGCCAATTGCTGGTCCCAGAAATGCCATATATTTTTTAAAAGTTAATGCTTTCTTAAAAACTGATTTTTCTAGAAAGAGCACAGAACTTTGTAATACTGAAGTCTGAACTGAAATTCTAGCTTGTTAGGCATGCTGAATAACTTTTTATAAGTCACCTAATCTTTCTAGGCTACAACTGTCATATCACTAGTATGAAGGAATTAGAGACATATCATTTCTAAGGACTCTTTCAATCCTAAAATTTTATGATAATATGTATTTTTCTCTGTAGCATAATTAATATGTCAGAGTGGTAAATTAACTATAAGCAAGTATAATAATACCAGTAACTTCATTTCAGAAGAAATTGATGATAACATTAATTTTACTTGAAATCCTCAAAACGTGGCCTCTGCTCTCTCTTTTTTTAATTGTCAGAGCACGTGTGCACTCACCAGAAAGACAGAGAGAAAGAGAGAACAACAGCCACCCTCACCACCCCAGTCCCCCCACATAGGGCATGGTCATGCTATAATCTCTTTTCCATTTCTCTATCTTTTAGGTATGTGGGGTACCCACATACTTGGCATGTTTTTCAAGCTAGTGGGACCAGAATTTGAACTGCGGGCAGCCATGTGGGATCCAGTTCCTTTAACCCCTAGGTTCAGGGCCAGCCTATCTGCCTTCTTTTCTAGCCTTAGAAACTATGTTCTGGCAATACCTTCTTTTTGTTCCTTTCTGTACCTCACAAGATTATTACTACCTCTAAGTCTGTAGCATTGGTTTAGAAAACAATTCTGGCAGTTTTTCGAATGGCTGACTCTCTCATAGTTCAGGTCTTGGTTCAAATATCACCTCCACCAAAAGAACTTAGGTGAAAATACTGTCTAATATATCAACCATTATCTCTACCTTCTTGATCAGAAGCAATTATCACTATTTTGTTGGTTAGTTGTCTTTATTTCTCCACTAGAATACAAGCCCTATGGGGCAAGCGTTTTGTCTGTCTTATTTATCTTCTGCCTCCTAGAATAATGTCTGCCATATAGAAGCATTCAGTAAATGTTAATAAACAAAAGAGTGAATGAATATATGTATATTTAGAAAAAACAAACATTATACTGTTTAAAGAAGGAAAGGAATTATAAAAATCATCTCTCATTCCTTTTATTTTTTTTTCTGGGTCAAACAGAAACAGGATATACACTTGGCTTTCTGTATTGTTTTTCCCATTTAGAGAAGATAGTAACCCAAATGGGAGGCAGGACTAACAGTTTTAACTTTGGACTGGGTTTTTCTATGGCAGATTAGTAGAACTATATAGAGATCAATGCCAAGATCATGTTCTAGCTAGCTGAGCTGACAGGCTTAAATTACTTAGCTTCTAATATTTGGAAACAAGCAAATATCAAAATAATGCCACTGATTTTCAAAGAATCGAATCACAATGCCTAATAGTAATTCCACTGAATAGCTCTATGAAAATTTAATTACTATAGAACGGTTACATTAAGAATGAGTCATAGAAGTTTAAAGAAACCATTCATTCTTTACAAGATTATCTTGTAATTGAATTTGATATCCTAAAGTCTGAGGAACGGACAAATGTGAAATCAACTCTCAATTTTCAATGATAAAAACAGGAATTAGCTCATGAAAAAGTAAAGGAAAAGGCCTAAGTTTTGGAGCTTTATAGATCCTGGCTCTGATGCTTATTAAATAATTGTGACTTTGGACAATTACTTAGCTTCTCTGGAGTTCTTTTTTTTTTTTTTTTTTTCTTTTACCCAGTTTTTGCTCTAGGGCATATGCACTATGCAGAGAGAGAAAAAGAAAGAGAGAGAGACATCACCCCTACCCCCACAGGAGATGAGCAGGCCGCATTCTCTTCTCTACTGTTCTCTTTTTAAGATTCTGGGCATGCATGCACATGTACCCAGCATGGTTTTCAGGCCTCCAAGTCTGGGTCTCAGTCCTGTGGGGTCCTGCACCTTAACCACCACATCACCTGCTGGCCCCAAAACTTGTATTTTAATTGTGTTTTCCACCAAATTTTTGAAGTCCCCTCATGAAAGGATGATACACATTAGTCAATAAATTATATAGGAGTCAACAAAATTTTAATAGGATCTACTAATCTCAAGAATCTGTAAAAATAAAAAGGGAATCATTAAGTAATTAATTTATGCATCTTTTCAAAAATATTTATGTTGTGTCTTGTGCTGAGAAAATGAATCTTATCTCCACTGGTGGACCAAGTGGCAGTGGCATAATCAGTTTCATACTCTTATACAGAGTGTGTATTTCAAGAGAAAGAAAAGCTTTCTTGGGGTGACATGAGCTGAAATCTACAGATAAATCAGAGTTAACCTGGAGAAGGTTGTGATTTGAAGGTGGGAAAGGATAATCCAAACAAACAGAATTATATGTGCTTAGGTCCAATGTCAAGAAGGAAGAGGTGTCTTCTAGGAACTGAAAGTTGATGTGGCTGGAGAACAGAGTCAGGGACATTGTGGCAAGAGAAAAAGCAGGAGAGGTAGTAAGGGCCAAAAACAGGTACATTCATTTAGGTCTTGTTTAAAATTAGGGTCTTTATCCTAAAATCCACAAGAATCTATTGAGGAGATTTTAGAAAGAAGGTGACATGCTCAGATCCTCATTTTGAAAGGTCACTTTAGGCTGGCATAGTGAGAACGGATTTGGGTAGAGGATTAGAAGGGATATATGGAGCTACTTAAGAGACTGCTACAGTAGATCAGATGAAAGATGACTAAGCTTGGACTAATTCAGAGGCAATGGTAAGAAATGGAAAGGGTCAAAAGATTTTAAGACTTCAAACAACAGGACAGGCTGATAGAATATTCAAGGAAGCAAGTTTAGAGACTTCGAGAAAATAAGGGAAAAGAAACTTGCTCTAGACTGAGGATGGATGTTTGAAGGTCCTTGGTGACCCTTAATATTGTTAGGAGTGAATTTCCCAGAGAATATGAGATAAAAAGAAAAAGATATCTAGAAATAAGCTTTGAAAAATTCTAAGAGATAATGTCCAAGTAAAAGATAATGAGCTAGACAAAAGTTTTCAGAGAAATGGCAAGAGAAGAAAAATCAGATTAGTATGGTATTGTCTATGCCAGTGAAAGAGAACCCTTTAAGAAAGAAAGAAGTAGGCTAGCCTATGTCCTGGTGGTTAAGAAGACTGGATCCAATATGACCAACTGTGCTTTTCGAGTCCCAGACCCGGCAGCTTGAGAAATAGGCTACGTGCATGGTCAAAATCTCAACAGGAGGAATAAATGGAGAAGGGACTGTGGCGTCATCACTCCCCCTTATTTTTCCTTTGTCTCCATCTGGTGAACACACATGCCCTCTGGAAAAACTAAAATAAAAATAAAAATTTAAAAAGAAGTAGATAGTGTCCAATGCATAAGCACATACACACAAACACAGAATGTAAACTGTTGAAAATTTTTTCTGAGGAATTAAAATAGCAATAACAATATTAAGAATATAAACCAGACTGTTGCTTCTGGCTATGGTAACTATCAAGAACTAGGCTTGATACTACAAGGACCAGTGAAGTGTTACCATTGTAAACAAGTAGAAAATTTGACAAAATACATTAAACTCATGTTTTCACCTATTGGAGAATCAGCAGAGCGTGTCTGTAAATTACTGAAGGAAAATAATATGCTGGTAAGACCTATTCTTGACATGAATTTCTGCTTGGAGATATATTCTATACCAACTGCACTCTAAAAAGGAGTTCTTGAGCATTTGTAGGCTTGAGGATTGAGAGATGAGCTGTCAGGGAAGGTAAGATATCTGGAAGTAATGAGGCAGAGAATGAGAGGAGAGAGAGATGAGACCCTCCAGTTTCTGGTAACACTGTGAACCCCTTCTTCCATTTCTGGTAACACTGTGAACTCCTTCCATTCGTCCAGAATGTCGAATCCTAGGGCTGTCAGGGAAGGTAAGATATCTGGAAGTAATGAGGCAGAGAATGAGAGGAGAGAGAGATGAGACCCTCCATAGTTTCTGATAACACTGTGAACCCCTTCTTCCATTTCTGGTAACACTGTGAACTCCTTCTTCCATTCATCCAGAATGTCCAATCCTAGGCACTCACACACATCCCTGCAGTATTTTCAGGCTGACCAGACTGGGGATTAGAACCATGTGGGATCTGGCTTGGCTTCTCTTCAGCAGCACATTACCATCACACCACAGATTTAGCCCTGATCCACGACTCTTAACTACCTGCAAAAACAAGGCCCAACCCTAATCAAAACGAAATGCAGCAAAACCCAGATGCTCAACAACATAAGATGAATAATATCTGTACCCATTTAAAAAATCACTAAAAATACTAAATACAAGGAAAAAAGTTAATAAACCAGATAAAAATAAGTAAATAGGGGCCAGTAGATGGTGTGAAGATTAAGACATTGGATCCTACATGGCCAACTGCACATTTTGAGTCTGAACATGGCAGCTTGAAAACTACATGGGGTACATATATGTGAATGCCCAAAATCTCGAGGAGACAGGAGGAGAAGAGATTGAAGTGTAGCCATTACCCCCTAGGGGGGTGATTTCTCATTCCCTCTACCCCATCTCTCTCTGGTGAGTGTGCATGCCCTATGACAAAAGTTTAAAACAAAAAAGTGAGTAATTAGAATTATAAAAATGACACAAATGATAAGATTCATGTTAAAGGACTTGAATATATGACGACAATGAGGAGAAAAATGAAAAAAATGGAATTTCTAGAGATGAAGAATATAGTATATAAAATGAAACTTTTATTAGATAAAATTACTAGCATGTTAGACATTAGAGAAGAAATAAAGATCAGTGACCTTGAAGACATATCAGCAGAAATTTATAGGAAAAAAGACAAAAAAATTTAACACTGCCTTAGTGAACTTCAGAATAATATAAAGAATACTAATGTACATGTAAATGAAATGCTAGAAGAAAGGAGGGAGCAGAAAAAGATATTTAAAAAAATAAGGGTAAAAATGTTTCTAAATCAGAACAAAATGATAAGATCATAGGTTCAAGAAATCAACAATCACTAAGAGGTAAACACTGATACAGAGCACGTACTGATGCCATATGTTTAGCACTATGAGCTTCGCTGTGTTTATGCTAGAAAAGTTTAATATTAGACACTAGCTAGCTAGTACCTCTGCATCATGTAACTCCAAAGAAGAAAATAGGAGTTCAGTAAGTGTACATATTTTTAAAAGTTATTTATATATTTTCCCTTTATGTTTTTTTTCCTTTATTTTTTTTTACATTCAATCATTGTATACCTTTACAGCATACGAAATGAATTTTTCCAGCATGAATATACTGAAATTATCTGCTGATGATAAAGTGCAGATATATTTTCTAAGTTATTTGTTCTTTGCTTGATTGCAATGCCATGCAGGTTTATGGGCTGCTATTTTCATTTACTTTGTATTACTTTGATTAACACCTTGAATGGAAAGCCAAACATTTCCCTTCTTAGTTAACAAGCAATGGCCTTCCTACTACAGTAAGAAAACAAAAATATTCATGTGAGAATTGGTGATAACTGGCACTTCAAATCAGAAATGAAGTTCTTTATACTTGATGCCTTAAGATGCTGTCTGCCCACAGCTCTGAAAGAGTTTAAGACAGGCAGTAAAACTTACTACAATACTGAGTTACTGTAGAATTGTTATAGTTGATAATAAAACTTGCCTGTTTAATCTCAAAAAAAGAAAGAAAAGAAAAGCTCACAAGGAAAGTACTACAAACGTAAAACAAAAATAGCATCCGAAGGCACATAATACTCAATTTACAGAAACTTTGTCATAAAGTAAAAATCTAAGAAGCAGCTTGCGGGGAAAAAAAAGTAGACATGTTATATATAAAAGAACACAGGTAAGAAAGATTACAGACTTCTTGTCAGAAACTATACAAGTCAAAAGAAAATGACACAGAGACAGCACCTAATATGGTGGTTAAAGTGCTGGACTCCCACATGGCAGATTACAGTTCAAGTCCCAGAACTGGTGGTTTGCTCCCTCACTTTCCTCCTCTCTCTCTGTGTTCAAATTAAAAAAGAAATAATAATTAATAAAATTAAATAAGATAATTTTTTAGAGAGATTTTTGCCATAGGGCACTCACCAGAGAGACAGAAAGTGAGAAATAACCCCTCAGGAGGGATGGCTACATCACAATCCCTTCTTCTCCATTCTCAAGATCTTGGGCACACACGTGCATGTGCCAGGCATGAGTTTCAAGCCACCGAGTCTGGGACTTGAACCACAGTCAACTAGGCAGGAGTCCAGTGATGTTAACCATTACGCTATCCACTTGTCTCCATAAATAAAATAATTCTTTAGAAAATGACATATCTGGGGACCAGCAGTTAGCGTAATGGCTATGTTGCTGGACTACTATGTAGTCAACTGTGGCTCAATTCCTAGATCTGGAGTGCACATATACTAGCTTCCTCTTTTCCAGCTGGAATCCTGGAGGGCGTTCAAGAGAAGAAAAAGAAGTTCTTGCTATGGCATAAACCAAGAAAAAGGTTCCTACTGTGGCAGAAGCCAATAAGAAAAAGGTTCCTGCTATGCCAGAAACCCTTAAGAAAAAGCAAAGGAATTTTACAGAGCTGAAGATCAAGCAGCTGAAAAAGAAGTTTGCTCAAAAGATGCTTTGAAAGGCAAGGAGGAAGCTTATCTATGAAAAACCTAAGCACCATCATAAGGAATATAGGCAGATATAAAGAACTGAGATTCACATGTCCAGGATGGCAAAAAAAGCTCGCACTTCCATGTAACCTGCAGAACCCAAACTGGCATTCGTCATTAGGATCAGTGGTATCAAAGGAGTGAGCCCAAAGATCCAATAGGTGCTGCAGCTTCTAGATCTTTGCCAGATTTTTTTTTTAAGAGGTTTTGGCTATAGGGCATGTATGCTCACCAGAAAGACGGAGAGAGACAGAGAAACAGAAAGTGAGAAATCATCCCCCCAATGGGGATGGCCACACTGCAGTTCTTCCATTCTCCTTTCAGTATCTTGGGCACACAAGCACA
>NW_006206203.1:687965-688436 GCF_000334495.1 Tupaia belangeri chinensis | reverse complement strand
CTCGAACCACAGTCGACTACATGGGAGTCCAGCAACATAGCCATTACACTATCTGCTGGTCCCTTTGCCAGATTTTTAATGGCTTCTTTGTTAAGCTCAACAAGGCCTCAATTAACATGCTGAGAATTGCGGAACCATACATTGCATAAGGGTATCTGAACCTGATGTCAGTAAATCAACGACAAGTGTGGTTATGGCAAAATCAATAAGAAGTTATCTGCTTTGACAGATAACACTTTGATTGTTCCATCTCTTGGTAAAGCTGGCATCATCAGCATGGAGGATCTGATTCATGAAATCTATTTCTTCTCCATGAGGCATAATAAAGAAAAAGACCACCCATTTTGTAGAAGGTGGAGATGTTGACAACAGGGAAGACCAGATCAACAAACTTATTAGAGGGATGAACTAAGGTATCCACCATGATTATTTTTGTAATCTGATCAGTAAATAGAGTGGCTGGTTTAAAAA
>NW_006206203.1:670022-687921 GCF_000334495.1 Tupaia belangeri chinensis | reverse complement strand
AGAGGTTTTTGCTATAGGGCGCGTGCGCTCACCAGGCAGACAGAGAGAGACAGAGACACAAAGCGAGAAATCACCCCCCCCAGGAGGGATGTCCACGCCTCAATCCCTTCTCCTCCATTCTCCTCTCCGGATCTTGGGCACACACACATGCTCGCCCGACATGAGTTTAAGCCACTGGGTCCAGGTCTTGAACCATGGTCAACTACATGGGAGTCCAACGACTTAGCCATTATACTAACTGCTGGTCCCGCATACTCAAAATCCTGAGAGGAGAATGGAGAAGGAGGGATTGCATTTTGGTAATTCCCCCTGGGGGGTGGTTTCTCATTTTCTGTCTCTCTGTCAAGTATATGCACTCAATAGTAAAAATATCTCTTAAAAAAAAAGGAAAGAAAATATCTTTTCTTGTGTACTTGCCAAAGAGAGATAGTGAGAGGAAAAGTAAGAATTCACACCTCCAGAGGGGATAGTCATACCGAATCCCTTCTTCTCCAATTCTCCTCCCAGGATCTTGGGCATGCATGCCCTACGTGATTTTTTTCAAACCACTGGATCTGGGACTTGAACCGCAGTCAGCCAAATGGGAGTACAGCGATGTAACCACTATGCTATCTGCTGGCCCAAGTGAAAATATCTCTCAAAAATAAAAGCATAACTGAAAAATTTTAGATAAACCAAAAAGATACGATTTTAGCTGTAGCTCAAAAAATGTTTTTAAAATGTCTTAAATTAGAAAAAGAAGTGGTAATATGTGGGAAAAGTATATGGTAGTGTTTATAGTAAAATAACAATGATGAATAACAAGTAAAGGGAAATAAAAATATTGTGTGGTAAAAGTCACATTTAATGAATGAGCTAATAAAATGTTATTAAAGATGGACTATTATGGACTAAATTAAAACTTGTAGAGGAACAGGAAAGATAATAACAAATAACTAGTAAATGAACAACAGAATAAAAGATAATCTAAAGAATCTGGAAAAGATAGGAAAAATATTAAACATCACAGCTGGTGGTATAGTGTTTAAGTCAGCTAGAATCTTATGACAAACTGGTTTGGGTCTTGGATCCAGCAGCTTGGATCCATGGGCATGTGTATGCATGCTGAAAATCCCAAAATGAAGGAGAAATAGAGAAAGGATTGCAGCATGACCATCCACCATGGGGAATGGTCTTTCACTTACCCTCTTTCTCTGCCTCTCCCTGGTAAGTGCACATACCCTCTGGCAATTTTTTTTTAAATGGCAAAGAAAGTGAACAAAGAAAAGATGGTACAAACAAAAAAAAATAGTAAGGCAGTGGCTTATATTCAACTATATCAATAGGTATATTAAAGGTGAATGACATAAACACTATAATTAAAAGGCAGAGGTTTTTAAACTGGAGAAAAATAAGACCAATTATATGTTATCTAAAAAACTTTAAATATAAACACAAATACAGATTAAACACATAAGAATGGCAAAAGATACCAGGCAAACAGTAAATGTATGACAAATTTAAGTAAAAAAAAAATTCAGTACCAGAGACAAAATGCACAAATTTCTGAATAACATCAATTGCCAAAGCTGACTTCAGAAGAACAACCAACAACAACATAAAAAACGAATAGCTCTATATCTATTAAAGTATTTACATTATTTTTATAAGGTGGGCATTATTTTCTGCTTGTTTTTGAATTGATGGGCCCTGGGATAAGTTTATATTTAAGTATTTAAGAAATTTCAAAACTGTTTTCCAAAGTAGCAATACTATTTTACACTACATGCAATATATGATGTTCCACTTGCTCCACATTCTTATCAATGATAGATATTGTCAATATTTAAGTTTTAGATGTTCTAATGTGATATGAAAGCCAAAAAAATTTTTAAAAAGAAAGAAAATAAGATTATTTTGATAGGGCTGGCAGGTGGCATGGAGGTTAAGGTCGTTGGATTCCCACATGACTGACCCTGGTTCAAGTCCTGGACTTGGTAGCTTACTTTCTCGTTTTTCTTCTCCCTTCTCTTCTCTCTCTCTCTCTCTCTCTTTCTCTCTCACCATCCTTCTGGTCAAATGAAAGAAAGAAAGAGAGAAAGAGAAAAAGAAAAAAGAGAGAAAGAAAGAAAGTTAAATGAAATAATTATTTTTAAAAATTATTTTGATAACAAAAACCAAAAAAGAAATTACAGAAAAAGGAAACCAAAGACCAATACCCTTCAGAAACAGGAAACCCAGAACTCCTTAACAAATAGCAGACCAATCCAACTATATATAGAGAGAATAGCATATTCAACACAGTGGTGTTTATCCCAGGAACACCAAATGTAGGTTTAACATTTGAATATCAAATAGTTTAATTAAGAATATTAAAAATCATTTGATTATCTGAAGATGCAGAAATATCATTTGACACAATGTAACATCAATTCATGATTAAAATTTTCAGCAAAGTATGACACAAAGAAGCCTTTCTAATCTGGTAAAAGACATTAATGAGAAATTTATAATTAACATCATACTGAATAGTAAAAGATAGTGCCTTCCATTCACAATCAGAATAAAGATGTTAACTTTGAACTTTTAATCAACATTGTTCTGATATTCTAGAAAGTAAAACTAAGTCAAGAAAAATTTAAAACGCAGAGACTTTGTAAAGTAAATATGGATACTGTCTTTACAGACAGCATACTGTACCCACAGAAAATACCAAGAAATTAACGACAATAACAAATTACTAAAGCTAATATATAAGTCTGGGAGGGTCATAGGCTTGAAGGTCAATACACAAAATTCAATTGTATTTCTACATGCTAATAATGAATAATTGGAAAATGAAATTAAATGCCCTTTATAATAGCATCAAAACTATAAAATAAGGCCAGCTGAAGCTATGGAGGTTAAGGTAGTTGGATCCCACGTGGCCAACTGCACAATCTGAGTTCCAGACCTAGTGGCTTGAAAAATATGCCAGGTGCGTGTGTGTGTGTGTGAGTGTCCACATGCCTGAAATCTGAGAGGAGGATAGGGAATGTGTGTGTGTGTGTGTGTGTATGTGAGTGTCCACATGCCTGAGATCTGAGAGGAAGATAGGAGAGAAGGAAAATATACATTCAGTACCCATACACTAAAAAATAAAGTCCCAAGAGACATTAAAGAAGATCCAAATAAAGAAAGAAATATACCATAGACCGAATATTTGGTCTCTGAATATTTGGTCTATTTATCAGTTCTCCCAATATTAATATAAAGGAATCATTGCCAGAACAGCTGGTGGCACGGTGATTAAGGATGCTGGATTCTTCAGGGCCAAACATGTAATTCAAGTTGGACCCAGCAGCTTTAGAAACACACCAGGTATATGTGTGTATATACACAAAATCCCAACAGGAAGGTAAATGGAGGAAAAGGATTGCAGCAAGACTATCTCCCATGGGGGAGAAGTTTTCTCACTTTCTGTCTAGAGAGAGATGACAATGCTTATTGGCAAAAATTTTTTTTTAATAAAGGAAGCAATACCATTTCAATCAACCTCCTAGCTGGCTTTACCAAACATAGAAATTGACAAGATGAGTTTTTAATTCATATGAAAAGGTAAAAACTTGGAATAACTCATTTTAAAAACAAAGAACAAAGTTGAGGAACTTTCACTATTTCATCTCAAGAGTTACTTATAAAAGCTACAATTATAAAGATGTTGTGGTATTAGTGTAAGGATAGGCACACAAATCAATAAAACAGAAGACAATCCAGATATGGACCTCACATATATAGTCAACTGAATTATTTTTACATTATGGTAAAATGTATGTAACCTATATTTGACCATTTTTTTAATAGAAAGTTTTGCCTTAGGGAACATGCACTCACCAGAGAGAGAGAGACAGAGACAGTGAAAGGAAAAGTGAGAAATCACCCCCCCAGAGGGGATGACCACACCACAATCCCTTTTCCTCCATTCTCCTCCTGGGATCTTGGGCACATAAGCACAAATGTCCAGTGTGAGTTTCAAACCACCAGGTCCAGGACTTGAACCACAGTCAGCCATGTAGGAGTCCAGCAATGTAACCACTACACCATCTGCTGGTCCCCATTGAACCATTTTAAAGTGAATAGTTGAGTGGTATTGAGTACATACATTCATATTATTATGCAACCACTACCATCACCAATCTCCAGAACTTTTTTTATCTTCTCAATCGAAACTCCTTCCTCATTAATCTTCCCTTTCCTCCTCCTCCTAACCCCTGGCAATCACCACTCACTTCCTGTCTCAATGAATTTGACTACTCTATGTACCTCTATAAGATGTGGATTACATATCACATAACTGCTATACTAATTTCTGTGACTGATCTCTCTTAGTATATCTTTAATATTCATCCATGTTATAGCATGTGTCAAGGTTTTTCTTTTTTAAGGCTGAATAATATCCCATTTTGTGTATATTACACGTTCTGTTTACCCACTTACCTCTCAATGGACACTTGGGTTGCTTCTACCTTTTGGCTACTATGAATAATGCTAGTATGAACATGAATATAGAAATACCAGTTTGAATTCCTGCTTTTAGTTCTTTGGAGTACAAAGTGAAAAGTAAAATTGCAAAATCATATGTTAATTCTGTTTAATGTCTAATGGCTGCACTAATTTACATCCTCACCAACAGTGTAAAAGAGTCCTTCTTCCTCCATATCAGCATTTGTAATTTTGCCTTTATGTCAAGTAGAATGGCTAAATCATATGTTAAATCCATGTTTAATCTCCATGTAGCTTACCAAAGCACCTGCACTATTTCATGTTCTCACTAGCAGTGCACAAGTTTTCTAAATTCTTCACATCCTTACCAGTGCTTGTTATTTTCTAGTTTCTTTTTGTTTTATTTTTAAATAGTAGCCATCTTGATGATTGTGAGGTTGTAACTCACAGTGGTTTTATGCTCAGTAAATTTCAACAAATGTATCATTGTAACTCAATGAGGAAAGGATAATTTTAAAAATGAATGGGGGACCAGCAGTTGGCATAATGGCTATGTGGCTGGACTCCCATGTAGGCTATTGCAGTTCGAGTTTTGGACCCAGTGACTTAATCTCATGCCAGGCACATGTGCATGCGTGCCCAGGATCCTGAAAGAAGAATGAAGGAGAAGGGATTGTGGCATGGCCATCCCCCCTGGGGAGTGATTTCTCGCTTTCTGTCTCTCTGTCTCTGTCTTTCTTGCGAGCACATGCACCCTACAGCAAAAACCTCTCTAAATAAATAAATAGATAGATAATAGATAAATAAATGGTGCTGGTTATTTCTTGGGGGAAAAAGTGATACTTTGCGTCAAATCATGCCCCAAAATTAACAGGGAAAATTATATTGGGTTAGTCTCATAGCAAGCTGTTAAGCACTATGTAGAGAGAGTAAACCCCACATGGTTGACTGGTTCGAATCCTGGCCCCAGAGGCTTGAGAAACAGCAGGCATGTAGATGTGTGCTTAGGATCTTGATGGGATGGAGAAATGGAGTTAAAAAGGAATGCAGTGTGACCAGGCCCTGCTGGAGGATCTTTTCTATCTCTCTGTCTCATATGCAGTCACATATGCACGCATACTCTGGCCAAAAAAAATATTAAGAATTAAAAATAGAACAGGTAAAATTATGAAACTTTTAGAAGAAAGTATGGAAGAAAAATCTTAATAACTTTGGAGTAGAAAAAAGTTTCTCAGATAAGACAGCAAACGCATAAACCATTTTAAAAAATGTTGGTAATGCTGGACTTAATCAAAATTAAAATTTAAAGTGTTTTTTCTTAATATTTTCCACAAATATTTAGTTTACATATCAAAAATTTTCGCTCATACTCCATAGTTCTTGAAAGTGAATAAACAACTTTCAAAATTTTAAAGAACTGGGACAAGCAGTTGGCATAATGGCTATGTTGCTGGACTCCCAGGTAGTGGACCATGGTTCGAGTCCCAGACCCGGTGGCTTAAACTCACACTGGGCACATGTGCATGTGTGCCCAAGATCCCAAGAGGAGGATGGAGGAGAAGGGATTGCGGTGTGGCTGTCTTCCCGGGGGGCGATTTCTCGCTCTCTGTCTTTCTGGTGAACGCACGCGCCCTATAGCAAAAACTCTCAAAACAAATTTTCAAAAATTTTCAAAGAACTGAATTTTAAAGATAACTTTCAAAATATTTGTTATAATTTTGTTTGTAACTATAATAACAGAGTATGGTTTTAAATATTTATGAGAAAATATTAACATGTCAACTACTCAAACTGTTGAAAAGCAAACACCCAGCACACAATGCACACATGAACCTTCCCAACTCAACTCTTGTCTACCAAATATTCTGTGGTTTATCATCTGCTAGCAAAGATCAATCCCTTTTTCTTCCTTCAAAGTCTTCCTCAAGGTAATACTTTGTGGCTTCTCTTTTGCAGTCTCTACTGATTACAATGCTGGGCTGGAAAAGTCCAGGTTATTTTATGGTATGAATTCTTTCACATGGCTTCTCTAATACTTTCTGCAAGGCAGAACTATTTATGGAGCCAGTCTTTCCATGAACTTCTGCTCGCTTTCTTGAGATCTACTTTAGTTTCATAGTTTTCTGGTCATATCATCAGATAGAACACTCCAGTGGAAGCCCTGTCAATTACAAGTATTTCCAATTTCTGATTGAAGGCAACAGCTATTATTGAACTTATGCAAATAACCACTCTGCCACAAAAGAAGAATAATACTCCTAAATATTTTCCAATTCCAGAGGGGTCAGGAAGGGAGAAAAGTTTGTTTCCATTTAAAGAAACAAACAAGAAGAAAAAAACATTTTAATAAATGGCTGAACCTATCAACAGCTCAAAAGAAAGCAATCAATGCCCTTATTAGTTTCTTCACCTTCTGGGATACCTATTTTTTGGATATTTGGGTGTATATTAAGCTTATTTTGGGGGGTTATTTTCTCAGTCTTTTCGGTGATTTTTTTTCTATGTCAGAGGCTTTGTCTTCAACATCTGAGATGTAATCTTCTGAATGGTCTAAACTGTTTTTAATACTTTTAAGGAAGGTTTTGGTTTCCTGTTTTACAGCCTTCATCTCTTACAGCTCCATTTGATTAGTTTTTATGGTATGTATTTCCTCTTTCAGGAAGAACTTCCTCACCTCCTAGAACTTGTTGTCTCTTTTCTCTTGCACCTTCTGGAGTTCATTGTCTCTCATCTCTAGCATCTCATTTAGTTTTGTCACCATGAATATTCTAAATTTTTTATAAGACATTTTCACGAATTCCATTGTACTGTCTGTGGATGAGGAAGGGTTGTTCTTTTTCCTTGGGAGAGAGACATTTTCATAGTTCTTGTGCCTCTGCAGTGGTTTCTGATCATCTGATGGATTATACATTTCTTCCTAATTTCTTCGAGTTAATTCTGAGCATTAAGAGGTGTACAGGAGGAGGTGATCCACAAACTCTCTGCAGTTCATTTTCCCTGATGCTCACCAAACAACCTGTGCTTTTGACTTTGGAACTGGATATTGCAAAGGTGTCACAGTTTCTAGGGAATAGGTGCACCTGGGCTGAGCTGCGAGGGTTTGAACTGAGAGTTCAGAGGCATGTAGGAAAAGATGAGCCACACTCAGCAGCTCTACTTCTCCATGCTGCCCACTCTGCAGTCTCTCTTCTCTAAATTTTAGTCATTTGGTGGTATATTCACTTTTGGTTAATTGGTTGGAGAAGATTTCTGCAACTGTAAGATCATGTGCTTCCTTTTACTGTAAGGTACTTCTGTGACAATTTCTCTCCTCTGTGTTTTGCAACGTGGTATCCACAGAATGAGATTTTGAGTTCAGATTTATAAAGAGTTTCTTCTCCCTTTGTGCAGCAGGTTCAGTAAGGATTGAGGATTTCTATGACACTAAAAGTATTTAGATGCTTGGCTACTGTGAACCTAGGCCTGTCTAGACACTCGATGTGTGGAGGTTGAGCAGCAGAGTAAGAAAGTAAGGTCAAAAAAGAAAGAAAGAAAGAAAGAAAGGAAGGAAGGAAGGAAGGAAGGAAGGAAGGAAGAGAGAGAGAGAGGAAAACGAGGGATGGTAAAAACAAAAAGGGGGGAAACAATTTTTTTAAAAGCAGAAGATGAAAACCATGCAGTACATTTGAGCAGAGATTTTTCAGTTGCTTTGGTCCCTGATCAAGGCAGGGTACACCTCAGAGGTAAACAGCTTCTAAAATTAGCAAGAGAAAGGAGAGGCCAGAGGTGAGAAATGTTCTAAAAATTAAAAAATAATTTTTTTGAAGAAAGAGAGAGACAGAGAGAGGACAGAGGTTGCCCTACCTGTCTGAGTTTTGGGGTCTGGAAGATGGGGTTTAGAGCAGTGATTCTTCAGCTGCCTTAGTCCCTGAACACAGCAGGGCACACCTCAGATTTAAGTGGTTTCTAAGTTTGGGGGGGTTTCAATATTAAATTTTTTTTTTTTTGGAGAGATTTTCACTGTAGGGCGCGTGCGCTCGCCAGGCAGACAGAGAGAGACATAGAGACAGAAAGCGAGAAATCACCCCCCAGGGGGGATGGTCACGTCGCAATCCCTTCTCCTCCATTCTCCTCTCGGGATCTTGGGCACGCACAGGCGCCCTGCTTGAGTTTGAAGCCACCGGGTCCGGGACACGAATCGCGGTCGACTATGTGGGAGTCCAGCGACATAGCCATTACGCTAACTGCTGGTTCCCAATATTAAAATTTTTGTACTGCAAAAGATGTTATTCAGAAACTGAAATTACAACCAAAGTATTAAGAGAAAACATCAGTGATATTTATGTCAGACAGAGTTTGAATCCATATATAATGAATTTTTATATCTCAGTAATAAGTCAAACAACCCCCAGATTTTTTCACTGGCATATAATAACTGCACACATTTGTGTGGTACAATGTGATTTTTTTCAGAACAAGAACAATGGCATTGGTTAAATCAGGGCAATTAGTATATTCATCATCTCAGTCATTTGTTATTACTTTGTATTGAAAACATTCTAACTCTTTTCTAGTTACTCTGTGATGTGTGGTAAATTGTTTTTAATTATATTCAGGCTACTGTACTTTACAACAAAAGAAAATTTTCTCTTATCTATCTGTAATTTTGTCTCCATTAATCAACACCCATTTAGGTCCCCTACCACCCCTATCTTTCCCAGCCTAAAGTAATCATTCTTCATTTTTCTACATCTATAAGGTCATTTTTTTTTTGCATATCCCTAATGAGCAAGAACATGTAGGATTTCTCCTTCTGTGCCTGCCTTATTTAACTTAGCATAATGGCCTCCAGGATAACCCATTTTACCTCAAATGACAGGATTTCCTTTTTTTTATGGATGAATAGTGTTTCATTTTATACAAATATACACATACATCCCATTTTCTTTATCATGGACAGTTTGGCTGATTTTGTACCTCAGCTATTGCACATAGTGCTACAACTGACACTGGGGGCGGGCGGGGTAGGTAGCTCTACAACATACTGAACTCTCTTCCTCCAGATAAATGCCTAGTGATGGTATTGCTCGTTTATACAGCAGCTCACTTTTCTGAACCTCTATATTACTTTCAATAATGGCTGTACTAATTTACATTCCCACCAACATTGTAAAAGAGTCCCTCTTCCTCCAAATCTTCATCAGCATTTGTAATTTTGTCTTTTTGTTAATAGCCATTCTAACTAAGGTGAGATGATATTTTATTGTGGTTTTGATTTGCATATCCCTAATGATTAGTGTATCAAGTAGTTTTTCATATATTTTTGGGGCATTTGTAGGCATTCTTCTGAGAACTATTTACTCAGGTCATTTGCCCATTTTTAAATTGTTTTTCTGTTGCAGAATTGAGTTCCTTCTATATTCTGACAATCCAATTTTTAAAGGCGTAAATTAATTTAACAGATGCTTCACAATAGATATACAAATGCCCAATAAGTGAAAAGATGTTCAACATGTTTAGTCATCAAAGAAATGCAAATTCCAACTATCAGATATCACTAACCACACATTAAAATGACTAAAACTTAAATGGCGACAATGTCAAATGTTAACAAGAACATAGAGCAAATGGAATTTTGTACATTGTTGAAGTGTAAAATGGTCCAGACAATTTGGAAACTGGCACTTGTCATTTAGTTAAACATAAATTTATTATAGGGCTCAGCAAGTCCAAGAAAAAGACACACACCTCCACAAAATATTGTAAATAAATATTCATAATAGATTCTCATGATAACCTAAACCTGAAACAAATCAAATGATCACCAACAGGTAGAAGAATAAAGAAATAAATACATTTAATAGACTACTAATCAGCAACAATAAGAAATGAAGTGACATGAACACACAGTAAACTAATGTTGTAAACACACAATATGGCTAAATCTTAAATCATTATGCCAAGTGAAAGAAGCCAGACATGAAAGATGTGAAACAAATCTATTCTATAGTAACAGAGAACAGCTAGATAGTTGTCGGGAAGGGGTACTGAAGAAATTGTGCAGTATATTCATGTTGGGTAAATTCATTTTATAAGCTGTAGGGATGTACAGTGATTGAAGGTATAAAATAAATTTAAAAAATAAATGTTTGCTGGGACCAGCAGTTAGTGTAATGCCTATGTCACTGGACTTCCATGTAGTCGACCGCGGTTCGCGTCCCGAACCCAGTGGCTTAAAATTCATGCTGGGCACGTGTGCGTGCATGCCCAAGATCCTGAGAGGAAAATGGTGGAGAAGGGATTGTAGTGTGGCCATCCCCGCTGGGGGGGGGGGTGATTTCTCGCTTTCTGTCTCTGTCTCTCTCTGTCTGGCGAGCACATGTGTCCTATAGCAAAACCTCTAAAAAAGATAATAAAAAAAATAAATGTTTACAGAATATAATAAATAAATGAAGCAATTTAAATGATTTTACTGTTGTTTATATGAGTGACTCATTTATTAGTACTCATCAAACTGTAATCTTAAAATAGGTACATTTTGTTTTATATAAATAATATACCGGAACACATTTGATTTTAAAAAATGTAAACCTTGGCTCCATCCTATGTGCAAATTTGAAAGATAGCATATAAAAAAGAAAAGAGATAAAGGTCCACCAGGAAACCAAATAATTCAGAAATTAACTCTAAATCTTTTATATATTACAATGTTTATAAATGCAGATCAGAGTACCTGGGTTCAAATCCCAGATCTGTTATTAAAGAGTTGAGTAATTTGGGGCAAGTTGAGTAATTTATCTGTACCATAATTTACTACAAAGTGAGGATAATAATAGTATACCTACCTACCTCATATCATTCTTTTATTTTGTTTCGTTTTTCTGTTTGTTTGTTTTGGTTTTTTGGGTTTTTTTTTTTTTTGCTATGTTGCATGTGCATTTACAGGACAGGGAGAGAGAGAGAGAAAGTGAGAAACCATCCCTTTTCCCTCTTGGGATTTGGGAAAGGCATACACATGCACCTAGCCCAGAGTGTTTTTCAAGTCTCAGTCCAGGACTCTAACCTTGCAGTTGGCCATGTGGGATCCAGTCACCTTAACCACTAGCTACGCAGCTGGCCCCCTCATATCATTTTTATAGGGACTAAATGAAATAATATATGTGGGATCCAGTCACCTTAACCACTAGCTACGTAGTTGGCCCCCTCATATCATTTTTATAGGGACTAGGTGAAATAATATATGAAGTTGTTAGAACTATCAGACATAGAGTAAATGCTGTGTAAGAGTTAGCTATTATTGTGCAAATCGAACTGACTACAAATATACTCTAGGCTGCTCTTGTGGTTTTGATAGCTGTTCAATAGCCTATTAAAAAGAAAATACAACACACTTGACAATGGGAAGTGCCCCCTACACAGGCCACATGAACAGACCAATAATGAGTTCATAGAGAGAGCTTAAAGCAGAATATGAATAACTATTATAATCCTGGGTTGAGTGGATTACAGTAGAACACCACATTTGTACAAACTACAGAGATTTTTGACATCTATTCTCTGGGTCTTTAAAAGATGGGATTTTCATTTCTAGAATCTTCAATTCACCAACATAAACTATGAAGATCTAAATGAACAAAACATAAGAAACAAAATTAAGAGATCCTCAGAATTAATTGCATTAACAATAACGTTTCCTAACTATGTCAGCAAAAACTTTTAAATAAGTTTGAAATACCTAATTAAAAGGTTGTAAAATAAGTATAGAACATAGATGTCTTATACATTGTGAGCCACCTATTGATTTCTTACATGATCATGCAGTATGTTATTTTTTTCCTATTATGTTTATATTTAAAATGAATATATGCTGAAGGTGTTTTATTAAAAGGCCAAATTCTTTGTTATGGGGCATCCTACAACTCAGGAATTTTAATTCCTACTTGTGTTGATATGTTTCTTTTGGATTTCAAATGCAATATTTGTGATCTGAAAAGTACATGTACTAATTAACCTTTCTCAATATTGTTTGATATTACGTTTCTTTCCCTCCTAGAAGAGTAAGAGGAAGATGAAGTATTCATTGATCTATCCAAATTTATTATCTCCCATGTTCATCAGGTATGTGCAATATTATACTTTTCTAAATACTATAGAATTTTGGCTTCTTACCCGAGAAACTATTTTTGTGTGCTTTATGTCTTTATGTTACGTATTTGTTATGCTCACTATATTGAACATTAGATAAAATGATACTTTTTACTGGAAATGAATAAATACCTTTCCCTTAAAAAAAAAAAAACACATATTTCAAAATTGAGGTGGAAAGTACGCTTTGTACCCAAGTTAGAATCTTGCTTTTAGATTTGACTGCCTTTCCCTTATTAAAAGTATTGCTATATTTTTTAAAATTGCTTTGATAAGAAACAGAAAAAGAGCCCTGTTATCAAAAACAAAGACTTGTTAGAGGTAGTATTGAAACTAAATAATTGGCTTTTGTTCATTAGAGGCTAAATCTATTTCGTGGTTTGAAAGAGCTAAGAACAGATTGTTTCCCTTAGATTGTTAGCAAAGAAATGTTTTCACCAATTAACATTTTTTTCTAAGAAGAGTTTTTCCACTGCTGGTTTTCAGTGGTATAGTACTTAAATAAGCCTTTGCAAAGGACAATTCTTGGGCTTTTTAAAATTAATGTTTTAAAGTATAATAATTATGGCAAGTCAGTTTAGAAACATGGTAGAAAGCAAAAAAAAAAATGTTTCAAACAAAAAATTTACTTGGAGAAAAAGTTGTCATAGGTAACCATTATTTCAAATTAACTGAAAGGAACATTACCCACAAATCAAATACTTCTTCATCATGCCTTTGTCTAACATTTACATCCCAGGATAATAGCAGGAAAAGAACAAGGAGCAGAGAATGGAGTATTTTGCCAAAAATGCAGAGCTATATGAATGTACTATTCTGCTCACCCAATGCTGTTCCTCTGCTTCAGCTTTATCCTCTCCAGCTTTTGTCGAAGTGATTGCCATTTTATGGAGGTCTACAGCAATTACCATGTGCCAGACACTGTCCTAAGAGCTTTACCTATTTTGACTCATTTAATCCTCAAAGTAATAATTGGATCACATTGATCTCATCTTGTACATGAGGAAACTGAGGTCCAAGATCATAGAGTTGTTGTTGGTTTTTTTTTTTTTTTTTGGAGAGATTTTTGCTATAGGGCGCGTGCACTCACCAGACAGACAGAGACATAGAGACAGAAAGCGAGAAATCACCCCCCAGCGGGGATGGTCATGCTGCAAACCCTTCTCCTCCATTCTCCTCTTGGGATTTTGGGCACACACACACACGTGCCCGAAATGAGTTTTAAGTCACCGGGTCCGGGACAAAAACCGTGGTGGACTACGTGGGAGTCCAGCAACATAGCCACTATGCTAACTGCTGGTTCCGAAAGATCATAGAGATTCTGAGCAACAAAGTCTAGATGAAAATCCAAGCAGATACCTGAAAGCCCACATATATCTCATGTCTCCATTCTACTCCCTCACAGTGAAAGGAGATAAAGACATAGAAGCAGACCTTCATACCTCCATTCTAGGTTAGTTTTCCTGCTCCCATATTTAAATTTTTAAAAAATTATCAGAGGACATATGTGTTTGCAAGAGAGAGATGGGCTAGGAGGGGGATGGCTGGGAAGCACTCCTAAATGATATGTGGTCATGACACAATTCCTTCTCAATTTCTCCATTCTGATAGGGCATACTTATAAATGTACCTGGTGTGTTTTTCAAGTTGCCAGGATTCAAACTGTGGTTACCCATGGGGGCACCAGCACCTTTAACCATGAGCCTACAGGCCTGAAGGAGGATTTTTTTTTTCTTCTTTTTCAGTAAACAGTTGCTCCCTTATTAAGGTAAGGTCGCAGAAATAAGAAAAGGAAGGTAAGATAGAAATAGGAATAAAGGGGAGAGTCATAGTTTGCACAAAGAAAAACAATGAGTTAAGAAAGAAGTTTATTCACAAAAAGCTTCTAAAAAAGTTGAAAACAGAGTGTGGTAGCCATAAACTTAAAGGTATAGTAAAGTGATAAACATTTTTCGTAAATTTTTTCCAAAGAAAGAAAAAATAAACAAAAATTTTGAGTGAGTGCATGCAGTATTTCATTTTATACATGAATTAACCTAGACCCAGGAAACATTTTATTCTGATTGATCCATATCACAGATCAGCAAACAGAAGTTCAGAGAGATAAAACGCTCTTTCCAAGATGTGAGGAAGAAGGTAGAAAAGGCAAAGCTAGAATCTAGCAAGACCTCCCGCCTCTGAGCTTAGTGCTCTTCCACCCACTATGTTAAACACAATTTGCCAGCTTTTAAAATATAGATTTGGTATTCAATATGTTGCAACTCAGTTTCAAGAACACAAAAGGTAATTAGAGTGTACTCACATTGAAGATTAAATCAAAATACTTCAAGTTATCTTCTCAATGGTCAAATATCAACAAAAAATTGTTATCAAGTAGAAGTGAGGGGTCCTTTTCTGAGATAAGCTCTTAGACTGTGAAGTTGTCATTTACAAATGCAAGCATGATAAAACTACATAGTGCTTTTTCTTCTAATCTTTTATTCCTACCAAATTTTCAGAACTTATATTACTTTAGTCTTGGAAAGCTTAGTCACATGTATACACACACATTCATATAGCAAATATGGTGAAATGACTAAATCTTATCAATTTCTTCTTCCTTATTAAGGAGATCAATAAGGTTGAATGGAAAGAGTTTTAGACAGAAGGTTATTTGACCAATTTTAACACTGATTTATTATTACTAAGTTTCTTTCTAGCCCCCAAATTCCATAATTTAAAAAAGTTGTTAATTGAAAAATGTTCAATTAAAATACTAAACTTAAGTGTATTTGATCAGAGATTGTGCTATAACTCATAAGGTAAGCCTATGAGAAAATTGTTTCTAGTGCTTGTAAAAAAAGATAAAAAGTTGATAAAATGTTGATAATTACATTATCTATTGTATTTCAAATTATGTTAGCTAGTAAAAACTTTTTATCCAATGCTAATGAACAGAACGAAGGAAACAAAAAATTCCTGTCAAGTAGAAGTGAGGGGTCCTTTTCTGAGATAATCTTGGACTTGTCTTTATGTCCAGATACAAGTACAGAAGTATACTCATAGTAAAAGTTTAAAAGTTTACATAGTTTGCTTTTTTCAAGTCTGAAAGTTAATAATTAATGTGTGTGTGAGAAATGAAGTACACTAAACCTGATTTTCAAAGATGTAGGAATGCACAATGGAAAAACAAGCGACTTTTCCAAGGCCAAATAAAAATAGTAAATCATTGAAGGCCTAGGATTTTGAAATAAGGCTTTCTTCAACTTTTTTTTTTTTTTCAAGATTTATTTCTTTGGAGGCCCTTCTGCCTGGGACCTTTGTGCATCCCCACCCCTACTCCTCTCTGGACTTCAGGTTGGTTCCATGGGACTTTAAGATGAACTTGCACCCTACACCCCACCTGCAAACTTGATCGAGCCAGCCAGCAGTTCCAGACACCAGGCTGCCTGTGGCTGCAAGCCCTTCTGCCTGGGACCCGTCCCTCATCTTTTGGCCCTTCCCCACTTGCCTTTGGACTCTCCAAATATTAGTGTTTTGTTTTTCTTTGTGCTTGAGGTGTTGCTTATTAGGTCAGTTGGAGGCTCACCACTCCTTTGAACCAGGGAAGGCTTTTGGTCACCCAGGATCAGTAACAACAGTACATGGTATTGATGAGCAACAAGTAGGCCAACCATAAGAGAAATGATCAGCTTGCTAATCCTGTACAAATTTTAACACTCAGAGATACCTTAAATAAGTTAGGAAGCAACATATACATCACCCAACAACTAGGAACAATCACAGAGGCTCAAGAAGTATGAGCAACCAACCAAAGGCCTCTACCCCAAGGGAAATCATCAAGCCTACATCACCCACAGTCAATACAATGGACGTCGTGGACATGTCTGATAAGGAATTCAGAATACTTGTAGTGACCAAACTAACTGAGATAGAAGAGAAAAGAGATGAGGAGCTCCAGGAGATGAGGAAGTCCTTTCATGATTTGAAAGAAGAAATAGATAACTTAAACAAGAACCAGATGGAACTTCTAGGGTTGAAGAATGTGATACAGGAAATCAAAACCTCCCTTGAAAATATTAAAAGTAGGTTAGCTCAGGTAGAAGATCAAATCTCTAATGTAGAAGACAAAACATCTGACCTAGAAAACAGTATCAAGAAGATTGAGAAAACAACCACGAAAAATGAGGATAATACACGAGGAATACTGGATACTATCAAGCACCCCAACATCCAGATAATTTGTATCCCAGAAGAGGAAGAAAATAAGGGCCTAGATAATTTATTCCATGAAATCCTGGAAAAAAAAATCTCAAGCCTAGAAAGAAATTCAAAGATCCAGACCCAAGAAATGCAAAGGACCCCAAATAGGATCAACCCAAGAAGATCTTCTTCAAGACACATTATAGCCAGAATGACCAAAACCACAAAGACAAAATATTCAGACTGGCAAGAGAGAAACATCAAGTTACTTACAAAGGATATCCCATCAGGCTAATAGCAGACCTCTCATTGGAAACAAAGTGAACAAGGAAAGAATGGGAAAATATATTCAAAGTGTTGAGTGAAAAACAATTTTAACCAAGAATACTGTATCTGGCAAGATTATCCTTCATATGGGAAGAGAAGACAAGAACATTCTCAGATAAAACCTGAAAGAATATACCATCACCAGACCAACTCTCCAAGAAGTTCTGAAGGGAGTGCTATCCCAGGAAAACTAAAGTCATACACGCAGAAGTAAGAATTCTAAAGCAACTATGAAAATGGCCCCCAAAATGGTAGGGACAAGTCCAGAGTTGAACATTATCTTCCAGAATTTAAACAAAAAGATCAGATCACAACAGAAGATAAAGTACATGAGTTTGAACTGGTGAAATACAATTTTATGACTTTTGACTAAAGCATTACTGATCTTCTATGCTTTGTTTTCCAGTGTTGAAGAGTTTTGTCCTCTCTCGAGTTGTGGACAGGTCCATGTCCACAACTATCTGAACAGAATCCTAACCTGTTTCCTGGCTTTAAGTATTAAGCAAAATTCTCAACATTTTTTTTATTTTGATTTACTAAAGGTAAAACTATCTTTCTTGAAATTAAAAAATGTATTTAAAAAATACCTATTTAGTGACCACAGATTTTCATACCTAAAGTCAACTTTTGTTCACAGATAAGTATATATCAGCTGAACTTACTATTGAAAGTATTTAGATTAATTAAGATATTTTGTGAATCAATATAATACAGGAAAGAATAAAAGAATGGAAAGCAACTGCAGATACTAGAGACAGGGTGGGAGGATGATGGAAAATGGCAGAGGGTGAAAAACTGAGGGGAA
>NW_006206203.1:661704-667450 GCF_000334495.1 Tupaia belangeri chinensis | reverse complement strand
ATATGGCTTATTACCTGTTGATGATGACGTGTATAGTGTTCTCAACTGGATTGGTCTGAGAAATATTTCATGATGGGTAAAGACTTCTTATAAGCAAAATGAGAAGTAGTGATTGCTTTAAAAATAATTGGAATAATAATGATTGGGAAAAACAATGAAAAGATATTGAATGATGAAGTGGGGATTTTAATGTCTCTGTATTGAGTGACATACATGGCATTCCCTTTTGAAAAAGCAATGTAATACACTGTAAAGTTATATGCAATTCAATGTAGGATAAACAAGATTATGATGATAATAAATAAATAAATAAAAAGATTTATTTCTTCCATGAGAGAGAGAGAGAGGCAAAGAAAAAGAGAGGAAGAAGAGAATGAGCAAGAAAGATAGTATCCCTAACACAGTCTTAATATCATGCATCCTTGGTGTATGTGTGGGTACCAAAGACCTTGAGGAGCTGGAGGGCTGGCGAAGGGGCATTGCAACTTTCTGAGAGACCTTGTTGAGGGTACTTCTCTCTCACAAGCACATGATTTCTCAGAAACAAACAAACAAAAACTACAAGTAACTCAATTAAAAAATGTGCAAAATATTTTGACACTTCACCAAAAAGTCCTGTGTTTTCAGGCTAACCCAGGTCAGCCATGTAGCCTCCAGCCTTGCAGGGCACCATGCTACAGCTGCACTACAGTGACTTGTTCTACTTTGCATTTTTGGCATTTAGAAATTCTTCATATATTCTAGATCAATGTCCTTTATCAGATATATATCTTACGTGATTTGTCTACTCCCTTTCTTAAGGTTATCTTTTGAAGAGCAAAACTCATTTTGATAAAATTGTTTATCAATTTCTTTTATGGATCATGATTTTGGTATCATGTCTAGAAATCCTTGCCAAAAGCAAGGCCAAAGAAATGTTCTATAATGTTCTGAGAAGTCTAATAATTTTCATTCTTACTTGTAGGTCTGTGTTGCATTATTGAGGTATTTTTTTTCTATAAGGTGTGAGATATGTCTAAGTTCATTATTTTTCATAGGTATATCCATTTATCCCAGTAGAATTTCCTGAAAAGACACTCCTTTCACCATTAGTCTGCCTTCACATCTTTGTTGAAAATAAAATGCAAGTACTAGTTTCTTTACTATCTTAATTCTTTTTTCTTCATTTATGATAGAGCCACGAGTGAGCACATATGAGAGGAGGATAGCACCATCCATAGGGTCTGCTGATGTTTCTTCAGTCTTCCAAGTTTTTCTATATTAGGTACTCACATGCCGCCTGGCATGTTTTTGTCTGACTTAGGCCAGAGATTGTGGGATCCAGTTTCTCTTGAGTAGCACCTTAGTGCTATACCACAAAGCTTGCCCAGGACTAAGTTCTTTACTTTCTATTTCATTGATCTATATGACTATCGTTATGCTAATACTATAGTATCATTAGAGTTTTATAGTAGGTTTTAAAAGTAGATATTGAGAACTTTCTTTGTGGATTTCTTTTTTAAACAAAACTTTTTTTTGTATTTTTTTTTAATTTTGAGAGGGAATTTTGCTATAGGACACGTGTGTTTGCTGGAGAGTCACAGAGACAGAAAGTGAGAAATCATCCCCCAGGGGGACAGTCACACCACAATCTCTTCTCCACCATTCTTCTCTCAGGATTTTGGGTATGCATACACACGCACACGCGTGTGCGCACACACATATACACACACACGGCTAGCATGAGTTTTAAGCCACCGGGTCTTGAACTCAAACTATGGCAACAACATGTGAGTCTATCACCTTAACCATTAAATCACTTGCTAGCCCCAAAATATTTGCATTTTTTAGTGAAGATTTTGATTGGTAACCATTAAATCACTTGCTAGCCCCAAAATACTTGCATTTTTTAGCTAAGATTTTGACTGGAAAAAAAAAAAAAGAACTAAAGGCAAACCAGAGAAAGAATGGAACAGGTGCATTATAGGAAACAGAAGGCGTACTACAGGAAACAGAAATCATACGAAACAATTATTTTAAAAAGCTTAATTAAGGGGGCCGGCAAGTGGCATGGTGGTTAAGGGCGCTGGACTCCCACATGACCAACCATGGTTTAAGTCTTGGACCTGGTGGCTTGCTTTCTCACTTCCTCTCTCTCTCTCTGTCTCTCTCTGATCAAACTGAAAAATAATAATAATAATAATAAATAAAATTAAATAATTCTTTAAAAAAAAGCTTAAGTATGGCTTAATAGGCTTGGCCCCATAGCCTAGTGGTTAAAGAAGTGGAATCCTAAATGGCTATAATTCGAATCTCATCTACAGAGGCTTAAAAAACACACCATGTGTATGCATGCCTCAAATGCCTATAAAAGGGAGAAATGGAAGAGAAGGCATTGTAGTGTGCCCCCACCACCACCACCACCACTTGGGGGCTATGCATGCTTTTGTGTTCTCTTTCTCCTTCCACAAGTGCATAAGCCCTATTACAATTAAAACAATACATATGTCTCATGGGGAGAATAATTTAGGGGGGAAAAAACTCTTTTAATTTACTTAGGTTAATGGCAAGGACCCTATCAATTAAACTAATAGAAAGATAGATTGGCAAAGGAAAAAGATAATTTAATTATATACGTATGCATAGGAGTTTACCAAAATAAAATGTGACTCAAGAGGAAGTTAGAATTTGAGACTTACATATCATCTTAAAGGGAACAGAGTGTGAAGAAGTAACACAAAGGCAAACAGGCTTGGAGATTCTTGTAGAGTAGCAGGGTTAAGTTATAGAAAGGGACTAGGAAATGGATGGTAAGTAAGGATTGTTTAGTAAGGGTTTTTTATGTGCAGGTAGTCCTCTCAGGTGATGAGTTCTCTCTTGGTTAGTTCTTCTGGTACTGGAAATGAAAATGGAAATTTACGTTGCTATTACAAATAGAAATGTATGTCCTACTTTTAGACAGAAAGGGGGAGGGGAAAAGAGCTTACCCTGCATCTGTTATTTCTCAGCTGGCTTCAGCTCAAAATAATCCTTATGTCAAAGTAGCATGTTTTGGGGTAGTATATTGTGGTCCCCTTCAATAGGAACCCAGAAAACACTAAGACAATGTTAAAACAGCCCCTGAATGCCTTTAGGTGATTTCCTGTCAGAAAATAAGGAGATGGTTACAATGACCTTTGACCAGAACCCTCTGACCAGAGCCCTTCTTTACTGGCAGCTGACACCCAAAGATGGGCCCACAACATCACAATGGCAAGTAAGCTAATCAAAGTACCTGCCATTTTCGTGTCCTGACCCATCCACCCCACCCATATAAATACATCACCTCTCCTTAGTAGGGTGAGCTGTAGCACCTCTGGTCTCAGGCCCCCAGGAACTCTTTCTCTCAATAAACTTCTCTTTTTCTTTTGAGATGGTACCTCCCGAGTCTTACTCAGAACTGAGACTTATATACCGTAACAGACTAAGACCTTGTTTTCTCAGGTTCACTTGTAAATTCCCAGAAGAATCGAATTGGCATTACTGCTTGTGGGCTGATGATTAGCCAGCCAATGGATTGGCTACACTTGAGTCAGGTCCCGCAGAGGCTGATGAAGGCAGTGCTAGAAGCATGGTCTGAGGCCTGCAGGGCTTCTTCTTTCAAGGGCTGTGGATAAATGTACTAAGAAACGTGTCGATTACACATACCAGATGGTTGATGCTGTTCTGATTTTATGAAGTTGTTAAATGCTTATGATCCCACCATGTTCCAAGAGACAGAGAAACCTAGGCATTTCATATGGAAAAAAATTAAGTAACCCTTATTTAAGCTGCTTGGCAAAGCTGAGTTTTAACTGCTTTCTTTTATCCACAGTTTTATAGCCTTAGCTCTGAACATGATAACCTCCTGCCAAAACACAGGCAGCCAGTCCTTCTCACATAGGTCTTTTCTCTTACAGCCTGGTAAAGATTAAAATATGAGGCCTTTCAGTTTCCAGGGACTACATGGTAAAACCTCTGCTCTGCTCTGCCATATTTTATCTTACTTTTCCAAATTAAACATCTAGTCCTATCTTTTTCTGATTACTTTTACATCCCAACATTCTGATTCCAGTTTTTCATTGTTGGAAGTCAAATTCTTTCAGGGACTTTAAAAAGAATTAAGGAGGGGCCAGCAGGTGGCGTAATGGTTAAGAGGCTGGACTACCACATGGCCACTATCACTTTGGGTGCATGCTCATGTGTGCCCAAAAATTCCAGGAGGAGAATGGAGGAGGAGGACTATGGCATGACCATCCCCCCCCCCAGAAGGGGGAGAATGTGGCATGACCATTCCCCCTAGAGATGGTCACTTTCCCTCTCTATCCCTGTCTTTTTCTCCCTTTCTCTGGTAAGCACACACAAACTATGGCAAAAAATTAATTAATTAAAGAATACTGGTTTTTCTTTTTTCTTTTTTTTTTTTTAAGAAATTTTTTTGCTATAGAGCATGGGTGCTTGCTAGAGAGATGAAGAGAGACAGAGAAACAGAAAGCAAGAAATCACCTCCCCCAAAGGGGATGGCCATACCATAATCCCTACTTCTCCATTCTCCTCTCAGGACTTTGGGCATACGTTCACATGCACTGAGCATGAGTCTCAAGCTGCTGGGTCCACTCAAATCGCCGTCAGCTATGTGGGAGTCCAGCCACCTTAAACACCATGTCACATGCCAGCTCCAAATACTGTTTTCTCTTGGTGTGGGAGGTGCTTTAGTAGCCTAGAGCATTGTAAGGGCCAGAGTCATACTTCAGCATGGATTCCTCTAGGGGAGAAGGTACATACACAAATAACCACTGGGTAGGAAGTGTCACTTGTCACAATAATATTATAAGGCAATAATATTTCCTGGCTCTAGCTACCTGCAGAAAAAGGTAGCTAGAGCCAGGAAACTTCAGAAAAGCCTTTACTGGTAACTATTGGGCTAGGCCTCCAAAGCCAGAGAAGACTTATTAATACTTATTCAGAGAATGGGACATGAGTAGAGTACAACCAACCCTGCCACCACCTGAGCAAAAGTATTATTAAGCGGAAGCGACCTTGCTCAGGCTCAACTTAAAACACAGACCTCTTTTCCTCGTTGGCCACCTGTCTCTGTTTTAACACTCCTCTTTAAAAACAAAACCGTCAGTGTACTTTTGGAAGTGTTTTTGTTGTTTGTTTGCTACGGCTCATGGAGAGAGCAATCACTCCCTAGGAAGGATGGCCACAAGGCAATCCCTTTTGCTCCATTTCCACTCTTGGGATTTGGGGCACGCATGCCCAAAACACATGTGTTTTTCAAGCTGCTGTACTAGGACCTGAACCATGTTGTTGACCATGTGGGATCCAGTTGCCTTTACCACCATGCCACTGGCTGCCCTAAAGTGTTCATTTTCACTGCTCCTACCTTCTATTTAGATACTGAAATAAAAGAGGAGAAATGGTGTTCTTTCTTCTCACTATTCCTTGCTGCTTCTGGTATGTTTAAGGATTATGGGCTAATACAAAAATAACAAACATTAGAAAGTTACAAAGGTTTTGTAATCTTTTTTTTTTTTTTTTGAGAGAGAGATTTTTTGCTATAGGGCACATACGCTCACTAGAGAGACAGAAAGAGACAGGAAGTGAGAAATCACACTCCCAAGAGTGATGGCCACACTATAATCCATTTTCCTCCATTCTCCTCTTGGGATTTTGGGCATTCACACACACCTGCCCAATGTGAGTTGGTTTTTTTTTTTTTTTTTTTGTGGGGTTTTTGCGAAAG
>NW_006206203.1:657140-661673 GCF_000334495.1 Tupaia belangeri chinensis | reverse complement strand
TTTGCCATAGGGCATGTGTGCTCGCCAGACAGAGAGAGACAGAGAGACAGAAAGTGAGAAATCACCCCCCAGGAGGGAGGCCACGCCACAATCCCTTCTCCTCTCGGGATCTTGGGCATGCACACACAAGCACCCGGTGTGAGTTTAAGCCACCGGGTCCGGGACGCGAACTGTGGTCAACTATGTGGGAGTCCAGCGACATAGCCATTACGCTAACTGCTGGTCCCTCGATGTGAGTTTTAAGCCACGGAGTCCAGGACTTAAACTGTAGTCGACCATGTGAGAATCCAGCGATGTAACCATTATACTATCAGCTGGTCGTAAAAAAAGTTTTCATAATCTTGAAAGATTCTGGTTGACTTCTTTCTGAACTTGTCCTTGAAATCCTTGGGTTTCTGTTTACTTTTGTTCTTGAGGGAGGAGTCACCAAACCTCTTCATTTTCTAACTTTGTCATAGGCCCCACAGCCATCTGAGCAGAGGCCCTGCTTCCACTCTTGCTTTCCAACACTTAGACCCACCATGTGCATGTGACTAGCCAGCTTAAAGATTACTCTTCTCATGTAGGGTCTCTGCATTTTTATGACTCTGCAGACTAAATCCCTTCACTGAAAATCTGGAATGAGGGCACTGCAACTTGGAAGCAATAAACATTATTGTAGGAGAAAAACTTCATTGGCAAAATGAACTAGGAATTTGAGGAGAAAGTGTGCAATCTTCAGAATCATGTCAGTTATATTCAAGGGCCAAAAATTAGAGAATGAAAAAGAAGCCTCAAGAAATTCCCTTGAAATCCACTTCTTTTATTTCTTTTCCTTAAAGTTTTTGCTATGTGCCCATGCGCTCACCAGAGAAAGAGGGAAAGTGAGAAATCAACCCCCCCAAGAGTGTTCTGGTCACACCCACCATCCCTTCTCATCTATCTGCAATCCGTTCTCTTCCATTCTCGTCTCAGGACCTTGGACTTGCACACACATATGCCTGGCATGTTTTTTAAAGCTGCCAGATCTGGGCCTCAAGCTATAGAGTCAGTTATGTGGGATCCAACACCTTAACCACCATGCCAATGGCTGCCCCAACCATTATCTCGGGGAAAAGAAATCCAGTAAATGGAGTTGGAGATTGGTAGAAGGAAGGTCAGATATTTGGAAGGCTTAGGAAAAATATTTGGAGGAAAGGATGTAATATGTAACCTAAGGAATTATTCTTTTTTTAGTAGTTGTTAATCTCTTAGTGTGCCTAACTTATAAGTTCAATTTTATCACAGGTGTGTACGTATGAGAAAAAACATAGTACCTAGTATCAACAGTTTTAGGCATCCATGGGGGTCTTGGAATGTATCCTGGGTGAATGAGGGGGACTACTGTGCAACAATAAAGAAAAAAACCTAACTGTGAGTGACAACTTTTATCCAGGGACATTATTCATAGTGGATTTTAGAAACGTTTAAATAATTACAAACACAAATACACGTATCAAAATATTCACCAAATGTGGGACCAGCAGTTAGCGTAATGGCTATGTCTCTGGACTCCCATGTAGTCGACCGTGGTTCACGTCCCGGACCCGATGGCTTAAACTCATGCCGGGCATGTGTGCATGGATGCCCAAGATCCCGAGAGGAGAATGGAGAAGAAGGGATTGCAATGTGGCCATCCCCCCTGGGGGGTGATTTCTCGCTTTCTGTCTCTCTGTCTCTCTCTGTCTGTCTGGCGAGCACACATGCCCTATAGCAAAACCCTCTCCAAAAAAAGAAAAAAGAAAAAAAAATATTCACCAAATGTCATCTGAGAAAAACAGGAAAAGAACAATTATCTGAATAATAATGAATCCCAATAAGCTCTCTCTTTTTTTGTTGTTCCCTGCTAGTTTAAAGCAAGAAAAGTGGAAATACCCTGTTTTTATCTTTCCATTATACACATCATTCATTTAATGTTGACATTTCTTAAAATCAAATAGACAGGACAGTAGGTGGTGTGGTGGTTAAGGAGCCAGACTCATACACGGCTGACAGCAGTTTCAGTCCTGGACCTGGTGGCTTGCTTTCTTGCCCCCTGCCCCATCTCTCTATGGTGAGCACATGTGCCCTATAGCACATTAAAAAATAATAATAAATAAAAATTAAATAGGTAATTCTTTAAAAATACAAATAATTGACATCTTATCAGTATATTTTTTAAAATGTGGCATATATAAAACTATGAACATTTTACTCTTTTTCAAACTGTGATTTTATTTTGGTTTTGCTATAGAGTGCATACACTCTCTCTCCATAGACAGAAGAGACAGAGAGAGGGGGAAATTCACCCCCTCACACAGATGGTATAGCCATGCTGCAGTCCCTTCCCTGTTTTACTCTAGAGATTTGGGGCATGTGTGCATATGCACCTGACATGTTTCTAAGCCACCAGGTCCAGAACTTGCACCAAGCAGTCAGTCACATAGGATCTAGCCATCTTAACCAACATGCCACCCGGCTGGCCTTGTATTTTACTTTTTCTATTCTCCTATAAACAAACACAGAAAAAACAGAATTCAAAACCAGTTTATTTCCATGATGGCAAAGCATGAGACAGCATTTCTTGACTCCTGCAGACTCCTTCCCAATTCTGAAAATACTTAGGGAGAAAATTCAGGAGTTCACCTGTTTTGTTCCACAGTCCAACTCTGCAGAAGACTGTCAAACTATGTTCACACTATACTACACATTGTGGAGAAATGTTTTTTCAATCAAGGTACCTCACTAACATTTCTTAGGTTGCATTTTTTGTAATCCTCAAATACATGATATTTAATACCAAGAGCAAAGCATATCATCCAATTTAAAATTAAGAACAGTAGTTAGTGGGTCTGCAGATGGTGTGGTTGTTAAGGCAACGAATCCCACATAACCAACTCTGTGTTTCAAGTCCCAAACCTGGTGGCTTGAAAAACACACTGGGCACATATGCGTGCCTGCCCACAATCCTGAGAGGAGAATGGAGGACAATGATTGTGGAGTGGGGGGATCATCCTGAGGGAGATTTTTCACTTTCCCTCTTTTTTGTCCCCCCCCCACTCTCTAGTGAGTGCACACACCCTATGGCCAGAAAATAAAAAGGTGATTGACATATGTAGCTTACATACACATTAATCTGTTTCTCTGAACAAGGTATTTATAATTTCCAAATCCCTATCAGCTTTTCCACACAATATGGTCCCTCCAATCAGAGGGGCAGTAACATAAACATAATCCTCTTACTAAAAAAAGTAGTATAAAATGGCAAATACACTAAAAGAAGGAACCAGACAATGTCAGTGGCTAGAGTACGACCAAGTTTAAAATATATATACCTGCCATCTTAATATATTTAGATACACAGTGTCTAAATAGGAAAGTTATTGACAAACAGCAAATGATTGCATCAAATGAGTACAAAGTGACTTTAAATAAAAGTAAAACACTCATTATTTTGTGTAGCTGATTCCATGCCTCAGTCTTTTCTTCATCAAATTTGAAATCAGGCTGAAATTTAGAGACATGTTAGAAAATAATCAGAAGACAAAATTCTTTAACTGTAATCTATTTCCTTTCCTTTCTTGTGGAATCACCCATCAGAAAGCAATGAAGGATTGACTGTCACCTGCATCTTTCTCCAACCTGTATCCTCTTAAGGAAAGGAACATGCACCTGTCAAGCTTATAAAGCAGAATAAGGGATGCTTAATAAATATCCGTCTACGAGATTAAAGGTTTCCTTTGTGAGCAGGGAACACACTATCTTATATGTTGACTCTTTGACATCCATCATAAAATCTGTCCGCGTGTTTCCTCACCACAATATCACCCAAATAAAAAGCTCTGAGTCTATATGGAAGGCTCTAAGTTTGAAAAACCCCTAATTTGCGACAAGACCCGCCCCCCACCCTGCGCCCCCGGGAAGGGGGCGTGGTTGGAAAGAACAAGCATAAGTAAAATTGAGGTGGAGACGTCAGGAGGAAGCAGCGATTTCAGGAACCGGTTGCAAACTCACCTGAAGAAGCAGAAGCTGCACACATACCAAAGGTCAAAGGGCATAGCCTCAGGGGCTCCCTAGACGCTGGTAAAGTGAAACGCCCACTTCTGGGCTCTCACCACCAAGGGTACGTTAGGGGCTCGGCTGTTCCTGCCTTTGACACCAGGGATAAACCCTTCCATTCACAGTCGGGGTCGGCAGGAAAGCAAAGTCAAACCGGGCAGGGGTTTCAGAGCCAGCTCTCAGGAACGTCTCGGTCCTTCCGCCCACCCCCTTCCGCGCCGGAGGCCAGAGGCACCTTCATCCTCGCTCCCACCTTCTCCAGGCCTCTCGCTCTTAACAGCATCGGTCTCTATGGCGACCTGAAACCGCAGTCCTCATTGGCCCGTTCAATATGAGGGCCGGGCCAATGGGGAGGGCCAGCCTTCTCCTTCCAACCAATGGGGCGGCGGGGAGCAGGTCCGGGGACGGCGGCGTGCTGACGTTCCCGGGAGCCCGGGGCTGGCCGGGCAGGGGGGGCGGGGGGGCGGGGGGGGGGTG
>NW_006206203.1:655987-656811 GCF_000334495.1 Tupaia belangeri chinensis | reverse complement strand
GACAAGCGCCTCCCTCCCGTTACTCCGTCCCCACCGCCGCGCGGCCGCCTCGGCTTCCCTGCCCCGCCTCGTGTTCCTGCCCGCACTCGTCTGCCTGTTCCCCTCCCCCCGGCAGGCGCACAAGTTTCACCCTCCATTTGCTTTTCCCGGCGATTACTCTCTGGGTCTCCACTCCCAGCCGGGCACGACCCCTCCCCACCTTAGGTTTCTCCGATCGAGTCCCCAGCCCCAAACTTGAGCGCCTTGCCGAGCCCTCCTGGACGTCTGCCCGGCGGCTTCCCTGCTCCCGCCCGCCTGGCATGCCGCCCCGCGCCCCCAACACCCTGGACGCTCGCTTCCCAGCCCTCGGGGCCGTCTGTCGGTCCCTCTAGCCCCAGATCGCACATCCTGGTGCTCTCCCCTGCCTCTCACGTCCCCGCAGCCCAAGCCGTCTCGCGTTTGCCCCGAAGTCTCGCACTCCTGCCGGTCCGCCGCCCCCCCGCCCCCCGCGGTCCAGTGCGCCCCTCTCCTCGCAGCATATCCTTACGCTCCACCCCTCCTGGTTCCCTAGCTCCGAATCTCCTGGCTGCCCTCCTGTGCCGCCGCTTTCTTCTTTCTCTGCCGGGAGTTGAAGCAGAGCTGCGGCACCCCCCTGGCGGATCGCGTGTCCCTGCCGGTCTCTGGGGCTGCCCAGCCCTGTCCCCCTTTCCTCTATCCGGAAAGGGAGAGGGCGAGCGGCGGGGCCAGGATTTGGCTGCGTTTTGGCTGAGTGCGACAAACCGCGAGCGCTGGCAGTGGAGGCGCCGCGGCGGCCGTGGCTGCTCGGGATGCAGCTATAGTCAGGT
>NW_006206203.1:638590-655922 GCF_000334495.1 Tupaia belangeri chinensis | reverse complement strand
CGAGGAAGGCACCAGGGACAGAGTCCACTCGGCCCGCGGCGGCTGCTCTCCCGCCTTCCTGGCCCAGCTCACGCCGTGCAGCCAGAGGTCACCGGAGCATCTTCCGAGCTGGTGAGCCTCGTTCCACTCCTCCCAAGGCTTAGGTCTCCATGCGGCAGAGAGGGCGGCGGAGAAACGCGCTAGTTCTTTGGCGCTTCAGCTAGCCTTTCGTCTAGGTTTTTGCTGCATTGGTCTCCAGGACCGTGAATTTAGGGCCGATGGTAGTGTCGCCAAGGTTATTGATCATTGCACAAGGCTCTTAGCAAGTTTGGTTTGGAAGGTTTATATAGTGCATGGTTTTTACTAGGATTTTTTAGAAAACCTTCAGGAACGAGGGGCCGAAGGTTCTTAGAGTAATGAGCTAGCAGCCAGGATATTTTACCTTTACCAACGGGAAGAAAAAAACCCTGTTAGTGCTCATAGAGCGGAATGTATTGCAAGAAAGATCTTGAATGCATCACTTTGCTGTCATAAAAATTGTAATTTTTTTCCTCGTCATACTGGGCTGTGTTCAAACCTCATAATACATAATGAATAGAAACAGAGAAGCAGTGTTTGGTCAGCGATGGGACAGATAGAACTGTCTGGTACAGTTAAATTCGGGGCGTGTCAGTTACTATTGAAAGTAACACGGGGACACTACAATCATGTATATTTCAAGATGCAGTTTTTTAGTGGAGGTCGAAATTCTCTTCTTTGCTGCTGAGTTTGGGAAAAAAAAAAAGAAATGCAGACCAACAACTTTTAGAGAATGGTAATTATTTGTAAAATCAGTAATGGTTAGTAGGCAGTTTTTTGCCAAATTTTGTTTTCCATAACACAGAAAAACAAAAATGTACTAGAAGATCAGGCTTAGATTTTTAAATGATTATCTTAATAAAGTAGAAGAATGTTCTTTATAAATGCAGTATATTGCTGTAGAAGTACCTCATTTCTGGGGCAGGTGAGACAGTTATGGAAAATGGCAACATGAAGAAAGGAACAACCAATGACTATATAAGTGTTTTCCAGTGTTGAAAGCATACTATGAATGCTTTTATTTGAAACAGTTTGCTTTGGAAATTGAGTTTACTTAAGCCTTTCTACACCTGGTTATTTTGTATCAAATTCAGTAAAATAATATCCCAATTGTTCAACCAATCAGCTGTCTTCCAACATGGTACTTTGTGTGAAGCAAGGGCATTGAAAAGTATAAGATGAAAGCCTTTTAGTTAAGGACCCATGGGAAGGGAAAATTTAAAAAAAAAAAAAAAAAATTCCCTTTGGGAAGGTTTTTTTTTTTTTTTTTTTTGGTTGCTACATTATTTTCCAGGTATATTTATAATCAGGGAACCTTCTAATTTAGAGGTTTAATTTGTGTCCAGTAACACTGTGGAGGATAGTTTGTAAATGCCAACAGGAAACTTTTATTATGTAACAATATCCTATAACAGCAGAGTTAACTCCTGCTTGTTTGATTTGATGTCTAGATTAGAAAGTAAAAGCAAATTTAGTTTCTCTGTTGCCTTAGAAATGGAAAAACCTATTGAGGTATGCAGATTTTATATGATTACAATTAGCTGGGCAAATAGTTTCACCTGCTTCAGGTAAAGGTAGGCTTTCAATTAGAAATACATAATATTAAGATACTTGAAAAGAGCAAGTTTTTAAACTGGCAATTCTTCAGTCAAATACAACAAAAACTATTTTGACCAAAGTATATTCTCTCCCCACCCCCTACTATTATATAAGGAGAGGATGCTATATTTGGTGTTTTATATGTTACTTAAGAGTCTAAGTTGGGGAAACTAAGTATCCAATTATCTTAATTTTTTACCTAGACTGTTTTTGGGAGTGAGATTGGGGGAGGGTAGTGATGGAAAGCCTTAAGAGAAGGGAAGAAGAAACAGCTGATATTCGCCCTCCCTGTATCCATTTGCACTATTGAACTCAGCATTTATAAACTGAATAAACCAAATGTAATTCTGTGAATAGTTCTGGCGTACTGTGAATTTTAAAACTACTACTAAATTTAGTTTAATAAAAACTTTTGCAGTGATTTGACCTTGAGTATTTGAGTATTAAATCCATACTGCAGTTTTCTTTTCTGATCTATACAACTGGTAAGGTAAAGTTTTGAAATTTCTTTAAATTAATTTTTAAAAATGCAATTATTGCTGAGCTGCAACTGAACAATTTCTATGCTGTTAATCAGGGATCAATTTATACAGATTTTTTCCTTACCCTCAATGATGCCAACCATCCAATAACCCAGTCCCTTTGACTCCTTCGAAATCATTAGATATTTTAAGAATGTTCTATAATCTAATTGTTTTCTATTTCAGTCAAGGGGTAACTCCCTACCTTGCTTAATTCTAAAATGGGCATAATATTTTCATTCTTAATTAGAAGATAAAAAATAGAGGTTATTCTAGGGCATAAATATCCATAGAATTGTTTGTCACTTTGGGAAGCTGCTTTCACGCCTTCCGTGTACTGGGAAATAATTACTCCTTTAGTGTGTTAAATGGTTCTGTAGTGCCTCCCCTGAGCTGCAGAGGGAAGACAATCTGAAACGTAACACCAGTGGGTTAGGTATGTTTAGAGGATTAAGTAACTATTTCATGTCCAGACTATAGCTACAAATAGCTGCACAGAGAAGGGAAGTAAAGCTGGAAGATGCAGGAGTGGAAGGCTTTGTATATTGCCAGGAAGTGTGATAGCAGTCAGCAGCTCAGTGTGATGCCCAGTGGTAAGAAATAACAGGGGTTTTTTTTTCAGGGTAAGGCAATCAGGCCCTAGGTTGCCAAGAGCAATAATTCATGTGCCTGCTTGTTTCGGTTAAGAAATTGCACAACATTCAAATGTTTCTCACATTATCACTTTAATAATTCAGTTCAGTGGAATTATTTTGATCTTTTGGAGCTATGTTACTATTACTAAACTGGAGATGTTACATTCGATTAAACTTAGAAGTGTTATAGACATTCCATTTTTATTGGCCTAAGTTCTTTTTTTCCATAATTTAGATATACTTTTATTTGATACACCAATAAATGTTGGTTACATCATGGATTATTGTATCATTCATAGTCTTGATAACATTGTAGTTTATTATGACTCATAATAATGATTTATCCCAGATGATAAAATGTCATTAGGGATTAGATTGTTAAATTTTAATACTATGAAATATATAAATTAAAATATGAAAGTGAATTATTTTAAGGCATGTTGCTGAAAAACGTGTTTCATGAACTAAATCATGCCTGGTTATTTGGTGAGTGCCAGTCCCTCTAGGTGGGTACTGAACAATATAGCCTTCATCAAGTTCAGAACTCACAATGGAAGGTTGAGGGATGAGGCCAGGGAAACCAGCGAACCTCTCTCTTTGACAGCTGAGGTGTGTTTGACTTTTATAGTTATCCTCCATATTAAATATAAATTCAGTGAGTTGTAAATATTCCAAGGATATTAATCCTCCTCTTCCCTAATCTGGATCCTCTCCCTTGACACACACCACTAGTGCCACATCTGTCTGCTTGGACAGGCAGTGAAAGCCCCTTTGCAAGAGCCTAAATCTACTTACGTAAAATACAGACATCAGGGTCTGGTGTTCAGGTTGAGTTAGAGTGGCTCAAGGTTTTGTCAAAACAATGATGTTATGTTTGAAAGTTGAGTAAAACATGTAGTTGAAACAGGGCTACCAGGTTTCCGTGCAGGATTTTGGGAGCCTGGCCTGAAACTTGGAAGGCTGTTTTCATAGAAGTTCATAATCTGTTTACAAATAGACTTGAAACACCAAATTGAGGTGTTTGAACTTGTGGTCTATTGAAAGCCCACCCAAATTGCAAAACTGGAGAAGGTAAAAAGCATAGTAAACCATAAATTAGCAGATCTGCCACCAAATCATATGGCCTTGAGAAACCATTTCATGTGTGCTAATAGCTTCTTTTTAAAAATGCAGGATTTGGATTACATTGATCTAAGTTATATTTCAACTTGAGGTCCCAGAAATCTGTTTCTTTAATTTTTTTTTTTTAAGGAAAAGATGTTTCCTAAACTTACACATATGTGATCAGTCCTGTTCTCGCCCAGACTACACATCATAGCAAAAGGGAGGTCAGATTTATCTTGGAGAACTTTAAACCTTTATCATGGCATCATATGTGTATGTGTGCAAGTGGGCAGGTGTTCATGTGTGTGTATTTTTTAAACCATCATTATTTGGGTGAGTATTATATTTTCAAAATCTTTTTACCCCCACTCCAGTCCATTAACTGTGATACTTTGTCAGGGAAAGTTCTTGGGATTTCATCATCACACCTAGTGAGGCTTCTGAGAAGTGTCATTAAGACAGTGGGTGTCATGGTGAGCCGTCATACCTTCAGGGTTCAATTATGGCATGACAACTTGCTAGTTGTATAACTTGCAAATTACATTAACTCTGAATCTCATTTTTCCCATCTCTACAGTGGAATTGTAAGAGTACCCACCTCTGATAGTTGCTGTGAGGATTAGATGAGTCAATACCTGTAAAGCCCATTCAACAAGTCCTGGCTCAGGGTGAGCTCTGACTGCATTCAGGTCATTATTCTTACATCGTGCTTTGTGATGCTTTTTGTAGCATCTACTATATGCCAAGCAAGTTATTGGCTTGCATTCTGTGGTTTTAGTCAAAATGATTATGGATTTAAAGAAGATATTTTAGGGAAGAAATAAACCACTGAAGAAAAATCTTTATGAGCTCTTTAGTTTGCAAGAGATCGACTGTATGGAAAAGCATCAGCCACATGATTCAGGACCTTTTTAAATAGAGAAGCTGTAGCCTGTGGTAGGCAATACTTAGTGAGGCATTATATACCCCTAACCAATAGGTGAAAGAGGTTTGGGTAAACACTCCTTAAGAATCTTATGTTTAAAGTGTGAAGGTTAATAGTATTACATTGAAGAAGACTGAGAAGCATTTACAAAATGTAATTCTTACCTTTGAAATATATATCCAATTATTGCATTTACAGTTCTAGGTACTATCATTTTATACAATGTTGGTAGTCAATACATGAAGGAGTGTTTAATACGTGTTGGTCATTTAACACCATTTGCCCAAATGTAGTTTATAATTTAACATTTCAAGCTGCTTTTCCTGTCTAAATTTAATCATATTTTTAAAAAACAATGAGTATTTGAAATTGACAGGAAGCTGCCAAAGCAAGAAAAACTAGAACAGAGAAAGGTTTGGAAGATACTTGCTGTAAACCAATAGAAAGTGGTTTGTAGCTATCTTAAGGCTTTAGTTCCAGTCCTGGTTTTACCACCAGGTGGGTGTTTGTGTCCCATGAGCAAACCATTTAACTCCCCTGGCTTTCGTTTTCTTATCTATCAAATAGAATGTTGGACTGATGCTCTCTGGAGTCCCTTTAGTACTTATATTTCTGATTCTTAGAAGTGTTTTATTTCCTCAGCAAGAATGTATTGTCTTCTCAAAAATGTATTGCAGTTTACCCTCTGGGCTACGAAAGAAGACTGGTGTTTTATACCTAAAATTCTTGGCTCCTAAATATTTGAGTATTGGAGCCAGACAAGCGACCCCTTTCTGTCTGCAAGTGGTTTCTTATCTGTTGTGTGAAATATTCAAGGACTGAAGATCCTGGGACTCCTCAAAGCACCAGGCAGCAGGAGCTGAGCAGTGAGCTCTGGTGGCTTCTGTATGGGGCACAGCTTTGTCACAGTGCTACCCTCTGTGACTCATTTATTAACAACAGTCCCATGTGCACACTGAAGGCTTTTCCCCTGATTGAGACAAAATTTTCCAGAGGCTGAATAAAAAACAGAAGTGGATTTGGGGTAGTGTTTTGAGGGGTCTAATCTTTTAAAAATGGGACAGACCTACTTAACATTTGCTCACATGGTTTGTTCTGGAAGAAATGAAAACAACTGAGACAGAGTTCTCCTGAAAACATGCATTCTATGAATACTATGTGTGTACGAACTCACTGATCCTTATCTTATTATAGACTATATAGGTGCTTTTCATTCAGCTCTAAGTTTTACATAGAGCCAGTCTACTAGTATCCAGAAATTTTGGCAGATTTCAACAGAAAGACTTTAAAAAAAAAAAAAAAAAAAAGACCTGGATTTGTGTTCTTCTATAAAAAGAAAACACAATTTAAAAATTCAGTTAAGAGTTTCTTCTAGATCCTGCTCTCCCCCACAAAGAGGGGAAAGACTGTCTATAGAACTTTATTATGTATATATCCATAAAGCAGTAGTTTAAAAATATTGAGGTTGGCTAGTTCCCTTTGCTAATTCAGTAAGTACATTATTTCCAAAGGGAAGAATCAATTATGCTTGTAATGTATGCAATATGAAGTGAATTCTCAGTGTCATGATCATAGTAAACACTTGAACAGGCTCTTCAGTTTCCATACTTTATGAGACTCAAACACTGATGTAAAATGGAAACCAATCATTATAACCACTTTGTAGTGAAGCACATCGTTTTCTGATACCTGTTTCATGGATTGAGTTGAAAACAAGGACTGATCTAGTTTAAGGTAAGTTCTTATTCCTGAGTACCACCAGGAGTGGAAGTAAGGGGACCGTAGATGGTGCTTTAGGTATTTGTTGGCATCTACTGTGTGTGAGGTAATGAATTCTGTTTTGGATATCTCTTATTTAAAAAGATACTTCTTGGGGCTGACCTCATGGCACAGTGGGGGGGGGGCACTGGACAAGGGAAGCTGAATCCTCACACACCCAACTGGGGTCAAATCCCAGCCCTGTTTGCTTCGTACTAGGCTTTTGTGTGGAACCCCAATCCTGGAGAATTACAGGAGAAAGAATTGTGGTTTAACCAGATCCAACTGGGAGTCAGTCTCTCTCTCTCTCTCATGCTATCATAAATAAAAAAAAGAACAATAAATCAATACATAAAAAGATAACCTCTTAGCCCAACTCTGTGGTGCAGCTGATAGCCTATCAGACTGTGGAGCTGGACGCCACATGCCACCATGGTTCGAGTTCCTGGCGTGATCAGTCTGAAAACATCCTAGACCTGTGCCCATGTACCCAGGATCCTGGCAGGCTGGAGGACTGGAGGGAGACTATAGTGTGACCAAGCCCTGTCTGTCTTTCTCTCTCATATGTGCACTTGTTCTAGTATCCTTTTTTTAAAAAAAAAGGATAAAGCAGTAAAAAGATACTTTTTAGAAATAATTCATTTCAGTTTATTTCAACCAACATTCATTAGTCCCCTGTTCTATGTCAGACTCTGTGCCAGCCCTCACAGCCAAAAAGATGACTTCTTCCAGGGAGTTTTAGGGTCTGTGTTGGATTCAATAATGAGAGTCTCCGTATTTAAGGAATCTATGATAAATTTTACAATCTGGTGAAAGAAGATAAAACAGAAACTGAAGAAGATTGTCCCAGAAATTTTGCATATAAATAAATATGTAAAATTTTCTGTGTCAAGGGTTAATTGTAAAACAACTATGTTTTTGTTCATAATCCTATTTGCCTAGGTATTTGTTACTTGATAACTTACCTGAACCTAGAAAGACAGGTGTGTTTGCTACTGTCATCAGCTTCTTTAGAAAAAGGCTACACCTGAAAAGGTATTTCCTACTGATGATAATATTCTCAAAATAGGTTTTGATCATGAACTTTATAATTTTGGTTATGTTTCTTGAAACACTTTACCATATTGACTATGTAAAATAACCATAATGAAAATACATTACTTTTGAGGAGCTCTAATTTATGCCTTAAGACTCACCCTTTTAGTAAGTTCGTATTTTTATTTTCATAGAGCAGTATTTTGGTTTATTGTGTTTTGTACCTTTATTCTTTATGCAATTCATGAGCCTTTATAGGTCCAAAGTTATTGAAAATATTCCCTCCTGTTGTTTGAATAAACAGTAGACTGTTTTGAAAATCTCTTATGACATCTGCAAGATAAATAGTCTCATTGAATCTTACCTTGAATCTCAGAATGATGCACTGATAGGAATTTTCCACTTATTGTCAATTTATCAATGACTGAATAAGCAACAAAGTCAGTTTCAAAAAGGCCCTGAAAGAAAAATCAGAAAACCCAAATGGACTTTCACAAGAACAGCTATTATTTTGAGACCTGTGATAAACAACTCAGTTAAATGTCTAACTGAAACTGTCAACAGATGAAAAATACGTGTCAGTCTAAAATTGTCATATTACATTGGCAACTGTCAATCTTCCAAAATATTGTTTGAGACTCTTGAGTACAATTTTCCATGGAAGCAACATAAATCCCTAAATCTACCATCCTACAGTATAGCTAGAGTTTATCATTCTATGGGGAAATGGTCCTCCTTCTCCCCTGCGCTATTCAACAGTAGAATAGTCTTTCAGCGTGACTTAATCTTGATTGCCAGTGACTCTGGGTACCTTAAGTGAGTGAATTTTACATTCCCATTTTGAAACATCTTCAGGTGCTACTCTTGGATAATCTCTCTGTCTAATACTTATTCTCTTTGCTTTTTGCAAACTGCTTTTGTAAACTGGTCTGAGACCCTTAATATTTTTTGTGCATGTTTTCATGGGGAAGAAAAAAGTCATTTTGCTTTTAAAAATTGCCTTTGGGGGCCAGCAAGTGGTATGGTAGTGAAGGCACTGGATTCCCACATGGCTAATGTTAGTTTGAGTCTTGGACAGGGTGGCTTAAAAAATCACACCAGGCGCATGTGCGTACGTACCCAAAATCCTAAGAGGAGAAGAGATTGCAGTGTGGCCATCCTTCCTGGAGGGTGATTTCTCCCTTTCCCTCTCTCTTTTTCTCTCCATCTCTCTCTGGCAAGTGCATATACCTTGTGGCAAAAACCTGAAATTAATTAACTAACCAATTAAAAATTGCCTTTGTTATACAGCTTGTTAGATAAATAATTCATTATATTAAGTTCCTTAATAAAAACATTAATTAGAAGGTTACAAACATTGAGAGATGGCAGGTGGCATGGTGGTTAAAGTGTTGGACTCCCACTAGGCTGACCACAGTTTGAGTTCTGGACCTGGTGGCTTGCCCTCTCATTTTCTCTCACTTTCTCTCCCCCCCCCCTCCATTTCCCCTTCTCTGATAAGTATATGTGCCCTATAAAAATCTAAAAATACTAATAATAATCAAAATTTTAAAAACTAAATGCTTTAAAAATTTATTTAAAACTTTGATTCATACTCATTTTAATTTCAGTTGCCTGGATTATACCTATAGTAAGGGAGTTTACATGGTGCTTTTTCTCACACTATTAATAGGCAGCCACCAAGCACCAAGACCAAATTTTCTGGATCCTTGCCTTTTGTGAATTAGGAATACTTTTTGTATATTGAACTGAAGAAGACAAAAGTAAATATAATTTAAAGCACATGAAGTTTGTTGAAGGAAGATTAGTAAAATGACGAAAGTATCAGTACTACAAAATTCCATAAATGTCAAGAGTAGTAAATAAGGGGACCAGCAGATGGCATAGTGGTTACGTCAATGGACTTCCACATGGCCAACCGTGGTTTGAGTCCTAGACCCTGTGACTTGAAAATCATGCTGTCCTGTGTGTGAATGCCCAAGGTCCCAGGAGACTGGAGAAGGGATTGTGTTGTGACCATCCACCTGGGGGATGATCTTTTGCTTTCTATCTCTCTAGCTAGCACACATGCCATATAGCAAAAATCTCTCTCTCTCTAAAAGAGAAAAAAAAAAGTAGTACCAGGAAGTTTTATAGTTTATCTTGATTTTATGGGTACAGTAAATTTTGTTTGGTTTTAATGGTATAGTAGAAATTTTGTTATACATTTTGTTGATCCTTCTTCCAACCTCTGGTAATCACTGTGACAAAATTTGATTAAGTTATAATTTTGTAAAATCAACCCTTTAATTGTGAGATTTTTGGGTGTACATGCAGTTAAAGAAATAATACAGAGAGGTCCTGTGTACCTGTTAGCTGGGTTTTCTCAGGAATAAAATCTTGCAAAACTGTAGTTACAATGTCACAACTAGGATATTGACATAGCCAAGATATTAAACATTTCTATTTCTACATGTTTCTTTATGTTGCCCCTTTACAGCCATAATTCCCTCTGTATCTCTTGTCCTCACCTCTTTCTTAATTCCTGGCAGCCATTCATCTTTCTCTCTATAATTCTGTCTTTTTTTTTTTTTTTTTTAGAATTTTTTATATAAACAGAATCATACAGAATAAATTATGGAATTTTTTCACTTATTATTCTTCAGAAATTCATCCAGGTTGCTTCATGTATCAATAGTCTGTTCTTTTACTGAGTAGTATTCCATAATATGGATGTACCACAGTTTGTTTAACCATTCACCTGTTGTTTCTAACCTGGCTTCTACAAATAAAGTTGCTATTAATATGTATGTACAGGTTTTTGTGTTTGCATAAGCTTAAATTTCTCTGGGGGCAATGTCTAGGAATGCAATTGCTGCATTAAATTATCATTTTAATTCTTTCTAAAATTGAACACAAAGTTACCTGACATCTCAATGATTTGACTATTATTACTGGTGTGTTTGTGAGTTAATATACAGGTTTTTTTTTTAAAGTTCGATTTCTAGCTTTGGAAATTACAAAAACTTAAGTGAAATTGCTTTGTACAATAGTTTGACTTTTGGTTTTGTTTGGTTTGGTTTCAGATAGCAGGGATATTAAATTTCTTATAAGAACATTACATTTTAAGATGTAATTTTAACATTGGCTCTCAAAATTTTGCATATATTTGATCATAAATAATAATTTTCAAATAAAAATGCTAATTGTGCAAAAATAGGCATGTAAAATGAAAACAGTATCCTTATGCCTGATTAAAATCAATCCCGTTGTCAGGTTGAAGCCAAAAAACATACCTGATACTTTTAAAGGGAAGAATTTCCTTTTCTATATTAGAAGAAAAGCCATTTCCTTAAAACATGATTTTCTTGTCCTTCTCTTCATCCCTCACTTCGCACCCTATTGTCTAAACCGTCTGCCAGAGAAAAATGTTGAAATCATATTTAGTCTAAATAACTTCTTTACAATTGATAATTTGACTCATTTTTATTAATGTCTTTTCTACTTTAAATGTCAAACGTGTTTATTTTCTAGTTTAAAATAGCATCAGATTATTTAACTAATTTTATCCTTTGTTCTTATTGCTTATGTTCAATCTAATGTTTTTATTATCAATTTTTATATCCTAATATTTTATTAACAGTTCTTGTATTGATAATAAAAATCATAGGTGGGAAAATAAATATTGATTCCACAACAATCAATCCTAAAATATACAGCTAGCTATACAACAACAAAATATAAACTGCACATTATTCTTTAATATAACACTTAAGAATTTGATTCTTTTTCAATGTTTCAATGATATAACCTTGGCATCCTTTTATTTCACAGAAATCTGATATTCCCAACAAGTTATATATTTCCTAAAGTCTTTTCTGTGGGTGCCTGGTATGTCCTCTTTTCATGAGCTTTTGTTTTTCCTCTTCAAAGTCTAACTCAGAGTGACCCCTCCTTAGCAAAGCTTTCCCTGGCCCTTCTCTCTGCTCCACTCAAGATTTAGACTTTCCCACAAAACTCTGCTGTGATGATTTGTCAGGTTGTGTTCCAGCCTATTCCCTGGCTATGTTGTGATTAGAAGAACTGTCATGGCCGTCATTGTAATTCTTTCACCTATCATAGTTCTTGGCATACAGTAAACATCAGATGCTTGTTGCTTTGAGTAAATGGATAGAACCGTTGTTCACAACCTTTGTCATCTTTCCTGACCTTCAGTGACATCCCATTGTTTAACCTGCAGGATCACATTCAAACTCATTAGTCTAGTTACTGTTTAAGGCCCTTCCCAAGCAAATCCTAATTACTCTCCTTGATGTTTTCATGTGAGCAAAACTGGTTTCTACTCACTGTTTCCTGCCTCCCCAGATCTCTGCAGTCCTGTAAGACCTCCTTCAGTTCCTTTCCTTCTATGCCCATCCTTCTCAGACTACGTCCTTCTCAGACTACTCCTGCCAGCAGTGATCTCTCCTTATCCGTATGTCTGTTCTGGTTCTCTGGTTAATGATCAACCTACAATGGTGATTTTTCACCATTGTTTTTCTTTTTTTTTTTTTTTTTTTTTTTAGGGGTTTTCAATTTGGCGCGTACGCTCGCCAGACAGAGAGAGACATAGAGACAGAAAGCGAGAAATCACCCCCCAGGGAGGATGGTCACGCCGCAGTCCCTTCTCTTCCATTCTCCTCTCAGGATTTTGGGCACGCATGCACACACGCCCGGCATGAGTTTTAAGTCACCGGGTCTGGGACGCGAACCGCGGTCGACTACATGGGAGTCCAGCGACATAGCCGTTACACTAACTGCTGATTCCCCCTTTCGCCATTGTTTTGGACTTTTGATTTCTGTGGTTAACTTTTCTTTTGTCTATTTCTCTAAAGACTCTTGAGAAGGACCCTGGTCTTGGCTATTTTTGTTTGTTTGTTTAAATCTCAAATGACACATTTGTTGTTGCTGTCACTAAGAAGTAGAGATTGTATCTATTGGTAATGTGGGAAGGCAAGGTCAACACCTAATTCAGGCATATTGAGATGTAGTCTCATTTATCCTTTTATTCAATAGTTATGTGCAAGCCCTTGTTATGTGTGGTCTTTGTGTAGGTCATTCAAATTTCATGGAAACTTCATTTGCCAAGTAAACTGTTTTAAGTGGGATTTTACTTCTTTAAGTTGTCTTTTGTTTTCATATAGTACAGTACCATGTCGAAAAGAGTAAAACCATGGCCATGTAGACATTTAAAAACATTTTATTTTTTGACATTTATGTTTCAACAATGAGAAGATTATGTATCTCTAAAATTGCAGAATTGTAATGTTCAATATGATAAACTCTGGTTTCATGAGATACTTAAATATCTAACTTAAAAATTCAGATCCTTATTTGTACTAGTCAAATTTTAAGTACTAAAAAGTCACATTTGATAAATAGTTATGGTAGTATGGAGATATAGAATATTTCTTCATTGTAGAGAGTTGGGGTTTTTTTTTTAACAGTTTTTTCTTTTTTTTCTTTTTTAAAAATTATTTATTTAATTTTATTTATTTATTCATTTATTTTAATTTGACCAGAGAGAGGCAGAGAAAGAGAGAGAGAGAGAGAGAGGAAGTGAGAAAGCAAGCCACCAGATTCAGGATTTGAACCATGGTCGGCCATGTGGGAGTGTCCAGCACCTTAACTACCATGCCACCTGCTGGTCCCATTGTAGAGAGTTTTTTTCAGAATTGGTGCAGAGTGTAGCTGGGGCCAGTTACAAGTAAAGTAATAAAATTATAGATGATTTTTGAGTAACCAAGCAAAATACTATGGTATCACAGTTCCAAAGCATTTATATTAGTATTACTTAATCCTTCCAGTTAGGCTACCTTCACTTTACAAACAAAGAAATCATACTGAAGAGATTCATAGTGAAGGGTAACTTTTAAAGAGTATTAAAGATTATTAAAAGAAGTATAACCTGTGGTTCCACACTCCAAAATGGAACAAAATAGTTGTTGAGTAGCAGTAAGAGGGAAAAAAAAAAGCCCTCCTTTTTCTATACTCATCACTCTGACACCAAATGTGTGTGGGTTTTCCTCACGTGAAGCATTTCCAACTCTCCAGACACTGACTCAGTCTCTTACAATTCAACACAAAGACTTTTTTTAATTACACTGGAGGTTCCAAGGGTCATAGAAGCCTTTATGTCCGGAAGGAGGCACTCAGATCAAATATTGTAATGAAAGAGTCTACTATCACACTTATCATGCAGCAAGTTACAGAGATTGATCAGAAACTGGGGGCAGAGACCCACGTATATTTCTTAAGAAACAAGTGGTTAATAAATAGTTGATTAATAAATTGGAAGGCCTTTGATGTACAAGAATGTGTGATATTATTCTTGCCTTCATTTAAAATCTCATCAAGGTGTTTTTCTTTTTTCTCTTAGGTTTGTTTTTAGACACTTAAAATGGAATTCTGTGACTTCAATAGCCATGGATTCCTGAGTCCCAGCACTAGGTGTGTGAAGTGATGCAGAGGTTACTATAGCCTGGTCCCTTTGTTTATCATGTCTTCAGTAGAAGGAGAGGATTTCAAAAAGTTCTTGGAAAAATGGGGGGAGGGATTTAGTTTATTTTGTTTCAAATTTTTTTCAAAACCCATGCAGTTTTTTTGTTGTTTTTTTGTTTTTTGTTTTTATAATATGCCTTTTCTATAACAGTTTTGAAAGCTTTCCCTCATGCAATATCTTAGAAGTGGCACTGTGGTAGTGTGTAAGCATCAGAGGTGCCAGAAGTGTCTTTACTATTGATGATTACAGTACTAGATTGTGGTCATCCATGTATCAGCTTCAAGTCTACCAGTCCTTTACTTTCCTCCCCTCTGTCTCCATGCCCAGACCTACAGGTAGGGCAGAGTATTTGTCCTCAAGAAGCTTCCATTTAAACTTGTCCATGCTCAATTTTGGGGATGAAGGAAGGAAAACAATTTTTCTGAACATCTTTGATTTGTAGGATTTTTGTTTTTGTTTTTGTTTTTCAGAAATTACAACAGTGTGGTACACATAGAAATGTTGGCATACTGAATAATCCGCAGAATAGAGATTTTTTAGCCAGGCCATACCCTCTGGGGGTGGGGGGGTGATTTCTCACTTTCCTTCTCATTGTCTCTCTTTCTGTCTCTCTCCAGTGAGTGCATGGGCATTATAGCAATAGGTCGGTAGGTAGGTAGGTGGTAGGTAGGTAGGTAGATAGTAGGTAGGTAGGTAGGTAGATAGATAGATAGATAAATTAGAGTTCATTTAATATGTATAGAGAATCACCTTGATTCATAACCATGGATAAATCAAAACAGAATCTTCTCCCTTAATGCTGACCTTATAAGACACACAAATTTTCCCTGATTTTAAAATTTCTATCTAAGCAGCTTTAAAACAAAAACAACAGAAAAGCTAAGATGCTATTTTTGAGTTGCTTTGAATGAGTATATTGTAACATCCCATCACTGTAACACTGAACATATAGCAGATATCTATATTATAGCCTATGGTTTTAGTTTTTCCCTTTTTTAAAAAATTAGGTGAGTATTCCTTTTCATAGAAAAAGAATTTTTTCTTTTTTTAAAAGAATTATTTATTTAATTGATTTTTCATTACAATTTTTTAATGTGACCAAAGAGAGAGAGAAAAGGAAAGTGAGAAAGGAAGCTGCCCAGTCCAGGACTCAAACCTTGGTTGACCATGAGGGAGTCCAGCACCCTAACCACCATGCAACCTGCTGGCCCCCATAGGAAAAGTATTAATGGTAATGAGTGTGCAGGTCTTTTCCTGTTCTCTGGTTGTAAAGACATTAGAATTAAGAATCAGCATGAAGTGGTTTTTTTTTGTTTGTTTGTTTTTGTTTTTTTAAATTCTCTATCTTTTCACTAGAATTTTTAAGTTTATATTAAGCTTCTTAGAGCTTTTCTGGAGCAGAAAAAGAGCTGAAGAAGGATACATTTTCACTCTATACTTTAGAAATCATTTGACAAGATATATTTAAATTTTGGCTATGTGTAGAATGAAACTGAATAATTTAGGCATGTTTAATTTTTCAATAATCAGAGGTGTTTAAATGCCTTTGTTAAGTTTAATGGGGTATCTAAAAAAAGGAATTACTTTTCAATGACTAGTCCTTTTTTTCTCTGAAATAATGCTTAGTTCAATAAATGGCAGTTAATAGAAGAATGAAATTACCTTGATTTTATAACTGTGAATGAGACTGGAGAAATATTAAAACAGGCATTCATTGATATTTAGGCTGGATGCTACTGCTTATGTCAAATCGACTAGAAGAAGAGATGACTCTCACTTCCAGCATGTCTTCTCTCATATGTGTGACGAGCCTCTGTAACAGCAGTGATGTGCACAATTTGAAATGAAGCACAATCCTTCATGTCAGCACTTGAAGGCTTTTTTGTGACAATGAGCAAAATGTTAGACATTTCAGTGTGAATAGCTCTCATGATCCAGAAAATACGAGCAGACAATTTAATTGTTCTTGACTGTAAAAATTAAATCTGATACTAAATTTAATCCCAGAATCTATTCATGTAGGGTTCCCCCCCATTTTAAATAAAAAACTTGCATGCCTCAGCATCTATATTGATGTAATATTCAAAAGAAAATTCATGCTAAGTAATATATAGCCCATCCTCCTTACTCCTTGATTTATATTAATTCTCTTCTTCGACTTTGCTTGTTCTGTTACCATCTTCAGGTCTTCTCTGTGTCTAAAACGTTTTCCCTCAAAGCCCCATGTTGGCTATGTGTCTGTCTTCAAATCCAAGGCCCTGAGTGAGAGATTTCTGTACCCATGGCGGCTCTATAGTGTTTATTGAGGAGGGGTTTCAGCTGGTGGCCGGACTGGAGGGTGGGGCCAGGGGCATGAGGCTCTGTTTTTTTCTTTGTTTTGTTGTTATTATTGTTTAAGGTTTTTGCCATAGGGCACATGCACTCACTGGGGGTGGGGTGGGGTGCAGGGATTGGGAGGGGGAGATAACGGGGAAAGTGAGAAATCCTCCTCCTCTCCATGGTGATCGCCACACCGCAGTCCCTTCTACTCTCCTCCTGAGACTCTGTGCATGCACACACATGTGCCTGATGTGATTTTCAAGCTGCCAGATCTGGGACTCCAGCCATGGTCAGATATGTGAAAGTCCACGATCTTCACCTCTATCTGCTGGCCCTCAAAGCTGTGTTTTGTATTTTAACAAACTTGCTGTTTTTAACTCAGATTGCTAATAAAATGGGATGGCTTAGTAAGCTGACAGAAAGTCCCACCTCCAGTGGGTTTTCTCTAGTGCCCAAAGAAAGACAGGGTTTTGGCTCTTCCTTAGCATTTTAAGGCTTTTGTTTCATGACAGAGATAGGAGGAAAGGGTCCAGGCAGGATTTTTCTCCTATCCCAGTTACGGCTTTCCTCCTTCCCCACCCCGCACCTAGTGGGAGGCATTCTCAGGACTCTGGCCGGTCTTTTTTACTAGCATATGGGAAAGTCCATGGAAAGAGCCTTCATGGGCATGAATTTCTTCCTGTCTGTTGCCCTATGGAGTGCCATACAAGGGGGGGTGGTGGTCTTCAAAAAGTTTGTGGAAAATGTATATTATGGAAAAACTATGCATGGATTTCAAAACATTTTTACACCCAAATAAAACTCACAGTTAAATTCCTTTTTTTTTTTTTTTTTCCTTAAACCCAAACTTTTTAAAGCA
>NW_006206203.1:624481-638347 GCF_000334495.1 Tupaia belangeri chinensis | reverse complement strand
CTTTTTTTTTTTTTTTTCCTTAACCACAAACTTTTTGAAGCACCCACAATATTACTGTGCTTGCCACTTTCAGCATTTTCCATTTGGCTGAAACTTTTTACTCAGTTCTTTTTACCAGTGTCTCACATCATCCATCCATGATAGGCAGGTCTGACTCGGCAGTGCCTCTCTTTCTCTAGAGTTTAAATTGATTGCAATACTGAGATTTCAACTTTCCCATGTATAGAGGAGAATGATGAGTTTGCAGATTGAGTGGTGGTTTATATTCCTGTCATCAGGGTGGGATCTCTCCTTTTTCTTCCGTTCTACCAGGAGAAATCTTATGTACTTTTACAGCTGCTTTGAAAAATCTCATCTTTTCATTTGAAATGCCGTCCCTGGCCCCACTTTTTGAATCCTTTAATTACAGTTTTTTTATGCTTGTTTTTGTTGTTGTTGTTGTTATAGGACTCGTGCGCTTGCCAAAAAGACAGAGATAGAAAGCAAGAAATCTCCCCCCAGGTGGGATGACCACACCTCGGTGGCCTGAGTTTAAGCCACCGGGTCCGGGACTCGAACTGCAGTCGGCTACGTGGGAGTTCAGTGACATAGCCATTACGCTAACTGCTGGTCGCATAGGTTTTTTAGTTTTTGATATCCTCTGTTGTCACCCCGTTAAATTATGGATTTAAAGACATGAAACGGACTTTGTCTTCAGTAACAAGCAGAGTTCCTGGCACAGGAGGGTGCCAAATAAGTGTCCGTAGATACTGTCGTTTGTATTTTAATCTAAATAAGGACGTATTATTTGGGTAGGAAAGACCCAGCAGTGTATTTTTCTTTGTCCTGCCCATGTCCCATGGCAGTTACTCTGACCCAGTCACTTCCTACTGTGAGGTCCAGGAACTTTTAGCCTGAACCGTCTTTGCCTCCTATAATGGGGCAGGTCAGAAGTATCAGGGGTTTATTCCTCCAAATCCCAGGAATAATTTTCAACCAGTAGACCAGCTTCACCCCTAAGTTGGGACATCTCTGAGGTGTGTTCTGTGCAAGCCCCAGAAATCCCCAGAAAGAAAAAAGCTCTATTTGTTCTCAGCAATAACTTACTTATTAATGCACCCTGTGTGGACTTTCTTCCCTGGCCTAACTCACTTTTCCACCTCCCAAGTCATTTACTTGCACTCAAATCCTTATCTTGGGATTTGATCTGGGGGAATCATTCCCACAAATATGTAAATATGGAGTAGTTTTGTATAGAGACAGCTCCGAAAATTAAGGAGACTTGAGTGCATACAGTTTTTTGGGTTTTTTTTTTTTTTTTTGACTGGGAAGTTTATCTTCTGTCATATTTTCAATTTTTTTCCTTTCCCCTCCCCCCAAAGTTAGGACCCATTGCGATAAGAATAAAGGAACTGTGTGTGTGTGTTTACATTTCTTTTCTTCATAGAAAAGTAAAGATGAGTGTGAGGTCCTCATGCTACAGTCCATCCCTAGTCTCAGCCAGCCCGGATGATGGGCATGTGTGTGCATGCTCATCATACTTAGGCGGTCCTGAAACGCTAACCTAGGACCAGCTCTGTGTGGTCCAGCTGTTAACACTGTCCCTTCACCTGGCCCCTTTTTAAAATTAAAACATTATGGCAGCAACTGTCCTTTCAGTTAATGGACACACTGGATCTTTTTAGGTGTGATTAGAAACTAGTGGAGCATTATATTATAGGTACATGTGTGATCATATCTCAGTAACCAGATTTTGAAGACATGATTTTTAGTTTTATATTTACGATATAGGTTATCGTCATCCAACACACAGTGAAAAGTATGCTGTGGTATCTTATGATCTCTTTCCTGTACTTTTGAATTGGGTATTTTATCATCTGTTTTAATTAATATAAAATAGCGTAAGTCTCAGATTAGACATTTGTAATTTTAAATTTAGAAAATCTGTTTAAGTTTTTTTTCTGATTATAAGTGTAGTCTGTGTTTTTGTAGAAAAACCTTTCAATGTAGAAAAGCATGAAAGAAAAAAGTACCCACTGAATTCAGAGGTGATCGCTGTTGGGATCTCATTACATGCTTCCAAGATTTTTTTATTTTCTAAGCATCCAAATGCATATAGTTAAAAGAATTCAGCTCAGTAATCACCATATTTTTTATCTCATAAAATGCTTTTATTAAACAATTATTTAAAACACAGAGATGGAATTCTATTATATAGACGTTCTGTGACTGACTTAATCCAATCCTTATAATTGGACAATCATTATTTATAGTCTTTGACAAAAAACAAACTGTTCTAATTTATGACTATATTAAAGTTAAGTCATAGATACCATGACAATATTTATTTGAAGATAGAACTGCTGACAGAATTAAAGAATTTTAGTCCAGGGGCCAGCACTTAGCATAATGGCTATGTTACTGGACTCTTATGTAGTAGACCGTGGTTCAAGCCCTGGACCCGGTAGCTTAAACAAATGCTGGGTGCGTGTGCGCGTGTGCCCAAGATCCCAAGAAGAGAGTGTAGGAGTAGGGATTGCAGCTTAGCCATCTTCCCTTGTGGGTGATTTCTCGCTTTCTGTCTCTCTCTGTCTTTCTGCTGAGTGCGCACGCCCTAGAGCAAAAAACCTCTCAAAAAAAAAAAAGAATTTTAGTCCAAAGAAGGATGTTAAAGATCACCACATGCAGTCGCTTCCTTTGACAGGTGAAGAATCTGAACTCTGGAAAGGTGGTCACTGACATGCATTGGCATGCCTGCATCAGGAGACCTGGGTGCTTTCCTCAGTGGCCATGTCCCTGTGTGTTGTGGCCTGGTCACCCTTTGTGGGAACCGTCTTGGCAGACAGGGTCTCCCAGGTGCCTGATGAGTTCTTCCCTGGTGAATGCTGGCTACATGGCCCCTTTACTACTTTTTAAATTTGCTATAGGGCACATGTACTCACCAGAGAGAGACAGGGTAAGAGAAAGAGAGAGAATGGGAGAGAGGGAAAATGAGAAAGCACCTCCCAGGAGGGATGACCATGTTGCATTCCCTTTTCCTCCACTTTCTTCTCAGGATTTTGGGCGCACATCCACATGTACTTGGTTTGTTTTCCAAGTTGCTGGGTCTGCAAATCAAACCACTCAGTCAGCCATGTGGTATTCAGTTGCCTTAACTGCCATGCCACTGGCTGACCCAAGCCCCTGTACTTCTCAAGGTAATCAGCTTGCTGCTCCAGTGGTCACGTTGCTGTAGGTTATTTGGAGGAGCTATTTGAGGAGACTTTAGATTGAGCTTTAGGAAATAATGATAAGTGTTTGGCATCTGTGGAATCTGTTACCAATATCACTTTACAGATACACACACACACACACACACATATATATTTAATCAGTGTATATCTGTATAGCATGCAAAATGATTTTTCCAAGCACGAGTAGAGTGAATATTATTCCATTAGGAGACCTTACCATATACATTATCATCACCAGATAACTTTTCATTTTTGTGTCTTTTAAATGTTTTTTTCCTAATTCCCTCCCTTCCACCCCCTACTACCTTCCCTCCCCTATAATGTCTTTAGTATCTACAGTCGCCCTCCCTAATTGTATGACTTCCAGTCTCTCTGCTATAGGGTGCAGACATTTGGTATCCAGTGCCCTATTTGACATATAGTCTCTAAGACATGTCTAAGTGTTAAAGTGGAAAAATCAATGAGACTTAAGTGTTTTTCTGAGGACTAGCCAGATAACCATGCTAATACCCCCCAAATATTATACAGGTTGCAAACGATGTATTGCTCTTGAGTACCACCGTGTGATAATTGGAGCCGTATGGGAGGGTCTGGAAGATGGATACCAAGCTGACCTGAATACACACACTGGGCCCACTGTGATCCTGGCTAGCTGGCAGGCTAGGGGGAATATTGTAGTATGATACTCCCTATTGGTGTCCTCCCTTCACTTTCCCATTTTTCTCTAAATAAATAAATAAACTTTTAAAGATATATTGATCCTATTGAGAGTCAGTATTTCTGTCATTTTATCAATGTTTGCATTTGATTTTAGGTTTTAAGTTGCATGAATTATTTTTTAGTCTTTGTAGTTTGTATATTTATTTTTAAATTTCAAGAAAAGAATTAGAAACCCACACACCAGTACTATGGAATCCATATGTAGCCCCAGATTTGATATTTTAAAAAAAGGAACCAAAATATTTTGCATATTCAAAATGTACCATTTTCTAAAAAGTAAATATAAGATACACAGTTTCCTTGAATGACTTAAATGTTCAGTATAAGATGAATCAAATAATTGATCTCTAAATCAGTCATTCTCACTGTGTCATCAAAACATTTAAATGGCTCTATTTTGGGATCTCGAGGAAATGGCCTAATTCAGCAAAATCTTTCTGATTCATGGTAAATAGCTGGTCTTCTTAAAACGAAGATTTCATGGTGCATTGTGGGTAAATATGAGAAGCTAAAGATACTGCTGACGAAACCTTAAGCTCTGGAAATTATAGAGGAAGTTGTTGAGGTACCAGTGAGTGATACATTAATTAAATTTGTTTCAGAATTTGTATTCTATAAATGTAGTTCAGATATCAGCATTGGTATTACTGCTTTAAATCCTGTCCACAGGTTGTTTTGTTTAAGTCTAAGACTGAAACTTGGAGAATAAAGGCCCATTCATGCTACCTAGCTAATCACTTAAAGTTTTTAAAAAATCTCTTCAGTGACACTGTCAAACCCTGCCATAATAGTATTACTGGCATACAAGATATTCGGTGCTGTGAAGATTTTGTGGAATTGAAACATTGCAAGGTTAGTAATGTCACCAAAGGAAGCCTGCAAAGCTATCCAAGCTACAAGTTCCAGAAGTTGGGGAACAAATTTGGTTATATACATATTTTATATACAAATTCACATTGCCCCAATTTTAGTTGTAGAACACTTTATCACAAAATATTGCTATAATTTATTCATTACGTAAAGTCTTTCCTTCCTAGGCACCAGAGTTGTCCTTCTGAATTTGTTGGTGACAAACAAATTCAGGATAGGAACTGGTTGGTGTTATCCATTAGTCATATATCAAAGTAAAACATTAAAACTGTGATCAATAATTACATTGCCAGAAATCTGAAATGCTGGGTAGGTATCTCAGATTTGAGAACATTGCCAATGGCTAAACACTTAGGTCTGAAGTCTGAACCTGAAAGCTCTTGGTTTGGGCAAAACCTTTTTAATTTTTTCTTTTTCTTTTTTTTTTTTTTTTTTTTTTTTTTTTTTTTTTTTTTTTTTTTGAGAGGTCTTTGCTATAGGGTGCATGTGCTCACTAGAAAGAGAGAGACAGAGAGACAGAAAGCAAGAAATCACCCTCCAGGGAGGATGGCCACACCACAATCCCTTCTCTTCCATTCTCTTCTCGGGATCTTGCACGCATACGCACACATGCTCTGCATGAGTTTAAGCCACTGGGCCCGGGACTCAAACTGCGGTCGACTACATGGGAGTCCAGCAACATAGCCATTAATGCCAACTGCTGGTCCCAAGCAAAACCTATTTCAAACCCATTGATGCCTATACACCTAACTCCTGTGTCTGATAGCTAAGACATGCATGGGAGCTTTATGCAGTTATAAACATTTAATCTATGATCTGTCCTCTGTTATGTGCACCAAGAAGGAAAGAAAAGTTGTTGACAGCAGCAGATGGTGGGCCCAGCAATTCTCAAGGACACAGAAGACTTTCTCAAAGCTGCAGGTCCAGTATGATCATGTAGCAATGCTGGCTAATCTAGTCAAGAATGAAGGACTGGGGGACTGGCAGGTGGCATTGTGGTTAAAGGCACTGGAGTCCCACATGACAGACTATGGTTCAAGTCCCAGACCTAGTGGCTTGCTTTCTCACCTTCCCTTTCTCTCTCTGTCTCTGTTTGGTCAAATTAAAAAGTAATTTAAAAAATGGAATCAAATAAATTAAAAATTCTTTAAAAAAAAAAAAAACAGAATGAAAAACTGATTATTAAACACAGAAAGTCATGTGAATTACTGGTGTTAGCAAAAGAAGACTTCAGCGAGGGCACATCTGTCCGCTCCGCGACCAGCAGACACTGCGGCTGAAGACCCCGACTTGCCCTAGTCATGTTCACAGGTTCAGAGCGATCCCAGCTCAAGATGATTTCAAACCTTACAGACACTTGGGACCTCTCTATCTCTCCCTGTCTTTCTAGTGAGTACATGTGCCCTATAGTAAAAACCTCTCAAAAAAAAAAAAAGAAAAAGAAAAAGAATGAAGGACTTAGCTCTCCAGAACATATGAAGGAAACTATGCCAAAGTGAATAAACTACATTGCAGTGAAAGTATCAGCTTATCTACTACTATTGAAATATTAATTATGGTCTGATTTCTCAAGAAGTCAGGCAGCAGGGATAAGACCCTATAGAAGAGTGTGAAGTGACAGTCATAATAATTCTGAAATTCTGCTGTCATATTGATCAACTGGAATTAGGCTGAAGTCCATTATTCTTGGCAACAATTAACTGATTTGAAAAAGAAAAGCTAAAGCCTCATACTAGCTAAGCTTTAGGAATTGGTTTCTGAAGTATGCACACCAATAAATTGATTATTAAAATAATGTTTTATTCATATATGTGTGTGTGTGTGTGTGTGTGTGTGTGTGTGTGTGTGTGTGTGTGTTCATATAGTACGTTTGCCTTAACTGAAAAGAACATGGAGCTGTGAGAACATTTTTCCAGTGATGGCAAAACTGTGTCCTTAAAGATAGATGGCCACCTGTAACAGCTATGAGGCCCAGGTGTACCTTGTAACAACTTCCATCTCACTATTCAGTCATATTTTAAAAAGCTTCCATATTTTATAAGATGCATTTTATAAGCTTGAAATTCACCTCTACTCGTTTGGGATAACCTTGTGTATATATATATATATATATATATATATATCCATTAAGCTAGGGACACATTTATTCTCTCAGCTCTAAAGAGGGAATTTCTAAAGAGAAATTTCTAGTTCAAGTTAAAAACATATTCAGTGTCCTAAAATAGAAATGGCAGAGGTTGGAGAGCTTAAATTTGAGTTTTGTTTTTGAAGGGGTGTGGTTTAAAGCTTAATATTAACCACATGTTAGCTACAAGATGTGAGACTGAATCGGAGTTATAGCTTTATCCCAGATTATAAAGACATCATTATTTCAATTATCTTTTATTTATTTTTGTTTGGTAATTAAGAAAGCATTTGGAAAATTGCTATTGAACCTTAAAAGTATAATCAGATAAAGTTGTATGCTTTGTTTTTTGTATGTACTGAGTTGGAATGTTGTAACATGGGATGCTCACAAGCAGATGACATGCTATGATTTTGACTTTGATAATAAGCACTTTGGACTAAGCCAGCAACAGTGGTCTCCTTAACTCCCTTTGATAAAAGCCAACACATTTTAAGTGTTGAACTAAGTGTGAACTAATCAAGGTAAATGGAACCATAAGCAAATATGGCATCTGCCTATTGCCCACTGCTCTACCTTGGCACTAGCTCATCTTTTTCTATTAAAAGCTTTCTAGCTATTTTGATAGGCTCACCCAGTATTAGTGATGACTTAAACCCTTAATCAACATGGTGAATCTTAGACAAAATGTGAATTTTCTGCGTAATATTTTGGTAGTTATTGAAAAACATAATTTGAACTTTGGGGGTAAATGAAACTGGTGATCACTAATGATGATGAAACTTTTTGTTTGGGATTTTTATGGAGTATTTTTAAATGTGGAACACAACAGAGAATAATGTAGTGAATGCCCAAGAACTTATTCAAATTCTAAAAATCTTGTTTTGCCAAATTTGCTTGAGGTTTCTGAGGTTGGTGTTTATCCGTCTCATTGTTGTTTTTGGACATATCTGTATGTCTAGAATTGTGGGCTTTTCTGTGCTGAAAATCTTTGTTATGGTTAAGATTTCCTGTTACCTTTCTCCCAGAATTAGTTAGTTAGACCTACACACTAAGTGCTTGGATGGAACTTGTTCCCATTCCTCTTCTAGGTTGGGCTGCTGAGCCAGCATTCGATAAGAGGTTTTATTATTTTTATTTTTCCATTAGTTGGAGTTACTTAAGCAGCATTACACTTTTTCAACTCTGTAAAAATTTAGATAGAAAAGATTAGCTAACTTTTAAATTTAGCATAGTTTTAAAATTTTATTTTTTCTCGATATACTTGTATTAAGTTTCTATATGCAGATTGTCATTTTTATACTTAAAATAAGAATGTCCTTATCAATTTTTAAGAGTTCAGCTAATAGCACGTGTATTAAGGGAAAAAAGCCTCATTAACGTACAACATGTGCTAATTCTATTCTCTGTCCTTGATGACAGAAAAAGTGTAGTAAGTATTAATTAGAGTGAATTAATACTAGCAATGAGTAAGAGTTTATGAGTATTAACTACTTATTGCAGATGAATAAGAGTATGTAAGAGTATAATTTCTCTTTCATTTATTCTTTAGTCTCTGACTTACTGTATGACCCAAACAATCCTTTCTCCTGGTCATAAAATAGAAATATATTTCTAAAACATTTATTATTTCCTTTTTGGAATTTATTAAAATTTTGTTTCCCTTTTCTTGTTTACCTTATTCTTTATCCCCATTTGTCTTTGTAACTTCAGAGAGGGAAATTTCGGCCCATTTATCATGTTTCCCTGACTTAATGTTGAAATCCAAGGCTTGCCTCTAACTTGGCTCCATGGTTTTGTTTGTGTTATAGCATGGACTAGGATTACCCAGGTGGCTTACATCTCTGTGTCCTTTGTCAGAGGAGGAGGAATCAGGAAGAAAGGGAGGCTGGTCTTCCTCATACTTGGCTGGGAACTGCTGCTGCTCCCAGGGAGAACCAAATGACCTATCTCCAGCCAGGAATGCGTGCTGCCCTTTTTCACTCAGAAGTCAACTCAGAGTTCTAATGATTTCTGTCAAATGGTTTCTTTCTTCTTAATTTTAAGTACCTAACAATTCTTAAAGTTTGCCTTCTATGTAGAATCTTTGTTTGCAGATATTTCTGCTTACAGAAAAATCATTTACTGAACTGATGAGTATTTCTTAAGAGAGAGAGAGAAACCTGTTCCTGAGATAAAGAAAAAATATATGAATAGTAAATTAACAACATTTTATAACCAAGAGTTGAAGTGCTTTTTTTGCAATTGATATATTTCATATATAATAATTTTATCCTTTTGAAATGTACAGTTCAGTAGTTTTTAGTACATTCACAGATTGTGCAATTATCATCCCTTATAGTTCCAGACATTTTCATTACCCCCAAAGTAGGACCTGTATCCTTAAGTTTTCATTGACCATTTTTTCCTCTTTCCCATGACTCCTGGCAGCCACTGACCTACTTTTTGTCTATTTTGTACATTTCCTACACGTGAAATCATGTGGTATACAGCCTTCTTATCTGGCTTCTTTTACTTAACATAATGTTTTAAAATTTTCATTGTGTCTTATCATGAATCAGTATTTTGTTTTCCTGCCTGAATAATAATTCCAGTGTATTGATATATATCACATTTATCTGTTCTTCGGCTATGGGCATTTGGGTTTACATTTTTCAGCTAACATGAGTAATGAAACTGTGAACATTTGTGTATGTTTTTGTGAGAACATATGTTCTCAGTTATTCTGGGTTTCTACCTAGGAGTGGAATTGCTGGGTCATATGGTAACTCTATGTTTAACTTTTTGAGAAACTGCCATCTGTTTCTAAACCAGCTGCATAGCTGTTCTTTCCCACCACTACTGTATGAAGGTTCCAATCTTCTACATTCTCACTAACAATTGTTAGTGTCTGTCTTTAACTATAGCTTTCCTCGTGGGTGTTCAGTGATATCTTATTGTAGTTTTTGATTTATGTATCCTTAATGATGATACATTTGGGCATCTTTTTATGTGCTTATTGGCCATTTGTACATCTTTGGAGAAATGTCTATTCAATTTCTAATCCTTGGCTTGTTTTTTAATTGGCTTATTTCAAGGGCTATTACAAGTACTGTAATTACTTTTTGTAGAGAGAGTTTGGTGGGATTGAATGATAATATGTGAGTAATATGTACCTGGAGAGTTGATTGCCATATAGCACATTAAAAACAGCAAAACTGGGAGCCAGCAGATGGTGTGGTAGTTGAGGTGCTGGACTCCCACATTGCCAGCCATGGTTCGAGCCCCAGGGCTAGTGGTTTATTCTCTCTCTTTCTATCTCTTGTGAGCATACATACCCTATAGCAAACATAAAAATAATAATAAATAAAACAAATAAGTAATTAAGAAAAACCCAGCACAACTAATTTTACAAATGAATATTACCCACCTCTACGTATTATTGAAGTGGTACCAAATTAGTGTATAGCTTTAATGTCAGCTTACAAAACATTGCTATTAGTGATATATTTTACTATATTCTACTTTGAGTAATATTAGTAAAGTTTACAGGATTTTCAGCTATAGTCTGTCATGTCTTATTATGTATCTGTGCTGTCTCCACTAGTCAAATCTGGTTATTAAAGTAGACAGTCCGGTTCCTCAGTCACACTAGCTCTACCTCAGATGCTCGGTAGCCACATGTGCTAACCTACCATGTAGGACAGTGCAGACGTGTGCTTCCAACCTCACAGAATGTTTGACTGAAGAGTGCTCATCTACTGATTTTATTCTGGTTTCTTACTCTAAGGGAAATGTCAATGGATGTTTACTTTTTTTTTTTTTAAACACTCAAGTTAGCTTAAAGCCTTATGATTTGAAGTAGAAACTTCAGAGGAAGTACAGATACCTGTATTAGATAGCAGAACATCTGGACATACTGTTCTTTTGTTCTTAACCTATCAGAGGGCACATGTGCTCATGGAATGCGGAGGTGGGACAGGATAAGAAAGCACCTATCAATGGAGTATGGTCACTCTGCAGTCCTTTCTCCATCAATGGAGTATGGTCACTCTGCAGTCCTTTTCCTTCCGTCTGTCTTTTTTTTTTTTTTCATGATTTTGGGCATGCATAGATACATTCCCAGTGCATCTCCCAAGCCATCAGGTCTAAGACTTGAACCACATGTGGGATCCAGCTATCCACCAGGCCATGGTTTGCCCCCATATTATTCTTAATGTCTTTCACTCCTGTGTATTTAATATGTCTTTGATATTTGTAGCAATCTTTTCTCTTAATATATTTTATCATGGCTTTTTTGTTTTTGTTTTTAATTGCCTGAGGGCATTTGCACTCACAGGAGCTATTGGAGAGAGAAAGGGGGGGAAAGAGAGAGGAACCCCAAGTTTGTGGTCTTACTTCATTTCCCCACCCTCTCGAGTTGTTGGGCTCAGGCGTACATGTGCCCAGTGTGTTTTTCAAGCCACCAGGGCTAGATTTGAAGGCCATGTGGATCTAATTTTCTATGCACAACACTTAACCACGGCACTCTGGACCAGCCTCGTAGCAGTCTTAAGATCTCAGGTGTCATTGCAATGTAAGGTTTTTCGTTCTTTTGTTGCTGCTGTTTTCCCTGAGGAATCAGATTTACTTCTGTTTTTAATATTCTATCACCCTTCTAAAACTTATTGGACTTTTACTTGCAGATACCAGTACAAAGGAAGAGAATGGGATTCTGAAAGTTTGTGCTATAGTGGCTTTTAAGCTGAACACATGACAATTGACATTTATTTTTTAAGAGGTTTTTATTTTTGCTATAGGCCTGTGCACTTGCTGAAGAGACAGAAAGCGAGAAGTCACTTGCATGAGGGATGGCCAAACTGCAATCCCTTCTCCTCCAGTCTCCTCTCAAGATTTTGGGCATACACACATATACACCCGGCATGAGTTTTGAGCCTCCAGGTCCAGGATTTGAACTGCGGTCAACTACCTAGGAGTCCAGTGACATAACTATTACACCATCTGCTGTCCCAATTAACATTTTTTTAAAAAGAATTATTTTATTTTATTTATTCATTCATTTATTTTTTAATTTGACTAGAGGGAGACAGAGAAAGAGAGAGAGAGAAAGTGAGAAAGCAAGCCACCATGTCCAGGACTTGAACCATGGTCAGCTATGTGGAAGTGTCCAGCACCTTAACCACCATACCACCTGCTGGTCCCCCAATTAACTTTTTTAAGTAGTCTTTTTTCATCCAGTATGGAAATAATGAATAGTCATAACTAAGTCCTAAAATTTAAATATCAAAAATACTCATTTGACCCTTCTCAAAATCACCAGCAGCTGTTTCTTCATTGGTGTGTCCTTTAAAAATTAGTGTTTTGAGTTGGGGAAGTTGGTATCTCTTTGAAAGTTGAAATAGGAGATGGGAACTATGTTTGTTTTTTCTTTTCATTGTCTTTTTTTGTTTGTCCAATTCTTATGCTGGAGTTTTGGTCCTCAGTTATTTGTTCTATTCTCTGTTAATCTTTTTTTTCTCCCCCTCGAAGCCTCCCTAATTTTCGATGTTATCCTTGGAATTATTAACTCTTTCTCTAATTGTTTCTCCTTTGTCATGAAGGTTTTTTTGTTTGTTTTGTTTTTTTCAAGTTGTCTTTTTATTGTGGTTTGTTTCTTTTTACTTTATCCTCTCATTTTGTCTTTATGGTTCAGGTTTGTATCTTCAACTTGTAGTAAATAATCCCTGATCATTTCACAAAACTTTCATGTGTCAATATAGTCATCTGAACATTAATTAATTCTAAATAGGTATTTGTGACAAAATACATAATTGAGAGTCATAGAGACTATCAGTGTGGCAGGTGAGAGAGCAAGTAGCTTTCTCGTGCATTGAAATGGTTTTTGGTTGGGGCCAGCAGATGGTGTGGTGGTTAAGGGGCTCGACTCCCAAATGGCCAACTGTGATTTGAGTCCCAGACCTGGTGACTTGAAAATCATGCCAGGCACATGTGCATGCATGCCCAAAATCCTGAGAGGAGAATGGAGGGGGAGGAATTGTGGTTTGGCACCCCCTTTGGGGGAGCAGTTGGGCATTTTTCACTTTCTGTGTCTCTCTCTGGTGAGCACATGCATGCTATAGCCCTATAGCATAAAAAAAAAGAAAAGAAAAGAAAAAAAGAAAAGAAAAGAAAGGAAAGAAAAATGGCTTTCCACTGAGGTGGAAAGGTGATTTTTCTGTTTTTCATTAATCATGTTTTGAAACTTTTAAAAGCCCCAACCAATAAAAGAAAATACTAAGGAACATAATTTTTACCAAAGTTAATTAGTTTTTCACTCTTGGATTTATTAATATTTTATTAAAACCAATTGAATTTGGAATTATATTCTTCTGTAAGGAAATGTTTGGGTAAAATTTGGAGTTGGAGAAATTAGCAGGTTATTTGAAAAGTATTAAATACTGCCAGCACAAACCATTGTTAGCTGATTTTACTTTTCTACCCAGTGCCAACTAACTGTCACTAGAGTGAGTCTGCAGTGTGTGTGACCATTGAAAGTAAGCATTGCACAAGCATGAGTAGCCCCTTTTTCATAGTCTTTTGAATCTGAGTGAACTCAGCACCAGTTCTACTCGCCTTTGAGAACTGAGCACTGAGGTTCCGCTCTTTGAAATGCTTACTGCTGTCCTGATTTGGCAAATGTGTTTAGAAATGTTTATGGTTCAGGGTTGGCATTTTTTCCCTGTGCACATGGAAGCCTCTGGGGTTATTTCTTGTGATAAAGTTGGTGATAACTGACCTTTGTACCAATTGGCATTTTAGAAAATTGTAATAAATCGATTCTGCTCTTATAAGTGGGCAGTCAGCCATGAACCTGTTCTTTTGAGGTGTGGTAACAGGTAATCATGATAAGCACTGAAAATGGCTAATAATCACATGCCAGTGCAAACCCATATAGACTTGTCAGAAGAGTGTTTATAGTAG
>NW_006206203.1:604884-624370 GCF_000334495.1 Tupaia belangeri chinensis | reverse complement strand
GAAAGTTCTGCAGGTGGCAATTAGATTAAATTAAAATGCTAAGATTTTGTGTATACTACCCAGTCTAGATCCTCATTTCTTTCTTCAGTATACTTCACCCAGTTCTCCCCAAGTGCTAGATCTTTAAAAATGAAGAGAGAGGGGGGGAAAAAAAAGGATGCCATTTGATTACATCATTTTCCTACTCAAAATGATTTATTATCGCTCTGTGATAAAGACTGAAAGCAAAAGGCCTGACTTGAAGGCCTTTTGTGACCCACTTTCCATTCTAGGCAGAAGTTCCTGACTATATACAAATGTAGATTTCTAGCTTCTCTTAATAGAAATTTTTATTTTTTAAATAATAATTTAACTTCATTTATTTATTCATTTGTTTATTTCAGTTTGACCAGAGAGGGATAGATAGAGTGAGAGAGACAGAGAGAAAGTGAGAAAGCAAGCCTCCAGGTCCAGAACTCGAACCGCAGTCAGCCATATGGGAATCCAGTGCCTTTAACCCCCACACCACCTGCCTTCCTTTGAGTGCCTATTGTATGGCAGACAGTACTCTACATTTTATATGACTAAGCACATTTCATCACAACAGTCCTATTATTAGTATTATTAGTTCTCTTTTACAGAAGAGAATACATACACATATACACGTAACAGTTAAGGAAGTCATCTAGAATACGTAACCATGAAGTGACAGTGCTGAAATTCCAGTCTAGCCCACTTAATCCTAGACCCCATGTTCTTAACTACCCTTATAACTAACCCCTGTGATAGGCTCCCCATGTAACCCAGAACACCACTGTTCATAATTGTACATTTGTTTTTAGGATTATTTGAAGCCTCTCTCTCCCACAACACTGTAAACTCTGTGATGGAAGAACTGTGACATTGCATTTTTAGACCCCATTACAAGCATCTGACAGGCACTAGGTGCTGAGTGTATCGTTCATTGATCAAGTGAAAGAGAGTGATTTGATGCGATCCATCACTGATCTTGAATATGAAACCAGGGTCTCTTTTATAAGCAAAACATTTGACCCTTTAGTTCATTATCATTTGGAAGATGATGGAATGATACTGAAATTTCTATGCACATGTTAGATTCTGATCATGAAAAATAAAACTTCACAATGGCTAAAGATTTGTTTTTGTAGTTTTGATTGTGAGTGTAAGAATGGGTGTTAATTAGCTTGGATTCAGTAATATCCATCCTTAATATCAATAATTGAAACACATTGGTATTGTAATCTAATTAGGGTTATGTTTATAGTAAATTAACTTCTTTAAAACTCTTTAAAGTAGTGGTCATATTTTTTACCAAGGACATGCACACTTTGATTTGGGCCTCATTGAATATTTTATTTTGAATTGAATAATCATTAATAGTGGAGTTCAGACTAAAAGAATTACAAAATTGGAATTTGATAAGGGGAATTTAATTTTATGACATTATGTATTGTAATCATAGTAAAATTATTTGGAAGATACTTGGTAGCTCTTTCTAAATTCTTTTGATAAAGTATAATTAAATTTGTTTCTTCTATTTACATATATGTAGATATAAGAAGAAAATTTATTAAATTGTATGAAGTATGGAGACTTAATTGTCATACAAAATATAATTTTGTACTGAGGCTGCTATTGGAGTAATAAATCAGGGTGAAGTAGAGAAACGTAGCAAATGAACATTTCCACTGTATTGAAATCTGAGTTTTCTGGAAAACTATAGTTTGATGGCAGTGTGGAACTGAGTTTTAGGTGAAACTAAAGATTGAAGGCACAAAGTTTTGCAGAACTATCAGACCCCTGAGACCTACAGTATCATCCAGCCATCTGAGCAGTGCTTCAGTTCACCAAGGGTTGTGAACAGTCAAGTAATATACAGTGGGGAGAGCGGTGTTCAGAACAGAGTGACCCATATTCCAAATCCAGCTCTTCTCAGCTCAACTATAAGGCAGAGTGAACTAAATAAGGCATAACAAATTAGTACCTGCTGTGTGCAATTTGGAGAGCAGTCTAAAAACATGTGTGAAGAATATACTGATGTGTATCACAGCAACAGGCGTTGTCAGGAAGTATAGAATAATGATGATGGACAGTCTTCCTGTCACGCTTGGGATGGTCCTTCTTGATCATGAATAGCTCGAAACTGGGTTATAGAAAATAAATGTGTGAGTCTAATAATAGTTTCTTAAGAGTAAATAAGACTTTTGGGGTACTGGCCATTTTAGTGACAGCTATGCATGCAGAAAATTATTATGGTCAGAATTTCAATAACATTTTAAGCACAAAGAGAAGTATCTTCCATGTAACTCTTAAATTCTGTACCTATTTCCAGCCTGATGATCTATTCCTTATGAAATGTTACATTAACATTCCCTTGTAAGGTGTAACTACAACAGGGGTGGGACAGAGAAGGCAAAGTATGCCTCCATACTCATTACCTCCTGAGTATGGAGTTTGTCACACTGTTTCAACCTATAGTAGTGATTTTCACACTAGTCTGTCAGCTTTGTGTGAAAGCAAATGACACAGTGGTGCCTTAAGACCAGAAATAAGACATTTTTAACTGGCACAAACCCATTTTTTTAAGCATATTTACATAAACCATACAGTGGCCCTGTGTATTTTCTCATTTACCGGATTGTCTCCACCATAATTTTTGGAAGTAGATAACATTGTAGATAACATTACACTTGCTTCACACTTGAGAAAACTGCAAAGGAGATTTGTGACTTGCCCTAGGGTCTTGCAGCTAGTGAGTACTCAAATCAGAATTCAAACCTTGTTTTTCTGATACAGAAAGAATAGGCCTTTGTTGACTACACCATTACTATGAGTTAATCTGGGAGATATATACATAGAGTCCTCATGAACCTAAAAGTTTAGTTTTTTCAGTTATAATGTTTATGTAATTGTTCAAGTTAAATTTAGATAAAAATAGCCTTATGCAGAAAGATCTTAAATATTAAAATAGCTTGTGCAAATACTACTTATACTTTTTTCTTAATACCAATTTGAATATGAGTAAAGATGTTGTACTACACTATTGCCCAGCACAGTTGTAACTCAAAGGGAAAAGGGATTGATGTCAGGTGAATGAGTCACAGAGGTTTGGCAGGTGTTTGTGTCTTGTAAGAAAAGGTCTTTGAGAGTGTAAATATGGTGATGAAATGTAACATGTTAGGTCAGTTTAGTAGAAAATTCCTGAGATATAAGTGTATCATAAGTGATATTATTAATTTGTTTCTTCATTTGTGGAATATTCACTTCTGAATTTAACCCATAGGATCAAACCATATTCTAGGTAGATTCTTCATTTAAAAAAAAAAACTCGGGGCCAGCAGGTGGCATAGGGGTTAGTGCGCAGGACTTGCACACGGCTAACTGTGTTTCTAGTCCCGGACCCAGTGACTTGAAACACACTGGGCGCCTGTACTTGCTGGTCTAAAATCCCAAGAGGAGAGTGGAGGGAAAGGGATTGCAGCATGGCCATCCTGCCGTGGGGTGATTTTTTTGCTTTCTGTCTTTCTGTCTGTCTGTCTCTCCCTCTGGTGAGCGGATGTACTATATAGCAAAAATGTCTCAAAAAACAAAAACAAAACAAACTCTTTGCTGTATATCCACAGATTTATCACTGTCAGCTACTAAATTGTTTCTAATCATTGTGTGAGCTAGTTTCTATATACATGTGCTATATACTAAGCTTCACTTTTATGAAACTAAGTTATTTTAAATGCAGGTTGAGTATGAAAGTTTAATTTAACAAGTATTTTTTGAGTCTACTGTGTCCTCAACTAGGATCCTCTTCTTCAACACTCCCTAGCACACCCTATCCCTACTAGTATTTCTTCACCTTCTCAGCACTTTCTTCATCTCCTTTAGAGATGACTTTATAAAATGCTCTTATTCTGACTACTGAGACTTTTCCAGAAATGGTGCCTTGCTGATTTTTATACACCGTGAGCCCTTGTCTTATTTTTAAAATACCACTTACACTGTCTGGACAGTATACAAAGCATTTACAAAGAGGAGATCATCACCAAGCCTGTCTTGACTTGGACACTCAGATCCAGGTATGCTCACTCATGTCCAGATAGCCTCTTAACAGTGCTCAGTAGGCCGAGGAGAAGATACTTTCCCATGATCCTACCTCCTATAACTGATGCCCGTGTTTAATCCTTTTCCCGTGAACATGGCCTGAATTTGTTATTCATTTATACTGGGTGGATTCTTCCTCAGGGGTGATGGTATGTCACTTCCAAGAATAGCAGTGTCATTAATATCTTGGTGTTATCAATGATTATAACTGTTGTTAGTAATTCTTGATTGCTTTCGGTAAAGCGCTTACAATCCACTCCTGAGCCAGGAAAAGGATGCAGGCTATGAGTGTTTACTAAGAGCCGTCCAGAGTGTTTGGAAACAAATAGGAACAGGTGATGGTGGCAATGTGCCTTCGAAAGAAAGCTTATCTTCATTTCTGGTAACTGCCTTAGTGGCCCTGGGGAAAGCAGTACATCTCTCTGAACCATTATTTTCTCATCTCTATAAAGGATGGAATTGAATTGCTGATTTTGATAAATCTCTTCAATTCATATTCTCTGCATTCAAAAATCTGATATTTTGCATTTTGATAAAGAAATTTCATTTAAAATAACAAGAAAAAAAACCATTCAGGTACTGTGAAGTTATTTTTTTCCTTCAGAAACCACATGTTGTAGATGGGAAACGTACATAACATCTTAAATCTTCTGGTATTATTTCTCTGGGCATTAGCCTATCTTCTCTCTTTTGAGTTAGTATTTATGTTCCTGTAGTTTTTCTTTTTCTTTCTCTTTTTAAATACCAGAGGGCATGTGCATACGAAGGGGAGGAGGAGATAAATAAATTCAAAGAACCCCCCCCACCCCGCAAATGGACCTTGTTACGCTACAGTTTTTTTTCCCTCCAATTTGTTTTCCATCAGGATCTTAAATGCATGTGCACACACAGGCATGAAACTGAGGAGGTGGGATTTGAACTGGGCCCCAGGTCAGCCATGTACCATCCAGCTTCCTATGCATAGTACTTAACTATTGGGCCATGGGGCCAGCCTGAGTTCTGCTTTTTATAGTCAGCAGTTTTAATGTGGTCACATTATCTTATTCTTTTTGAATTTGTGTACCTAACAGATCAAAGAGATTTCTAAATTTAAAACCTATTAATTTTTTCAGAATCAAAATGATTGTGTTGCATGTATTTTGTTCTTCCTATGAAGTGGATATGATATGCCTGAAATTGCCTTCGACCCTAAAATGTTACTGGAGTAACAGTGGCACTTGGAGTGCTGATGAGGGTTTCATCTAACCCCTGGAGCCACCTCAGCTGGATGCTAGTGGGGTGGGGAGTCTTTTGCTGAGAGCAAAACTTGCTTTTGCTGAAGCCCTTCCCATTCTGGTCCAAGATTGATTAACCATTTCTTTTCAGTGTCAGGGTATTGAACAGAAATCTACTCACTTGCAGCATTGAAGTGAGCAGATTTATTATGTTATTCATGCAGTTTACAAAATTGTCTTGCCATTTGGAATCAGTGGAAGTCATTTTTGAAGATGCACTTACCAAATGAGATGAAAGACTATATGCTAAAAACATAATTATGTCCAGCAAAATGGTAAGAAGATATGGTGGGAGGGCTGTTACTTGAGGGAAATCAGATTCCTCAGATCTCTCTCTCATGCTGATGAGCTCCAACACCCTGGGCACAGCCTTCCCTCTCAACCCTCGTTCCCTTTGAGAAAGCAACTCACAATATGAATAATTTTCTTCAGCTCCTGGTCATTATTAAGGAAGCAATTAAGTAAGGTATTATTCTCAAATTGTCTTTTAAAATTTAACTTTGTTATTATTTTTTAAAATTTGCTATAGGGCATGTGCACTCACCAGAGAGAGAGAGAGAGAGAACGAGAACAAATGTGAGAAGGCAAGCTGCCCAGTCCTAAACTTGAAATGCGGTTGGTCATGTGGAAGTCCAATGCCTTAACCACCACACCACTTCCTGACCCTCAAATTGTCTTTTTAAATAGACATATCAGAGATATTAGAGTATTATGTACTTAAAATATTTTCAGTCAGTTTAAGAGTGTGTAATCATTAACACCAAATCATTAATACCCAGGAATTTTTGAAGGATGAAATTGGTACCCATAACTAAAATGTGCAAATTTAGCTTTTATCATGCCAGCAGGTTGGTTATTACAAACATGAACGTAGTGCTACAGGGGAACTTGAATTGTCCATCTTTTGTTCTTGCTAGGCTTCTAGTAGCTACCTCTGATAACAGACATATTCACCTAATCGAATTTAAAAAAAAGCTTTTCAGAAGGAAAACAAGAGTGATATTTATAAAGAAAAATTGTTTACCAGAATTTTTTTGTAGAAGTTAAAAGATACATAAGTACGGTAAATATAATTCAAGAAGTCTGTAACAAATTCCTTCTTTTAATGCTATTTTTGAAGTATGCTTGGGAACCAGCAGTTAGCGTAATGGCTATGTCTCTGGACTCCCACGTAGTCGACTGCAGTTCGTGTCCCAGACCCGGTGGCTTAAACTCATGCTGGGCGCGTGTGCGTGCGTGCCCAAGATCCCGAGAGGAGAATGGAGGAGAAGGGATTGTGGCGTGACCATCCCCTCTGGGGGGTGATTTCTCGCTTTCTGTCTCTCTGTCTCTCTCTGTCTGTCTGGCGAGTGCACGCGCCCTATAGCGAAAAAATCTCTCCCCCCAAAAAAAAAGTATGCTTGGGCTTTCAGTGGTTAGAATAACTGATTTATCATAGATAGTTAGAGTCTGGAAGTGAGAAAAAGCAAATCGGGATAGGCTGGCATTTTTTTCCTAGTAGAAGATAGGCAAATGGAGTTCCTCAGGAGTCTATGTGAGTAATGATTTTAGTTATCTACCTAGTATGTCTTGAGAACTTTCAGTAGTGAGCCCTCTAAAACACTGACAAAACTACTTCGAATTTATTCTCTCCGGTTCTCCCCTCTTTGTTTATGTTGTTATACTTTATATATAATTTCTGGTTGGACTTTAGGGAGAGTTGAGTTGTTCATATATCTCAGTTGATTGTACTTTGTCAGGGCCAAGCCATTACTTTATGTCCTAAAATTTATCCCCATCCCCTACATCTGCCTCCCACTTACCATCAGCAATTATTCTCATGTGTTTAGTGGTTTTCTTTTTGTTTGAATATGTTATTTTTATGGTATGTTTTGCATTATGTAAATCATTAAATATTATTTTTATTCAGTTGATGTTTTTCTCTTAGCATTCAATTTTAAAGATCCAACCTTGGTGCTGTATCAACATAAGCTTGTTGATTCTGACTATGGCTGAGTATTTCAAGATGTGCTTGCACCGAGTTTTACCCCTCCATGCCTGTTTTGAGTATTTAGATGACTTCCACCTCCCCACCATCACAAAGAATGCAGCATATCCCCTTGGGACCTTTCTTTGGGAAATATGCCAGCTCCAGAATTGCTGGGTCATACAGTGTGAGTACTCTTCATTTGCATAAGACATGCTTGGTACTCTCTCTAATGGCTGCGTCTACTTGTATATCCCCACACCCTCCACTTGGCATGGTCAAGCTTTCTGATTTCTGCTAGTCTGTGAGGTATAAATTATCTTACTTTCAGTTTGTGTTTCTCTGACTACTTATGGTGTGATCATCTCTTTACCTGCTTGTTATCTTTTTTAGGTATCCTCTTCTGTAAACTATTTGTTTGTAGCTTTTGCCATTCTTCTGTTGGAGTTTCCATTTTCTTATGTTGATTTGACGAACATCCTCATTTTCTGAATTATTGTTTTCTGTTAGATCATTACCAAAATTTATATATTTCTCATTGCCTGTAAACTTTATCTACTCAACAGAAACTCTCAAATAAGCTATCAAAGTTATCCACCCCCTAGCTTTATGGCCTGGAGGTAGCTCTAGGTCTTAGAGGTATCCTCCAACATCATCTTCTTTTAACTTTGCAGTTTAACTTTTACAACTTGACCTTCTTCCACTTGGACTCTATCTACATTGTGTAACTCACTGCCTTATCAGAAGTCTTGGAGTGGCCTCAGTTGCCTGCTGGGACACAGGATAGCCCCCAAAATCTGCCTCCTTCCCTCCATTTGAAAGTCCCTGTACTGCCTCTTATTCACCTTTGTACTTCAATATACTGATTTTTCATGTTTTCTAAAAAAAATGCCCTTTAACTAAGAAACGACATTGTGATATAATTCAAAAAGTATTTTCCCTGAAAGTCATTTTAAAGCCTCTAAAGAGGTATTCCTTTTGTTAAATGTTTAATTGAAATACTTCTATTTAAATTGTAAAGGTAGCATATTACCATTCTTTTAGAAATCAAACAGTATAGAAATGTGCAAAGCAGAAAGTGAAAAATTCTGAACCCCTACGTTTTTATACTTTTCTTTTCTTCTTATATGGAATCAATCAATGCAAATGAAGGGCAGATGTCAGAAATCCCCATGCCTAAGCTGTGTCTCAGGCCAGAATTGCTGGGGTGGGACCCAGGCATTGGTATTTTTAACAACTGCCTACGTGTTTCTAGTATGTAACCAGGGTTAGAAATATCAGGCTCTTCAGAGATAGCTTCCTAAAACGTGTGAAGGAAAATGACCAGAAAAAGAAAGAAGCCAAAGAGAAAGGTACCTGGGTTCAACTAAAGCTCCAGCCTGCTCCACCCAGAGAAGCACACTTTGTGAGAACCAATGGAAAGGAGCCTGAGCTACTGGAACCTATTCCCTATGAATTCATGGCATGATGGGTGTTAAAAATAAACTAATCTGTGGTCTATAAAAGAAAAAAAAAGAAAGAAAGAAATATCAGGCTCTTAGAATACTGTCGAAAAAAAATTGAGTATTTGCTATGTGATATTTAAAACCTTAGCCATTGGTTTTAAATTTAAGTGTAATGAAAAATTCCATTCATTTTGAAAATATTACCAAGCATGCAAACCCTGTTAATCAGTCTAACACTATAGAGTAATTTTTTTACATGGTTAATTATTTTGAATAGTAACTTTCAACTTATATAAAAATTAGTTTTAGTATAAAATTCTTCCCTTTTCATGTTAGGACTTATTTTGGGTGGAAATTCATCATCAGTGGGTAGAGTCCTGTGGATACTTTATTTTCATTAGGCTAACTGGCAGAATATAGTCAAGTACTCAATAGAAACAAAAGTATTTATAAATTTTAGAAGCCAAAATAAATCAGTTTGCTTAGGCCATCCAGTGGCATGGTGATTAATGCAGCTGGGCCCACATGTCCAACTGCAGGGTTCAAGTCCTAGACCCAGTAGTGTGAAAAACAGTGCAGGATGTGTGTATGTGTGTATGTGTGCCCAACATCCTGAGAAGAACGTGGAGGAAAAGGGATTGTGGTATAGTCATCCCCCATGTGGGGGTGGGGGTGGTGCTCGCTCTCTGTCCCTCTCTTTCCAGTGAACACACACACTTTGTAGCAAATAATTAAAAAAAAAAAAAAAAAGTTTGCTCAAAGTTAAACTTTTTTTTTAACTGATAAATCATTTTTTTCCTTCTTTCTTACCTGTTGCCTTTTGTCCACTGACTGCTTCTCCTTAGACATCTTCAGCCTCCTTAGATTTTCTTCACAGTCAGTAACCTGCCCGCACTGGTCCTGTCTCGTGTTGTGGGCAGCTCTTCCCCAGACCCTGTGCTCGCTCAGCCCCTGCCCTGATTGGGCTTTGCCCCCGCAGGCTCTCCTGGCCCTTGCCCAGCAGCATTTGACCCTGTTGATTACCCCTCCCTGGTGAAATTGCATCCCTCCCTTGCTCCTTAGGTACTATTTTTTTTAAATTTATACTTATTTATTTATTTATTATTTTCACATGAGTTTTGCCAGATAAAGACAGAGAAAGAGCAAGAGGGAGAGTAAGAAAGCAAGCCACCGGGTCTGGGACTCAAACTGTACTTGCCATGTGAGAATTCCAGCACCTTAACCGCCACGCTATCTGCTGGCCCCCACTAATTGTTGTTTAAAAGAGATTTTCGTATAGGGCGTATGCACTCACCAGAGAGACAGGAAGTAATAAATCACTCCCCTATGGGGGTGGACATGCCACAATCCCTTCTCCTCCATTCTCCTCTTGGAATTTTGGGCATATATGCAACTGGTAAATTTTAAGCCGCTAAGTTCAGGACTTGAATCATGGTAGGGGAGTCCAGTGATGTAACATTATGCCATCTGCTGGCCTCAGGTACTAATTTTTTATGTCTCCTTTTATCTTTCTGACTCTTGCTTCTTTATTTCTATTTCTAGCTGACCACATACTTCCTCCTCATTTATTTATTTATTTATTTTTTGGAGAGGTTTTTGCTATAGGGCGCGTGCGCTCGCCAGACAGACAGAGAGAGATAGAGAGACAGAAAGCGAGAAATCACCCCCCAGGGGGGATGGTCACACCACAATCCCTTCTCCATTCTCCTCTTGGGATCTTGGGCACGCACGCACACGCGCCCGGTGTGAGTTTAAGCCACCGGGTCCAGGACTCAAACCGCAGTCGACTACATGGGAGTCCAGTGACATGGCCATTACACTAACTGCTGGTCCCCTTATTTTTTAAACTATGTATTTTCCCTTCTTATAAAAGTGTTTACATGGGTTTACAGTAGAAAATTGAAAAAGATGGACTTCCCCAAATTTTACTGCTTAGAAATAGCATTTTGGTTTTGTGTCTTTATGAAAATAGGATCATGCTGAATCTCTTTTTACATAGCTTTTATTTTCTCCTTACATAATAATATATATTTTCCAGGTTTTTTATTTTAGGGTTAGTTTTCTCTTTCAGGTTTTTATTTTTTAAGTTGATAAGCATATAGTTGAAAAATAATACTGAGGGGCATATAATTGATTGTAACAAGTCCTTTGGCCTCCTTTTATTATTCTTTTTGCTGGAAATATACCCTTTAAATTATTTTATGTATTTCCTTTGATATTTATCTCCTTATTTCTAAATGACGTAGTTAGACTGTCCTATTTTGTGAATCATACACCTTAGATATTATTTATTACATAGTTTAGAATTTCTGTCTTGCACCTTTTTCTCTTCCTGTTTTCCTAATACAGCATATCACACTTTTATATCACTATTTTTTGCTTGCATTGTTTTGACTGTGTACATATTATTCACAATGAGCCTCCTAGACTTTTTTTTTATTCATTCATTTATTTTAATTTGACCAGAGAGAGAGAAACACAGAGAGAGAGAGAGAGAGAAAGAAAAGGGGAGTGAGAAAACAAGCCACCAGGACTCAAACCATGGTCAGCCATGTGGCTGTGTCCAGCGCTTTAACCGCCATGCCACTTGCTGGTCCCTTGCCTTCAGCTTAGTAAGGCCTTCACCCACACTTTCCACAATTCCAGCCCCTTCATGTCACAAGATTACTGGAAAACAGCCCTCAGGGTCAGCTCCACTTAGTGTACAGGTATACGGGCATCGGTGTGGTTGACCTCAGTGGCTGGGATCTTAATTCCAACTTCACGCGCCTTTGGTGGTGCCACCTCCACCCCTCTATGCAAAGAGGCTTTTGAGCCTCCCAGGCAACAGCAGCCTTGCACTTGATAACCGGTTCGCCATGCCCACAGGTTCTGGTCAGCGTAAAGCGGGCTAGACATTTTCTTTTTTAAAATACAGGTTTTTTCCCTGATAGAAACACCTGCCTGATGTTTTCATTTTCCCTTAACTTTGCTCTGAGTTATGGCCATATCTTCCTGTATTTTCCTTCTGCCTCATAGCAATGTTTTCATGTGGTCAACTGAGCAGATAATCAGTGAGTTCCACTTTTTTCCTTTGACCCCCCACTGCCTCCACTTCTGGGGCCAGCCCTCTGCCTCCCTGCTGCAGGCTGGGCCCTAGCTCTCCAGGCCAGCTGAACGATGTCCTCATGCCTGAGTAACCCTCATCAAAGATCAAAGAGATCCCTGACACTCCTACACCTCAGGAGAGAAAGTCAGCCAGGAATATGACCACCATAGTAGCAAATGCAGGGATTTAAGAAGGCGCAGGAGGTCTTCTGGTCCCTGCAAGTGTCAGGCAGTGCTGCAGGAGGGCAGTGGGCCTGGCTTGGCCTGGCCTTCTGATCTGTGAGTGCATGTATCGGGCAGCGCATTTTCCTCCTAGCTGGACGTAGTGAGCCCTTTCAGCCACTCAAGGGCTGACTCTTGTTTTTTTTCCCTCTTCCTGAACAGCCCTACCCTTCCCCCACCCCACCTAGACCCCTTCTCTCTGTCTGCTGTCATTCTCCCATGTGATTATTGATTGCACTGCTAACATTTCTCGAAAGAATGGAATCCAGGGGTGTAGAATTCATTTAAAATGATGCTGACATTTTCAGGCTTATCAGAAAGTAGGCATATCCTTGCCATCATAAAAACTGGATCATTTTCTTTTTAAAATTTAGGAACTTTAAATGATTCACTGATGAAGAGGGTAAAGCTGTTTGCACTTAGCATATTTCTCATTCTACTTCCACTAAGATACTCATCTATTACACTGCTTCAGGCATTTGGCTCTGTTTTTAGCACTCTAGGACACAGGGTGTACATTTTTATTATATACATTCCAAAAATCATTTCACCTCAGCCTTTTTTTTTTAATTGTCGAGGGGGAAGTGAGTTTAGTATAAAATAATGACTTATTAGTAGTGAAAAATGTAAAGTCCTTCCTGAAGTTCAGAACTATTAATACATAGTGAACCAGAAAGTTCTTTGCAACTTAAAATATGTCTTAGTTATTTGAAAGCAAATAAGCAAATTATGAGCCTAATACATCTGAAGTGATTACTAGCAGTAAGGATGATTTGTTTTGGAATAAAATATTTGAACTCAGCAATCAGAGATTTTTATTAAAAACACTTTAAAATATGGTAGTAGATTACTTTCATTATTCAATTATTTTTCACACAGATTTTTAATACACAATTTTCTAAACCAATTACACAGATTTTTGTGTGTGTGTGGTACTGAATATTCTCATTATAGATAAATGCATTTAACAGTCCTTTTAACTGACACATAGACAGTTATGATTGGGGTTGCCCTGCTTAACGGGGTCATCCTTCTCTTTTTCCTTTCAGATTCTCCCCTTCCTCTTAGAGGACAGAATTAAACCCATCTCTCATGGGGCTGCTCCACTTATGGAGTGATCTACTCTGTACACTTTGCTTACTGCAACTATTTTCACTATCCAAAAAAAACGTTATGGGGCCAGCAGTTAGCGTAATGGCTATGTCGCTGGACTCGCACGTAGTCGACCACGGTTCGAGTCCCAGACCCAGTGGCTTAAAACTCACGCCGGGCGCGTGTGCGTGCATGCCCAAGATCCCGAGAGGAGAATGGAGGAGAAGGGATTACGGCGTGGCCATCCCTCCTGGGGGGTGATTTCTCGCTTTCTGTCTCTCTGTCTCTGTCTGTCTGGCGAGTGCACGTGCCCTATAGCAAAAACCTCTTAAAAAAAAAAGAATTATGATTGTTTTATAACCTAATAGAGATTCTAGTTTTGCCAATTTTTGCCTTGTAAATTTGGGCAGATATTTTTAAGTGCTTTGAGCTTATATTCTTATTAAGGAAGTCAGAATAATTCTCACCTGTGGGGTTTTTGCAAAAATTTAGTGGGATGAAATCAATGGGCTTCATCCTTTATTTTTCAAAACCATTCTGCCTCACGAGTAGTCAAAGAAAACCGTTAAAGCAATAAGGTGCCATTTTTTCATTTTCCCCTCACAAAGTGGGCTGATGAAAGACTGGAAAGAATGTTAGGTCCTCCTGTGAGCTGGACTCTCAGTGCCACAGCTCTGGGGAGTAAGTTGGCACTGGGCATCAACAGCCTCCAAACCCCCGGGCCATGACTTGTAATGTGCTGTGTGAACAGTTTCTCAGGTGGACAGTGATTGTCCTCCAGAGTTGTTTACGGTCTGAAACTACACAGCTAAGTATTAAGCGAATGTATGATGGACTTCTGTGGAGCCTGTTAATGTTAACTGCATGTTTTAAAGAGGGGGTATGTATTTTAAAGGTTCCATTATGGTGCTCTATTAGCTTAACCCGATGTATTTTTTAAATGACTGTAGTGATACACTGACTTTTCTCTTCTGTGTTACATTTGCATCTACACATTTCTGAGAGGCCCTCCTTTCCCTCAGCTCCTTGCCTCATTTCTGTGTCCAAGTTCCCTTCCCTTTTCCCTGCTTTTTCTACTCTTTAGTTCTTTTGCTTCTGCTTTCCTAGTGCTCGATATAAATCACATGGAATATTGATTGAGAAGTTACATCCTCTTAAAACCTTTCATTCTTTCAGTTCTTTAAAGTATGGATTTGGAAGGTGGTCCCCAGGGGCCAGCAGGTGATTTGGTGGTTTAAGGCATTGGATTCCACATGGCTGACCACAGTATAGATCCCAGACCCAGCAGCTTGAGAATCACGTGAGGCATGTGTGCATGCCCAAAATCCTGAGAGGATGGAAAAGGGGGTCGTTGTGTGGCCATGCCCTTCTGAGGAGGGGGGGCTGATTTCTCTCTCTCTCTCTCTCTGGCAAGCACACACACTCTATGGTCAAACAAAAAAAAATTAAAAATTAAAAATAAAATAAGAAAAGAAAAAAAAAAAAAGAAGGAAAATGTTCCTCAGTTATTCTAGAAACTGACCAAGTGGTGGTTAAGAGCTTAGAAGTCAGACCTTACTTAACTTCTCTGGCTCTGTATTCTCAACTGTGAAGGAGGGAAAATGTGTAGCTCAGTTTTGCCTTGATGATTCCATGAAAATATGTTGTTCATCAGCACGGCCTGACTGTAGAAACTGAGTAGATGGTTACTGAGGTTGGTATTATCGTGATGGTGGTGGAGGCCAGGTAGCTTATTGCAAGTACTGCTGCAGCTTTTAAAATCTCCATAAACATTGCCCACTCAGTGTATAGCTAAAACCCAGGAACATAGCAACAGAACAGAAGTGTAGGGATAAACTTAGACATGCAGTGTGGTAGGAACAGAATGAGAAAAAGATGAAAGGAGAGGGAGAGAAACCCAAGTCTTAGTTTCTGACTAAACTAAAAAATATAAATGCTGATTGGATGACTGGCTTGAGGCAACAGGAAGATGGGCAAAAAAGAAAAAAGATCTTAAATTATGCAGTTTTTTACACAATTTTATATGGATCTGATATAAAGTTGGAATTGTAGAATTACTGGAAATGTGTAATAGAACTTTTCCAGGTATACAGAGCATTTTTACAGAGGTCAGTACATTCTCATGTGGGACTTTGTATTTTGGTACTTTGTTTCAAAATTTTTGTTGTGAGATACTCTAAAAGTGCTTTGATCATGCTATTTATTAGTTTTACATAGTTTTCAAAAACTGTTAACTGTGTTGCAAAATGTAGTGTTTCTTGAGCTTCCTTTCTCTTTTCCGCACTGGGGTAGTGATACTAGCACTAGTCCCTGGGAACCCAATTTAAGGTGCTGATGTTGGCCCTGCAACTGTCCTTCCATGGGTACTCTTCTGTTATAAATGCCTGGGGGTGCTGCAGTGGGAAGGAGTGGGGATGAGGGTAGAGGGCACGCACCTGGAATCTGTGGCCGCTCTGGAATCTCAGTTCCACTCTGCTCTCACACACTCCTGCCCCATTTGTTCAAATAATACTGTTGACACAGCAGTGGGAGGGTGGAGAGTGGGTTTATTTCTCCAGAGACGAGAGATTTTTGGTGATCCGGTCAGTTCTGCCTCTGTTGACAAAGCCCTGCACTCTATATAGCACAGCCAGTCTGTAGCCACGGAGGAGAGCAGCGCTTCGGGTGCACCCAGGGATTGAGCCCAGGAGGCCAGTGCATCAGCAATGCGGGCAGAGGCTGGGCATGAAAGGGCCTGCCCTAGGGAGCTTGCAGGAGTCTAAACCAGCAGTTACCTTAGATTCCCCACAGTTCCAAGAGTTGACTGATGGGTAAGGGAGAAGGTTTGGGAAGTTCAGTATTAAACACAGAAAAATAAATGACCTGTTGGACAATTTTTTAAATTAAAAAATGGACCCTGTTTACAGACATCAGTACTGTAGATGTGTACATTGCCTGAAGGTACACCATTGGCCACCCTATATGGGCAATGTCCTGGTGGGATTTCCCACCCAGAACCCAGAGCAGGCCCAGCAGCTTGTCCCCTTCATACCTTCTGTCAGTGAAGTAGTGCCATTGACCCACCTTGCCCCCTGTGTCCAGCTTGTTCTTGAGAGAAGTTAGTTCCCCATGACCCAGTTGTTCTCCAGCTACAGGGGAACTGTAACACCACTTAGTTTTGGCCAGGTAACACTTAACACATGTCTTTGAGTTAGAATAGCAAGGGCAGTGTTCCGATAATCCGAAAGGATAATGGGCAAGCGTCCACAGGCCTGGAGGAACATTTGTACTTGTGTGGGTGGCCGAGCAGAGCTCCCCTGACCCCAAGTACAGTTTGAAACTCTGGCCTGGCTTTGTGACAGTGTGCTCTAAATCATGCCATTGTACTTACTCTTCATACACTCAGAAATGAGGTCAATTTCTGGGAGGAAAAAAAAATGGTAATAGATGGACCAAGTGAAAACACTGCCTCTGCCCATAGAATTGTCTCAGACTTCTTGAGTAAAGTGAACATCGGGGGAGCACCCAGAATGTAGCTATTTGGAGTTTAGAGAGTAGGATGTGCGAATTGAACAAACTTGCAACTCTCCAGACTCAAATTTGCAACTTCTTATTCTACTGCAGTGCACAAAAGCATGTATCAAAAAGTGAGATGGTAATCCCCCAGCAATGTGAGAAAGTTGTAATTAGTGTACTACTGCTAGAGACAGCAGTCATGAAAGTCATCCTCCATCGTAAGTTGCTGGCACTTTTATGGGCAGTATATAAGGTAACTGAGTGTATTTTACATTCATGAATAATCAGGGCAGGCTAATCTTGCCCGTTTGTTCCCTAATTACTCTATTTTTAGCACTCCCATCAGTTCTCTTTCTACTGCAAGAAGCTGGAACGTCCTAACCGCAGTGCAGTACGCACACCCATAAGTGTGAAGGCCCCAGTCAGTGCAGTTACTTCTGGAGAGAAAGCAATCATGCTGATTACTGCCAGCGATGACAACCTTGCTGATTATACCAGTCAAAGTCTATTATTAAGTGCGCAGAAATTTTCATGTTTTTTGCCTTATAAATATGTTTTTGTTCTTTGATAAACAAGCATAATAGTGAAAAATAAAGAGAACCCATCCTCATTAAAACCTGAGTTCTGTAAAGAAAAGGCACAAAAGCTTTGCCTGTTTACAGATATTCTGTTTCCCTGAGCAACAGCAAATGCAGTACTTATTTAACTTAGCAGCAGTGCCACGTGATAATGTAAGCCTGCAGATGGCAATGGCCTCTATCGTTTTTCCCACGGGGTGCCCCAAGTCAGAGTGTGACTGACTTGAACCACAGAGCTCATGACATCACAGATGAGATCAGGACAGCTGTCCCATGCAGTTGACCCAGGGCGTGCATGACCTTTGTAAATTTGGCTAATTTGGGACTTGGACCTGAGAAAGGAATTCTGAGGGTTGCAGGTGTCTGGGGAAGGACATTGACTAGCAAGAAGGGACCCATACTCGGAGCTTCCGTGACAGGGGTGCTTTTAGAAGCTCTCTGCTTCCTTGGCCGGCAGCTTTGTTCTCAGCAGAGTGAATAGCAGTGTTACGACATACTGCAAATGGTATTTTTTAATTATTTTATTTTATTTATTATTATTTTTAAAATAAAGAGAACCCATCCTCATTAAAACCTGAGTTCTGTAAAGAAAAGGCACAAAAGCTTTGCCTGTTTACAGATATTCTGTTTCCCTGAGCAACAGCAAATGCAGTACTTATTTAACTTAGCAGCAGTGCCACGTGATAATGTAAGCCTGCAGATGGCAATGGCCTCTATCGTTTTTCCCACGGGGTGCCCCAAGTCAGAGTGTGACTGACTTGAACCACAGAGCTCATGACATCACAGATGAGATCAGGACAGCTGTCCCATGCAGTTGACCCAGGGCGTGCATGACCTTTGTAAATTTGGCTAATTTGGGACTTGGACCTGAGAAAGGAATTCTGAGGGTTGCAGGTGTCTGGGGAAGGACATTGACTAGCAAGAAGGGACCCATACTCGGAGCTTCCGTGACAGGGGTGCTTTTAGAAGCTCTCTGCTTCCTTGGCCGGCAGCTTTGTTCTCAGCAGAGTGAATAGCAGTGTTACGACAGACTGCAAATGGTATTTTTTAATTATTTTATTTTATTTATTATTATTTTTAAAATTTGATCAGAGAGAAAGGGAAAGCAAGAAAGCAAGCCTCCAGGTCTGGGACTCAAACTGCAGTTGGCCATGTGGGAGTCCAGTGCTTTAACCATCATACCACCTACCACCACTGCCCCCCTTCCCCCCGAGACCCCAAATCTTCATGCCCAGTCTCTCAGCTTGCGTGGGAACCATTTTTGTAGAACAGTTGCTTTGTTTGAGAGCCTAGAAACCTTGGAAAGTTTAGCATGGCTGTTAGACCTGGTACAGATGGATTTTAGATTGAACTCAGCAGGGACAGCATGCATCTTGGGAAGTCCCTGAGAAAGTCCCTGAGAAAGTGATGCTCCACAAACCCTTTCCTCCCTTCAGACGGGGTTCCTTGCTTTGCCTCTGAGCTGTGGCCTCCTGTGGGCTCTTCGACTTCTGAGATGTGTTACCAAAAAGAGTAACATTTCCAGTGACAACCTCTCACTTCATAAAAAGAAAATAATAGCAACAAACCCCATCATTTATAGTCTCCTTGCAACTCTGCCTTTTTGGCCTCTGTGGGTATCCATGGACATCACCTAAACTGAACCGTTTTATTTCTAATTGCTGCATGCCCGGTTGGTTTCTGTGCTTCTGTTTCGCAGCATCCCACAGATGCCACATTTCTCAAAGCTGTGCTGCAGAGCATCTTCACGGAGCTCTCCCTCCCTGCCCGCGTAGCCTCTCTGCTTGAGGTGCTCCTGCAGCAGCTGCTCGCTGCCCTGCCGACACCATCCACAGCACAGGCCCTGCCTGGCCCAGCTCCAGACCTTGCCAGTCCTGTCTTGCCATCTGATGTGAATTGTCTTGATGCAGAGGGAGATTTAAACACTCCAGTGAGGGCACAACCACATTTCATTGCTCTGTGAAAGGTGCATAACGATTCCCATCTCTCTGATGTGCACCTGTTTGATTCTGTTTTTATACTGATCTCTCAGAACACGTACCATGTACTCATGCCGATGTTTAAGGTTTCCTTGTCTAAGTCAGGCAGACCTTGATCTCCCCCTTTAAAAGTTCCTTTGTTTTATTCATGACAGCACATGTATGAGAAGAGAGAAACAGGAAGAGAAGAAACACTCTCGACAGGGTCTTGTCATGTCACGGTCCCCTTTCTCCGCCCCCCCCCACTCCCCCC
>NW_006206203.1:585372-604221 GCF_000334495.1 Tupaia belangeri chinensis | reverse complement strand
TCCCCCCCCCCCCCCCCCCCCGCTCATTAGGCTCTTGGGCACACGTGTACCCAGTGGGCTTTTCAAATCTGCCCAGAGATCTTCTGAACCCACAGGCTATGTGGCTTCCAGCACTGCAGTTCATTTTCCCACCAGCCCTGCCACCAGGCTGCGTCTCCCACCTGACTTTTCCAGCTTACTATTGTTAAAACCCACAGGACCCTGTGGGATCACTCTGGGACTTTCCTGACTGTCTACCTCAGGAGCGCGGTTATTGGCTTCAGGCAGTATTTGTAAAGTATATTCGGCAATGTGCACAGCTTACTGGAGCTTTTCTGGGGGCTGAAAGCACTCAGCTAAGTAAAACAGTAAGATGAAAGCCATTTATTTGACTTAGCTTTACTGCCAACACAAGGAAGGGTAGACCATTAACTTGGATGTGAAAAACTATGATCCTGAAATCTCAAGATCTTAATACAAACGAGCTGTCATATTTGAAGAGCTGGTGTAATTCAGGTTGGCTGATGATGGAAAATTTCACGGAATTCTGGATGATGGTTGCTGGAAAGTACTGAGCACAGTGATCTCCAGGCCTGTTAGGATCCAGTTTCCTCTTTTGCAGTTTAGGGCCCATAAAATCTCTGGTCTCTTCTGAGATTTATGGCTTCCTATTCTTAGTGGGGGAAGGCTCCCCAAAATATTCCAAAAGAGGCAGAATACTCATTCCCAAGGTAGTGCCCCTTGGAAACCTTAGTTTGAATTGTCTCTGAAATCCTTTTCAGCTTTGAAATTCAATGACAAAATGCCTCACCTCAGTTCCTGCCATTGTTTTTTCCCTGACACCTACCTGTCTCCAAATGAAGTGTCTTCTCATCACCTTCATCTTCTTTCTCTGTAGTCGCCTTCCATGCTGATCACCGAAGTCACTTATAACTGGATGCCCTGTGACTACCTCATTTTTTTCTCCTATCCTGTTACTAGTCTCCTGTTAAACAGAACATTCCAAGTCACAGCTACCTTTTAGAAAATCTCCAATACAGTTCTACAGATAGATGCAAAAAAAAAAAAAATGGTTTACAAAATCCTGTTAATTTACTTGCTACTAGGAACTGATGGTGATGTAGAATGCTTGTTTGGTACAACTTCTACAGTATGATAGAGGTTTTTTGTTTTGTTTTGTTTTTAAATAAGATTAAAAGTAGGCATTCGTAAAAGCAAAGAATAGTAAGCTTTCTCTGTTTTAAAATAAACTTTGGCACAAATCCTTCAGACTTTCTGCTCTGTGGTCTTCTATTTATATGTTTTAGAATGCCGTGGGAATTCTCGGTAAGAAGTGTGAAAGACTTTCAGCCTGTCATATACAGCTCTTAGCTTTGCTGTCCACATCTGTTTTGCATAAATCTAGTAAGAACCTCCCCCTGCAGGAATTCTTCAGCCTAATTAAAAGTTTGAGCCATAAAATATGTGAAGGAATTGGAAAAACTCAGGAAAGTGACATTTCTTGGATGATGTAAACAATAGTCAAGCTGTTAACTGTACTGCTGTGTTTCTGATATTTCATAGATGCATGTCGACTCATGTAGGAGATACGTTGAAAGGTATTTTAGTAATGCTTTATCTTTAATGTGCCCCATATTGAATTGGTATCTGACTAATAATTCAGCTGTGCAGATTCCCTTGATTCCTTTTGCCTCTAATTTCCTCATCTCCTCATATCCAAAAATATTTTGATAATTTATAAGCAAATACTTCAATGTCATACTAAGAAAACTAGTTGCTAAACATACACCCCATGAGTAATTTTATAAGGCAAAGAATATTTTTATGACATTAAACTGTATTTATATATATATATATATCCTACTTTATCAAATCCTGTTTTCTCGAAGTGTGGATACACTTGTAATTTTTTTAAAGTTTACTTATTTATTTCCTAAAAGAGAAATAAATCTATAGTGTTTGTCTATAGTGTTGACAGTACGATGGTCTGTTTTGGTAAATGACCAAAAGTGCCTTTGCTACTTTAATAATGTGAGAGGTGTTTAATGGAGTATTCTAGTGACATTTATACTATTAGTATAAAGTGGCATTTTCCATTAGTATTAGGAAGTCATAGTATATAAATAGGTTCTAAAAAAAAAACAGAGATAGGCACACTTGACAGGGTCTTCATGCCCATCCTAGTCCCAGCCCTGAACCAGCCACCAGCCAGGGCTGTGCATTGAGGCCGTGCACTGCTCAGAACATGTGCTGCCCTGTGTACTGAGGTGGATCTAGAGCACTAACCCCGAGCCTTCCCACATGGTCCCCGGCATTGCTCAGTGGCACCCCACTACCTGCGCCATCATGGTTAAGTCCATTCGTTTGGTCTTAATGTGCATGAACATGTATAGGGAAGAAAGAGAGAGAGTGCACTTCCCAATGAGGCCTGGTCATGCTGCGATCCTTCTCGTTTTTCACCTTCTGAGGATTCTGGGCATGTGAGCATATGCTAAATGTGTTTTTCTAGCTGCTACAGCAGGGACTCAAACCCTGGTTGGCTATGTGGGATCTCTTGTATCTGGCCCTGTGCAGTGCTTTAACTGACAGGCTATGGAGTTTGCCTCACTTTTAATTATTTTTATTAGGTTTCTGCCATAGGATGCATGTGCTTGTAGGAGAGAGAGAGAAGGAAAAAAATAAATTACCCCCAGGGGAATGGCCATGCTGTAATTCCTTTTCCTCTATTTTCCTCTTGAAATTCTGGGCATGTATGCTCATGTGCCCAGTGTGACTATCAAGCCCTCAGGTCCAGGGCTCTAACTGAAGTTGACCATGTGGGAATCCAGTAACCCAAACAGCACACCACCTGCTGGTGCCCCCACTTGTAATTTTTTTTTTTTTTGAGAGTTTTTTGCTATAGGGCGCGTGAGCTCACCAGAAAGACAGAGAGAGACAGAGAGACAGAAAGCGAGAAATCACCCCCCCAGGGGGAATGACCACGCCACAATCACTTCTCCTCCATCCTCCTCTTGGGATCTTGGGCACGCATGCACACGTGCCCGGCGTGAGTTTAAGCCACCGGGGTCCAGGACTCGAACCACGGTCAACTACATGGGAGTTCAGCGACATAGCCATTACGCTAACTGCTGGTCCCCCCACTTGTAATTTTTAAGTTGTGCTTTCCCAAATTAAGATTTTCCATTTCTCATGGAAATTTTATGTTAAGAATTTGGACATTCCAAGTTTACCTAATTTTCTTAATTTGGAAATTTTAACATTGGGCAATGTTTTTTTATGCTTGTTTTCCAATAAGGCGTGTATGTTCTCCAGAGAGAGAGAGAAAATCACCTTCCAGGATGGCCATACCACAATCCATTCTCCTCTCAAGATTTTGGCATGAATTACACATATCTAGTGTGTTTCTCAAGCCACTGGGTTGGGACTTGAACCTTAAAGTTGGCCATATGGGAACTAGTCACCTTAACTGCCTCACTACCAGCTGGCCTACACTGGGCAAAGTCTATACTATTCAGTTACTTCAGAATGATTTTTATTCCCAAGCTCAAGAAATTAAATATTTTTGAGTTAATTATTGAGAATCTCAAGTGTAGCATTATTCCTATATTAAGAAATTTGTTAGCATTTTTATCATAAAATTTTCTATAATCTAATAAATCCAGCCAATGTTGTCATGTTTATGTATGCAATTATAAAAGCAGTCTGTTTAATGTCTTACCTTATGATTCGTTACTGTAGGATACTATTTCTCAACCTTTAATGTATATCAGAATCACCTGGAAAGATTATTAAAAACAGTTTGCTGGGCTCTGTACCCAGCATTTCGGTACAGTAAATTTGGAGGATTTCTGGTAATAGTTGTACCACACTTTGAGAAACACAACTTTCTGGTGAATGCCGATTTATTGTGATTTTCAAATATAATGAGTTTGAGATAAGAGAACAGAGGGGATGTTTAATATGGATTTTATGGCTCACAAAGTCATAGGTAAGCTGCTTTTTAACCATTTACTTTCTTGCTATTCTCAGGATAGTGCGTTTTACTTGCTTTGACTTCGGTGTGTATAGTGCTGCCAGTATGATTAGTCTTGTTTGGTAAATGACCCAAAGTACATTTACTACTTTTCTTTAATATTATGAGAGTCGGTGAATGGAGAATTCAGTGACATTCATACTATCACTTTTGCATAAGTTTTATAAAGTCTGTGTAAAGTACATGGCCCAGCACCCGATACTATGGACACTCAGCAAATGTTGAAATAAAAGTGGACAAATGCCTCATTTGCTCCCAATTTAATGGAGTTACTCCTTGAAACTAGCCCACTTCTGAAGATCTGAGAGTTATCTGGTCTATTGATATTTACTGACCTGCAGGATGGTTATCTGACAATTTAGCCCTTCCAGCAAGAGTGAGAGACAAGTTAAACATGAAATTTTCTTTTACTTGTTAGTAGTACTTCATTATTTTCTGGAATAGGCAGGATGTAAAAGAACTTTGAGGATGATTTGAGTTCAATCATTCAAGCTGGCCTTACGATCTCTTTAATATCTTTTCAAAAAAAGCCCTTTATTAACTAATCTGGAACATAACTGTACAGCAAATTAGATATTACTTTTATCTCCTTATAAATTCACAGACATTTCCAAAGCTTTGTTATTGTACTCAAGCGAAATTTATTGTGAGGGAACCAGCAGTTGGCGTAATGGCTATGTCGCTGGACTCCCACGTAGTCGACCGTGGTTCGCGTTCCGGACCCGGTGGCTTAAAACTCATGCCGGGCGCGTGTGCGTGTGTGCCCAAGATCCCAAGAGGAGGATGGAGGAGAAGGGATTGCGGCGTGACCATCCCCCCTGGGGGGTGATTTCTCGCTTTCTGTCTCTATGTCTCTCTCTGTCTGTCTGGCGAGCGCACGCGCCCTATAGCTAAACCAAAAAAAAAATTTATTATGAGAGTTCTGAAAATGTTGAATACATTGAATATCTTCTTAAATGTGAATTTTCTAGCTATTTCAGTATTGTTTTTGATGGCTATCCTGTTGATTACAACAGTCAAGAATTATTGTATTTTGTGAACTACCTGTTCATATCCAGTCTTTACAAAGATGTCTCTTTTTTATTTATTTATTTATTTTTGAGAGAGAGGTTTTCGCTATAGGGCGCATGCGCTCGCCAGACAGACAGAGAGAGACAGAGAGACAGAAAGTGAGAAATCACCCCCCAGGGGGGATGGTCACACCACAGTCCCTTCTCCTCCATTCTCCTCTTGGGATCTTGGGCACGCACACACACGCGCCCGGCGTGAGTTTTAAGCCACCGGGTCCAGGACGCGAACCGCGGTCGACTACGTGGGAGTCCAGCGACATAGCCATTACGCTAACTATGGTTCCCCAAAGATGCCTCTTTCACAGGAAAATATAGATGAAAGAGCTTAATAGTGTTTTTAGGTGGGAATGGTGCTGGTTCTAAGCTGTATGATTCCATGGGCTCTAGCTCGTAAGATGCTCCCATGCTGCCCCTGCTTGCTTCATGAGGATCTTGTAAGATTGCATTGGATAATTGTTTCAGTGGCTTAAGATGCAGCAAAGACTTTGTAAGTCCTACAAGGTTAGCAAGACTGAATTCATCTATGGGCATGCTGAGCATGAGCATCTGTGAGGACACCCTACTGATGGCTAAAAGATTTGACAAGGCAGAGAGTTTAGGACTCCAGAATCAGATTTTTAGTAAATAATGTAGAAGTGATGTCAAAGTGTTAAGATTCTGCCTACCCCCTAAATGTAAATCTACCAGGAAAACTAAAGAGAACCCCTTAGGAACTCCTGGAGCTTGAGGGTTTGAGGACAGAATCAGGACCCTCATTATAGTGAAGCTCCACCCACTGCCCCATGGAGGGCCTTCACTGAGGCCCATGTTTTTCCTCCTATGCAATGCTGCCTGGGACAGATTTACTTGTGATTAACTAGTGAGCAGTGTCTTTTCTGTACTCACATAACTTATATACAAGGTGAGGGCCCATGAGACAGGTATCCGGACGTGATAAGTGTTAAGAGGGAAAATAAATCAGGGTGGGTGAGAGGGAAAGGGCTGAGGGCTGCGAGGTGGCCAAGAGAGGGCTAGTCAAGGTCTGAGTTGAGGAGGGCCTGGGGAGGAGCATGCCAGGGCCTGGGACAGCAGATGGGAGGCCTTTAGAGGGAGGGTAGGCAGAATGTGCCCTCTGGAGGAGGCAGGACCTGAAACAGTCTGTGGCCCACTCTTCAACTGCCATCTTTACCAGTTCTCATTTTAAAACATTAAAAAAAAAATCACAAATAATAAACCTGAACTTTTTTCCTCTAAGCAATAGAGTGAAATGTGACTTTAAAAAAAGACTAGTTGTATGTGAATAAGAAAGTCCTTTTGAATTAGATGGGGACAGGCATGTCTTTTAGAATTATGTTGCTTTGGTTGCTATGGTGCAGTTGAAAGAACCCTGTCTTGGGTCAGCTGATGATGTGGTAAAGAGAGCTGGATCCCACATGGCTGATTGCGTGGTTTAGTCCTGGTTCTGGTGACTTGAAGAACACGCTGAGCATGTGTGCCCAAATCCTGAAAGAAGAAATGGAAGAGAAGGGATTATGGCATGGCCATGCCCCATGGAGGGTGATTTCTCACTTTCTTTCTCTTTCTCTCTTAAGCAAATGCACATGCCTGATAAAATGAAAGAAAGAAAGAAAGAACCCTGCCTTGAGATCCAGCAGACCTCCTTGCTGGTCCGGAGCAAGTGGTGTCCTGCTTCTGTGCCTCAGATCACCACACCCTTACAGTGTTAAAATGGCTATCCTTAAGCTTTGAGGAGTCTCAGTGCTGATGGTGGATGAGGAGATGAGAAAGACTGAAGGCACAGCCTGCTTTTACATCTCTCTGTATTGGTGTTCTTTCTGAGGCTATTTAGAAAAAAAGCGTTGAGCAGATAAGAAATTAGGAAAACCACTCAGCTGGATGATCTTCGAGGTCCTTCCAATTTCTAAGTTCTTCCAAGTTCTTTGAAGTCATTGTTTTTATTAGTCCTTAAACATTTGTGCTGCCATATAGTTTAGTTACAAAAATGTTTGGATATAAGCTGCTTATCTCAGGACTTTTTGACAGAAGTGCTCTCAGCTAATCTTGTATTTGGCTATAGAATTTCTACTATGAGGGGGCTTCAGTAAGTTCATGAGAAATGCATCTTATGAAAAAAAGCATGCATAGGTTTCGGTATTTTTGCACCAAAGTAAACTCATACTTTAATTCCATTTTCCTACAAATTTTGCAAAGTCTGTTCATATGTTTAAAGAGTATTCTGTTATATTGCAATCTGAACAAAAGGAATACAACTGTGTCTTCAGAACTTATACTGCGAGCATTCTCCATGGCTGTGCTCCCTTTAGAGGGCATGTTCTGTTAGGTTGCTGCCAATACCCATGTCTCTCAGGGAATAATCGTATGTCATTATAGAAGGAAGGGGTTTTAGTCTAGTGATTGCCCTGGTCAGCATAATATCTATTCTGTCCATCCACCAACTGCTTTATTCTCTCTTTTGCTCTGAAGGCCAAGATGACATGTACATCACTTAAGTGTTCTTACATTCTGTACATTTCTCTTTTTCCATACATTTTGCAGTAGTGCTGATATATTGATCCATAAATGATTGGTACCACATTGTGAATCACGATATGTGAATTCAAGCTTAGGGAGAGACTTTAATGCTTTTCTTTCTTTCTTTTAGAATTATTTTATTTAACTTTTATTTATTTATTTATTTTTCATTTGACCAGAGAGAGACACAGAAAGAGAGAGAGGGTGAGAAAGCAAGTCGCCAGGTCCCAGACTCGAACCGTGGTCAGCCACTTGGTAGTCCAGAGCCCTTAACCAACACACCACCTGCTGGCCAGTCTAGTGATTGCCCTGGTCAGCATAATATCTATTCTGTCCATCCACCAACTGCTTTATTCTCTCTTTTGCTCTGAAGGCCAAGATGACATGTACATCACTTAAGTGTTCTTACATTCTGTACATTTCTCTTTTTCCATACATTTTGCAGTAGTGCTGATATATTGATCCATAAATGATTGGTACCACATTGTGAATCACGATATGTGAATTCAAGCTTAGGGAGAGACTTTAATGCTTTTCTTTCTTTCTTTTAGAATTATTTTATTTAACTTTTATTTATTTATTTATTTTTCATTTGACCAGAGAGAGACACAGAAAGAGAGAGAGGGTGAGAAAGCAAGTCGCCAGGTCCCAGACTCGAACCGTGGTCAGCCACTTGGTAGTCCAGAGCCCTTAACCAACACACCACCTGCTGGCCCCAATGCTTTTCTTCATGTGACTGACCACTGTGAGTTGATGTGTGGGGAATGGAGTAGCTTTGTTGTGATGTAATTTCAGTAGCTGTTTATGGCAGCTGCTAGTCAAGGCAGTTGGAAGCTGACTGGTTTAGATATCACCGTGGTGAAGATCAGCAGAGTACCGTGACACTCGGGCTCAGTCATGGCAACATGAGACTGCCTCTTCGACTGACACATTCTTTTCCAGCTCAATCTCTGGCTCCACTTAAAAAACTGTACTTTATTGCAGGGAATGAATTACAAGTCAGAGGTATAGACAAACAGAAGCATAGACTTTTGGCTTCATGATTATTTTAATATTTTTCAGTTCTTTTCTGACCACTGAAGTTAACATTGGTATCTTGCTCACATTTCTCTTGTTGCTCTCACATATATCAAAAAGGCAGAGGAGGTATATTATGTGAAACTGATGAGAAGTGATGTCTGGGGCCTTGGAGGCCATAGACTTTCCTCTAATGTTGGATGGACTACTGCCTAGGAAAAGCCTTCCAAATCTGTTGCTGGTGGAATGAGAATAGTGTGAACCAATTGCTCTCTGTGGTGAGCTTCTGTTTTTCCAGGATTGAAAAATTTCTGAATCTGCTTTCAGCTGTGGACTTCCTTAACCTCTTCTTATTATGGCCTTGCCACAGGACAGCTGCTGCCTCTCCTTAATAGGTACATCTGTTTTCCCCACCCAAAGAGCATTTCATCCCTTAGATATTTCTTCTAAGTCGCTGAAAACAAAAATGAAGATGCCATGGAGGGAAGGTTAGAAACCACTGCATATCCTAGGCAACTTCTAATTTCCATGGACAAGTCTAACATGGGTTTTGTAATAGCTTGTAATTGATTCATTGCTAGAAAATTGAGACAGAGACCCAGCTGCTCTCAGAGTAGTGGTGACTCAGAGAGAATTGTTGGACTGTACTACGAGCAGATTGCCTTTTCAGTTCCTTTTTCTATCCTAGCTAAGTGCCAGCTTGCTCCATCTTCACCAAACACTAAATTAAATGTCTTGTTTATCATGGTCCTTCTAAATGTTAAAAATTCTGTGTGTTGCTGTAATCTTATGAGTTTTGAGCATACATATTTCCATGTGGACTGAAGGTACTTTTGACACAGCCTTTATAATCCTAGTAGATGAATTGGGCATCAGAAGTTTCTATGTGTAGCATTACCTTAATTGGAGAGAGATTCCAGGATGGCCGTGGAAAGTTGTCTAACATGTGTTCTCCCTCTTCGCACTGCCAGGGTTCTAAATATTTATTAATCATTATTTATTTATACTCTGTAATGCCATACTTCATTGGGCAATGTTCCACCTTTATTGGACATTGGGTAAATTGTCTTCATATCTAACAGAAATATCTACCTATGAGTGGATTTAATTGTAAATTATGATCTTGAGATTAATAAAAATCAAATTCTGACCTTACCTTCAAAGAATTAAAATGACATAACAAGGCATCTAGGGAACAACACATTATTTTTCACTTAAAATGTGACTTTTTTTTAGATATAATTGTCACATTGACTTAAATTCTAGATTATAAATTTATAATCAATTCAGTTTCATAGACTGAAGTTATCTTTGTACTCTGAATAAATGAAGTATTAATCAAAAAGAACACAATTTTAAGAACTGTAAACATAGTTAAGTCTTCAAGATATTTTGCCACACTGCTTTACAATCACCAAATGCTGCTTTTGATCTATTCATTAAATCAAAGCTCAAATATCTGTTTTTTTATTGGCACCAATAAAAAAGGTTAGTAACATATTAATAATCTATTCTTTTAATTTTCTTGTTTAAACTGAACGGATGATGTTTTACTATGTTGATACGTGATCAAAGCTTTGCTAACACTGGTTTTCTAGCTTTTTCTTAAACTTAACTCTGACTTATAGGGTCACATTAAAAATACTCCTTAGTCATACTCTAGATCTGCTGCTGAGAATTTATAAATACTAGGATGACCGCATTGTAACATAGGTTGAGCTATCTCTTGTTAATGGAATGTAGCTTCCTCAATTGTGGTTATTTTCCTAAATTCTTCCTTTAAGAAACTCAAAACCCTCACCTGAAGAGAAACAAGTTACCCAACTAGGAAGATTAAAAGTGAAATCTGATTCTTTCTGACATTTTTAGTGCCAACTAATGAACAAAAGACTTCTTCAAGGAAGCAGGTAGCTCAGTGGTTCTTTGTGTGGGAATCTGAGCTATGTAATATGTTAAGCATTTTTTTGGTAAGTGCAGCAGTATAGTGGCAGTTTCTATTTTCAGCTCCTTGAATAGTAAAACCAGTTCTGTCAGCAAGCATTTTATTAAGTGCCTTAGCACACATGGTTGATACCACAGAGAAAGCAGAAATAGAAGTCAAGGATTCTGGTCTCAATAAACCTGAATCTACATAGATGAGAGAAGATTTTAAAGAGCAAATACAAATGGGTGAAAATGAGCATCATATATCATTAGGATTTGAACTTTTGATAGGCTGGTTGGACTACATGGGTGAGTCATCACAAAATAAAAAGGCAGGAGACCAGCAGTTAGCGTATGGCTATGCCGCTGGACTCCCATGTAGTCGACCGCTGTTCGAGTCCCGGACCCGGTGGCTTAAACTCACTCCGGGCACGTGTGCATGTGTGCCCAAGATCCCAAGAGGAGAATGGAGGAGAAGGTATTGCGGCGTGGCCATCCCCCCTGGGGGGTGATTTTATGCTTTCTGCCTCTGTCTCTGTTTTTCTGGTGAGTGCACACGCCTTATAGGAGAAAACCTCTCCTGAATGAATGAATGAATGAATGAATGGCAGTTCCTGAGTGGGTTGAGGAATGACTTCTTGAGGATGAGGTACTTGCTAAATGCTGTTGCGTGTAGAAAAATGGTTTTGCATCATGTTGACAGTGAACTTGGTTACACTTGATTGTGGACTTTGAAATGACAGCAAGAGCAGAGTAGGAGCTTGACGAAAGTGGGGGTGAAGTGGCTGAATCCACTTCCTCAACCCCAAGCAGCTAATTGAAGACATGAGAATAGACCTGCATGGAGGATTTGTGCTCAGAGGGAGCTGCTGCTGGCAGGGATGTCCACCCTTTGGGAACAAGCTGACCCACAGTGACCCCTTCTAAATTTCCAACCAACTTTCATTTTGATATCTTTGGGGATCTGGTCTTTTTAGTCTTCTCCACTGTTTTCTCACCATTCTTCATCCTTCAAAGTCTAGCTCAACTTCTTTTGTTCCAAAAGACCTCTAAGTAGTAAGGAAGGGCTTTTATGAGCCTGCAGTGTAGGAAATGCTTGGAGAGATTTGGGCAAGAGGGAGCATGCAAAGTGCTGCAAAACCATGTTAGAGTCCTTGGAGTCTTTCCCCAAATCCTTTAGGTTGATGTTCTGTGTTCTTGGTATATATTGTATTAGGTTGAGCAAAAGTGTGCTTTTTGTTTAATTTAAGACACACAATTTTATTTGAATGTTTTATTTTGCCAGTACTTCAAAACAAACAAATATTCTATACTTTGGAAGAAATGAATAAATTGGAGAAATTGCTTTAAGGCTGAAAGTTTTAATCTAGTATTTGTCTAATGAATTACATTTGCTCAGTTAATTGTGTTTGTTACCTGACCAAATTTCCTTCTGGAAAGCAGTGACAAAGTGTTTTTATGAGAGAGAGAGAGAAATACTAACTAACCAACCAGTTATTTCCAAAGTAAAACATTTTTTTGCAATATTGTTTTGTACAATTTTTAATATAAAAAAAATCATTCATTTACCTTTTCTCCATCTATGACATGCCATTTAAAGTTTATACTTGAGATAGAGCTTATGCAAACACAGGTTAGACAAAGGATATTCTACTCTCAATCAGCTCCATTGGGTGTTTAAGAAAAAACAAATCCCGAGGAAAGCATATGTAGTCCTAAAAATGTGTAGTAATAAGGCCAGTAAAAATAGTATGGTATTGGGACCAGCAGATGGAGTAATGGTTACCTTGCCAAACTCCCACATAGTCAACTGCAGTTCATGTCCTGGACCTGGCAGCTTAAACTCACGCTGGGTGCATGCGCATGTGTGCCCAAAATCCTGAGAGGAGAGGGGATTGCGGCATGGTGGAGGATGATTTCTCACTTTCTGTCTCTTTGTCTATCTCTCTGTCTCTCTGGTGAGCACATGCACCCTGTAGCAAAAATCTCTCTAAAAAAATATATATGATATGGGACTTAGGATGGAGGGGATCAGAAAAAAAAATAACAGGCACTGTATTTAATTGACACAAACATGAGATTATTTGCGGATGATAATATATATGGTAATGTCTTCGTCTTGACTTACATGCACTCTATTCATGCTGGGGAAAATGACATTGTACACTATAAAGATGTACAGTGATTAAATGTAAATAAATTTTTAAAAATAGTATAGTATGAATTACAACTTTGTTTTTTATAATGGTATAATACACTTTGGAGAGAAGCTGTTTTAGTTGCTTAATGCAAATTTGAAGACAATATTTTGTCACACACATATGTATATATATAAACACATGTGTGTATATATGTTTGTATATATCTATGCTCTTGGGATAACCAGTCTAGACACATACAAAGCACTGTCCCTTATTTTATGCATGAGAGCACATACACTCAGGAGAAGAGGGTGGGAGGGGAGTGTGGAAGAGTGGGTGTATACATCCCCCATGGAGGCCAGTCACACCCCAATCCTTTTACCTTGAATTGTCCCTTGTGTCAGGATCCTGGGCACACATACACATGCCTGAAATGTTGCTTCCAGAGCTGGGATTGGAAACATGGTCAGCCATGTGGCATGTAGTCTCCTCTACACAGTGCTTAGCTACCGCTCTGCAGGGCCAGCCCAAAACGCTGTCACTTTAATCAAGACAGGCTTTATTTACTAATGCACTGCAGATTAGCATTTGCCTCAGTGGTTTCTGGATATCACACGGAATACCACACCATGTTATCCTACTTCTCGGTTTTCAAGTTGTTTGCACTTTGGATGCAATTTAAATGCCCTGTTTGTGAAAGCAAAACTTTTAAACTAATTATTAGAGATAGGCAATATCCCAGAATTGAGGTGTTTGTCTACAGAAGGTGACCTGGCCCAGAGGATATTGAAAGAACAGAGTTTGGTTAATGTGCTCATGGATGTTCTTCAATGCATGAGCATGGCGCTTACACACGTGTGGAGACCCACATCGTGGGTCAGTTGGCATGCAGAACATTCTTAAGTCACTCTGCCAATTGGAACTGATTCTGACTGATGAGCTGTGATGTGCCCCTGTGGCATTGGAGCACTTACCCTCTTAGCTGTGCACTTAGACTTTTTTTTCTTATGTTTTTTTTCCATTGGGCAAGTGCACTTGCCAGAAAGACAGAGATAGCGAGAGGGAAAGTGAGAAGTCACCATAATGGCCCCATAGACGTTCTTGAATATGTATGTACTCGCTGTCATCGTGTTCTAGAGTGACCAAAGAAGTGTTACTCCTGGTGACTAGCCTGCACATTAGCATGGGTTTTCTGCCAGCCTCTCTGAAATCTCTGAATTGGGACTTCTCAGCTAGATTCTTGTCAGAACAACTAACAGTAGTGACAAGGCCTCCCAAAAATCACATCACAGACCTGGGAAGTCACTGCACCCTTAGTCTGTCTTCATGCTGCAGTTCTAAAAACTAGGAATAAAGTATAAACCAGATCACTGATGTATAAATACATAATTACCTAGACACCCATGTTTGCCAAGCAACTGTCTCCCTTCTGAGATCAGGGTAACTGTTGCCATGGTGAACCCAGAGTCCTATCAGAGGTGAGCAGGAGAGGTTTCATTTTAGGACCTACTCTGTCTCTGAAAGCAAAGATCTTTCTTATAACCCCACTATTTTTATCTCCCTAGACAAGGTGGAAATCCAAGCTTTCTTTCCCTGTGCTTCTTATCTACTGTCCCCTTCTCCAGCTCTGGCAGCAGCTATGATCATGATCATATTCTGATTCTCTTCTGGACATTATTGTCTACTACTTGGTTTTCACAGTTCTATAAACTTGGAAGAGTGCATTTACTGATTCTTGGTATATTCCACCCCATCCACTCTCATCCTTATTTTTTTTCCCCTCCGGTTCTCTCCTTTACTTCTGCGGTGGTGTGTTTTGTGCATCTTCACTCTTACCTTCATCACACTCTTTTTATTCCTGCTAGAATGTAGGCCCTTCCAGCATCTTAATGGTCATGAAACCTAACACTGTCTAGTGTATACATTTTTTTTCAATGAAACACATATGTTGGCATTCTTTCCATCAGTTTGTTTCAAGCTCCCATTGAGCAAACACTTATTAAACACCTTCTGTGTGTCTGGCACTTTTCCAGGTGCCGAGATCCAGATGAAAGTGGTCCCTGCCCTCACTGAACCTAGAATGTACATGAAGGATTCAGAGCAGTAGAGAGGGAACTGTAGTACAGTGCACCATCTGTGGCCAGAATCCGAGAAGCTCTGTGCTTTTTTCAAAAAGTTATTTGGAGCTGTTAACTGTGACAGTGTGTTTGGCTTCTTGAAAGCTGAGTGTGGTATTAAGCATGCAGAATCGGGACTGAAGGAAACCAAAAGGTAACCACCGTTCCTCTACCTTTAACTGTGAAGACAGAGGGCAGAGGAAAAGCTGTCATGACTGTTCATCTGCAGTACTCATTATTTTGTGATGCCTTTTATTTTTTATTTTTATATTTTTTATTTTTTGCTATAAGGTACATGTACCTGCTGGGGGGGGGGGAGAGAGAGAAATCACCCCTTAGCGGGGATGGCCATCCCACAATCTCTTCTCCTCTTAGGACTTTTGGGCACACACACACACACACACACACACACACACACACTCCACCACCACCACCACCACCACCACCACGACCCCATGATTTTCAAGCCTCCGGGTCCAGGACTTGAACCACAGATTGGCCATGTGGAATCCAGCCTCTTTAATCTCTGAATTGGGAAGGATGACTATCTCCATGTCAGGAGGCCTCCATGCAGGCCCTGTGTTACCTTTCAAAATCTAGGATTTTCGCTTTAAAGAACTACTTTACACATTACAGATCATTTAGAAGCATCATTGTTTAAATTAACAGTATTAAAAGAGACTTAAATATGTATAATAGTAAAGTTTTTGATGATACTCCATTTCAAAACTGTCAGTTTTCCTTTTTGACCCATCCCATGCTTTCACTAAAGCACCTTATAAATTTACATCTGTTCTAAGCTGACCATATATTAAATCCAGATGAGGAGTTGTTTGTCCCAGCCAAAGTACCAGTGTGTATTATACACCTATTTACATATGTACATGAAACAGGTAGGAAAAAAATAATTAAAACTTGCACTTGGCCTGGAACTGGCTAGGTTTTTTCCTGGGAAATCATTTATTCCTTCACTTACAAATGCAGTTTTTAAGAAACTGGTACCAATTTACAGCCAAAGCACAACTTCATCCATAATTTTGTTGGAGGGCATCTATTGAAAAGAGCTTAAAACTGTTCTGTACCATTTTCATTAAAGTACTTAATTAATGTTTTTCTTTTAATGGACATCATTGGGAAAGCTGGGAAGAGCCAAATTTTAATTGTGAAAGATAGAACAATACCTCTTTATAGCTACATTTACTCATTAATGATAATGATTGTTAGATTGCAGGATTTCCCAAAGCGTATTTCTCAAAATGTTAATAGACTGATCCTCATAGAAGGTAGGTGACTATGGTCAAATAAGTGTTGAGATGTTGGGTTAGATGAGATTAACTAGGTTCATTTACTTTATGAGTTCTCAGTGTCTTTACCCTGTTCTGTACCAATGCTTCTCAGCCTTGAATGTGCACACAAATAACCAGATCTTACTCATGGGAAGAGTCTGATTCCTAGGTCTGAGGCAAGCCTAAAATTCTGCATTTCATAAAAGTTCCAAAGTGCTACCAGTGTAACACTTAGAATAACAAGAATTTTAAATATTTTTAAGAGGAAACATATTCGGTAGTATTTCCTAGATCCGATAATCATAAAAACCTCCTTTGGGGTGCTAGAGCTGGTTCATAGAGTGCATTTTGAGGATTTTTAATAGACTCTTTCAAATAAAAAATGAATTAGTTTATAATTAATTTAAATAGAAGTCTAATGCAGAACTTCTAGGTTATGATTGGCCAGACATAAGACACTGAACTTTTAGCTACTCAGTGTAGGAAGAATAACCAATATCCTAAGCTAAAAGGACAACCACAACATCAGACAGTAAGTTGTCACCAGATTATATACTGTTCTTATTTTATAAGAGACATTTCAAATATTATCAAACACCCAAGTCCTTAATTAAACAATTTTACTTTGTTTTTATTGCCTCTAGTAATTCACGTAAAAATTAACCATGTTTATAAATTCCCTTAAGTCCTGTGCTTATACTTTCATGGGTCTTTAATCTATGAACACCACCATTTGATATTAAAATAGAGCTTTTATTTAAATAAATTGAGATTTGATATGACTTGATATACCCTTAATTGCAAATGTTACAAAACAATAGTCTAGGAAGGTTTTTAGAAATCTGTTGAATATAAAACAAATTTTGAAATAGAATAGCTTAATAAAGTTAAGTAGTATCTTGTTAGGTAGGTTTTTCTTTGCCCCTTTATACATGCCTGTTGAAACCCTTTGTAGAGCCCTGGCTTTCTGCATTCCGGCTTAGTTCCTTCTTTTATCTCAAGCTGCATCTCATTGTGGTTGTTTGTTAATTTGTCTTGTCTCGGCTTTTATTGGACATCACAGTCCACATCGACTTGGATTGGACATCACAGTCTTTTCACCTTCATATTTTAACATGTAGTGTATAGTGTGATCATAAGCAGAGGTCAATAATGCATTAAATAAATGCTATCTTTATAAGACAATTCATTACATAAATGTCATATTATGATACTTAAAATAATGTAAGTTAATTTTTTTTTCTTTATCCCATCTTCTGTCTTGATGATCATGCCAAGTATACACCAGGCCTTCAAAAAGTTCATGGCAAATGTATATGATGAGAAAATAATGGATGAATTTTTTTAAACTTTGCAGCAAAATAAACTTATACTTTAATTCCATTTCTCTACAAACTTTTGAAGTCCCCTTCTATTACTTAGTGTTAATACTGAGGGTTTTTTTGTTTTGTTTTTAATCATTGCACCCACAAAATGTGGGAGTGGATGGGGCATACATTTGATGGGGTCTAGTGACACTATGATCCCAGGTACCTTGCTTCCAAGCCCACCCAGGGATCCAAACCCATGGTCAGTCACATGGCTCTCAGCCTTGCAGAGCACTTGCAGTCCTGCTGTACCACAGCTGCTAGGTCAAACAGCAATGTTTTCTCTCTCACCATCCAGAATTGGCAAGGAGGTTCTGCTGCTGATCTTGTCTGGGCTCACTCAGGTGAGTGCAGTTAGCTGGTGATTCAGTCAGAGTGGGCTTATCTCAGGAGCTCTGTAGGTCTTGGCTCAAGGTTGGGATTGCTGGGCCTCTGTCTTACTGTCTTCTTTTAATTCCGAGCTACGTCACTACATAGTAGTCTCTGGAACAGGGTTCCTGGAGAAGAAACCACCTGGCCTCTTAAGGTTGAGCCTCAGATGTTGCATGGGATCTTATCTGCCACATTCTGTGGTCAAAGCAAGTTGCATGTCAACCCCAGCTTCAAGGCATGGGCCAGTAGACGCTGCCTCTTTCTGGGAGGAGCAGCAAAGTCAGTCACCTAGGGCTATTCTCTTTTTCTTCCCTCTAAGTTAAATCAGGACATTAGTGCAAATTTGGCTTTCATCAGTTCTTCAATGCTTCTCATGTTGTTACCATGTGCAATTTATTAAGATTCAATCCTCAATTTTCTTTTTTCTTTTTTTTTTTTTACATAATTTTATTTATTTTTTTCTCTTTAAATTTATTTTTTACATTAATTCACTATACATCATTACAGCATACAGATGAATTTTCCATCCAAAATACACTGTGCATTGGCTCAATCAAGCACATCAACATACATGTTATCAGCAAATAATTTTCCAATTCTTATGTTTTTGTTTTTCGTTTTGCCATCCTTGATTCCCTATCCCTCACCCTCTGCTGTGTCCCACTCTCCTCCCACATTGTCTCTGGTATCCATGGTTGCTTTCTATGCCTCCCCCCCCATTTAATTGATTTGCTAATAAACTTAATTAGTCTAAATATATCCAATAGCTAGCACAGCTGATATATACCTATACATGAACCCAAGTCTGACTTTAGGCATAAACCTCAGTGAGTAGAATGAACATATTATAAAGTAGTACCCAGCTGGGGCTATATAGCTTACTGCAGTCATCAAATACGCATTTTTTAAAAAAATTTCGATACAAACAGTTTTACTGGTTTTTTTTCCTCCTGCAACTTTTTTTTTAATTACTTAACATTCATTCCCTGAGCATCATCACAACATACTAAATGTGGTTTCCCATCTAGAATAA